>NC_140468.1:13509487-14024487 GCF_051167445.1 Perissodus microlepis
CTGGTCTGATGAACCAAACGGGACACATCGACTTGCTGCTGCCCTTGCTTCATCCTTCACTTATTTAAGTTTGACATACAGTCAGCATTTATAAAGTCTTCACCACACATGAAAAAAAAAAAAGCTTTTTAAAGCACGCAGAGGGGGGAATATTTATGAATAAAAACATTTATTAAAAAACACTGTACAAGGCTTCAATTCACATTCCCAGAGACAACTGACATACTTCCATATGCAAAAATCATGTTGCATTCCCTTTGTCACATTGTGACCTTTTTTTCATGTTTAGAAGCAGCAGTGAGTTCTGGACTTTATAGACCATTTCATCATATCAAAGATGTCCAAAAATGGTATTTATTGGTAGATGACCTCATACTGTATATCTAATAAACCTAACTTGCTTCTCCTTGACAAAGCCAGTCCTCTGGCCCACCCTCAAAATGCAGGAAGAGCTTTGACATTAATCAGGTGGTTTGGCTCACAGTTCGTCAGTCCTCCACCCTGTGAACGCCTCGTCTGTTTGACCATCAACACCAGCATATGTGGGACCTGATCCAGGCGCAGCACTTACAGTAATTGAATAATGCCCCCTTTCAGGAAGGCCTCATTAAATTCTCAGTATCGCCACGAGTTCCCGAACAGAGCTGCCTGAGCGACTGCGGTCAGCACAACATGCTATTAAGGGGACTATGCACAATGAGGGTTCAAGAGGAACATGATCATCAACAGGATTCAAATTCTTGGGAAGATGCAGGATAAATTAATCAGCATGTAATGCAGAAGACAATTAAATCTGAAATTAAGCCCTAATTTTAAATATTTATTCAGTGTACAAAGGGCTTTTGTGCTTCCCATCTTTCACAAAAAAGTCAAGAAAATAGCTGTCAGTGCTGAACCTCTACAATCGGTACCACAGTCCTGCTAAAAGGGTCCCTTTCTTCCCCACACATTGAGGCGGATGGGGTTGATGGCTTAAGGACAGTATGCAGGTGTGACTCGTAGCTGGTGTCGTGCATCCAGGGACACGGCCTGTGGAGTAGTTCCTTGTCGAGCTCACAGTTCTGTTCAGTGGAGGCCAGAGGTGTAGCTGAGGTCGGGCCCAGCTGTGACAGCAGGTCACAGTCCCAGTCTGACTCTGAGGATGATGGAGAGAGCTTCGCCAGGTCTGGGATGAGGCCTGGCTCGATACAGATTGAGGTAGAGTGAGATACTGAACGCTGAGATTCTTGACTAGAAAACCCACTGTGACATTTATCAGTGTGGAAGTCAACTGGTTGAGTGGCAGCCAGGTCAATTTTGACAGAGGATCGAGCTAAATTCTGTGCACTCGGAAAACAAAACGTACTACAAGTCTGTTTTAAACCAAACATATCCACAGTAGTAAATGTTGAAGAGACAGTTGAACTGAGACAAGACTGAGAGATTTCATAACGGAGCTTGTCCAAGAGTAAAGCGCATTCACTCTTTGCTGTATTGTCACTTTGTGGTTTTGGTGGTTTAATATTTTGTCCCATCCAGCCATCACAGTTACCAGTCTTTGTTGTCCTCATCCTTTTACTGTTGCCACATTCAGGGCTGGCAGATCGACAGCGCTTTTTGGGGTTTACTGCGATTTCTGACTGACGAGGAAGGGAACGAGATCTACCTGAAGATCGCGTGGTGCACTCCAAATATCTGTTAGAACACACAAGCCCAGCAAACTCAACAACGTTGTCCGTTTTTGCTCTTCCTGCATTGGTCACAGCCCCAGAGGTAAGTGGTGGGGTGGAGAGAACATCTGTGAATGCTGAGACAAATGTAAACACACAATCCTCAGTTTGTCCTTCCACAGGCTCCTCTGTGATGTATGGTTGAGGACTGAGGACAGGGGGGTCTGAGTAAGGACTTTGAGGATTTATAATGTAGGAATAGGGGACTTGGGGGCTGAGGACTGGAGGCAGGGAGAAAGGGTCAGAGAGGGGACATGGAGAGAGACACTGAATTTCAGGCAGTTGATTGACTGAGTCCTGGGCTTCTACTTCAGGTTTTAATACAGGCATGATTGGACTCAAAGCCTGAGGATGCATATCAGGCAGCTGGCAGTCTGTCACATGATTGAAAGACTGAGCGCCAGCGGGCTGAGTGCCTGGATTTGGGACGGTAAACTGAACTCCTGGTGATGGACTGGCAGGGCCTGGACAGGAAAGAGGACCCCTGGTAGGGCTGGAAAGGTGAGCATTTAATGATGAACCTCGTCTCCGCAGGGTCTGAACAGCATGCTCCGTCTCGGCATCAGAAAGAGGCTCCAGTTCACAGACATCATGGATAGGCAAAAGAGTTGGAAGTCTAGAGAAGGATACAGACGATCAGTTGAAAACAGAAGTGAGAAAAAAAAAAAAAAAAAAAAAATATATATATATATATATATATATATATATATATATATATATATATATATATATATATATATATATATATATATATATATATATATATATATATATATATATATATATATATATATATATATCTCATAATCCAAGCTGACCTGCTCAGTTCTTCTTGCTGGGGTGGATTGGGATCAAATTCTGGAAGCATTTCAACCACAAGCTGATCCACCAAGCTGTAATTCAAAGGATCCAGCACAAATGTGCGGTGCTGATTGGACTGCAAGTGCTTCAAGGACAAAAAAACAAAAACACAAAAAAACTACAGCATGAAAATGAACAAAATCACCCAAAGGAACCAACTTCTATTTGCTTTAAATAATAATTTAAAAAAAATAAAAAAAATTCCTACCTCTTCCAGATTTGTGAATGATTGTTTGCAGCATTCACAGTAAGAAGTGTCCTTTTTGCGTGGTCGCCAAGGTGAAGGGTTACAACTAAGTGGGGATTTACTTTGGGATTTTTCTTGAATGCTACTTTCAACTTTCTTGACCCTAATTAAGAAAAATACAAATATTATGAATCCTCAAAATACTTTTTACAGAATAAAACACTTTCTTCATGGAGTGCAATTTATTTCCACCATCATTTCAACCATTTATTCAAAAATGAAAAATAATCAAACAGTTTGTAAGATATATAATAATCAGTATTATTCAAACAGTTAGCCAACCACATGTGAACAAACCTTGTTTTGGTTTCCTCCATCTCTGTCTTCTTTTCAAACCGAGGAGGAGTTGGACATTCAAAGGGACTGAATCGACCAGCGTAGTACAGATCTGGGAAGGTCATAGACTGCATGTGCAAAGGCTTGTATTTCCTGTTTACATGGCAGAATAACAGAGGGAGGAACAATAGAAAAAATGAAAAACCAAATAAAAATGTCTGTATCAATGTTTCAACATTACAACACTAAGAATATAAAGACTGACTCAGTAATACAGTAATTATATAGCTGAAGCATTTTGAAGCTATATTAACCACTTTTCAAAAACTTATTTGAGATCGACTGTATCTAGCAGTCCAGATGCCATGGGTTCAATGTCATAGCAATGGCCCATACACATTAGCCAGATCACATCAATTAACTGAAATGAGAGCGCAAATGATGGGCTCTGTTAGCACAGAGATCCCCTGCAGGAAGGGGCAGTGGAGCTTGCAAAGCCTCATCAAATAGAAATCGTATCCAGTTGAGCTCTGGCCTCCTGGGGAGCTGCCTCAGTGGGAGAGGAGCTTGTCACATTACAAGAAATTCATCTGGGCTGAAATACACACCTCCAGAACCAGCACCCAGTGGGGCAAGACGGGCAGAAACAATGGGATAGATCACTGCCCCCCACTGCTGCTTCACTGTCAGTATGCTTAACCCTCTAAAAAAGGCTCGAATCTGACACCGAACCATTAAATGAGGCTTTGCAGGCCTTGGGGGAGAAAGAAAAACCTTCCTTTGCCTTGCTAAATCCCAACTTGTCTGTCTTTACTGACTAGGATTTAATTTGGGGAAGAAAAAAAAATTAACTTAAAACATCGGAGTATCTTGTTATTTTAAGCTATTCTAAAACTAGGTGTGACTGATTTCTAAAGGAAAGAAATAAACTTTCTCTTCCTTAAATATAAACTGAACTCCTCAAAAGAGGGAACTCACCTGCTCAAGTCCTCAATTTTAAGATACGGGGATCTCAAAGCCAAAGCTGTTGACAGCATATTTGAGAAGGAAAAGACAAATAAATTAGCCAAAGTACAAATGTTGCGAGGAAATTGAATCAAAACATAACCACAGACTTACCCTTGACAGCAGGAGAGCCTTGATGTTTAGTGCCAGTCTTCTGCAGTAAAAATAAAAATCATCAATATGAAACCAACATCAACTATATCTTTTACTTCATTCAGTTTTAATTGGTCTCCATCATGTGTTTGCTCGCTATCGTTACCATTTTCCAGCCCTAAAATCTAAAAACCGCTACAACAGGAAATCTGTAAAATGATGTGAAAAGAAACAGCTCAAACACCTCACCTCTGCTCTCTTGTGTTTAGTACTGAAGCTCTCTCGAGTTAAATGTTTCAGATAACGGAGGGCATCTGATAACATGTTAAAGAACAACTTTCAATGTGCAAAACACAAATAATGTTTTTTAATCTGGGCACTGAGTTTAAAACAAAGTACAAAGGACACTGTAGACATCTGTCCTAAAAAGATACTTTTGAGTACTGAAAATAACACAATAGTTCAAGTCCAGCCACTTTAGGAACAGTCTGGATTTTTTGTAGCGCTTTGCCAAGTTTCTGATTGTTCCTTGGACAAGATAAACAGCCACAAACTGGTACACAGCAGACAACTTCAATTAAAAGCCGCATTAAAATAGCAGCATACAAGAAAACATGAGCAATCACACAATGCCATCTGCTGTGAGCATAGGCTCACTGCATGTTAATCATGGTTTGTTGTGAAATTCCATTAAATTTAGTCAAAAGGATACCATCCACATGCAAAATCTTGACTCCCCATGATCGAGCACTGGACAAAACACTGCTTCCCTGCAGTCGTTCCTACAAGGCAGATTCATCAGAAAAGAGACAGCGAAGAATTAAAATATCAAAATACATCATCAGTACTTATAAAGAGAATTTTGTCTTCATTGACTTACATTGTTGCGAATGGCTTTTTCGAGCAGCACTTTCCCTCGACTGCCACAAGGCTATAGACACAAACGCAGTGCAGTTATACAGTGTAGTTCATTTTAACTTACACTGCCAAATGAATTTGATCTTTTTTGTGATCTTGTGTTAGTCAGAATGTTTTCAGAGTAGCTTTCCAGGTTTCAGGGCAGTAAATCATCTGCCAAAATAGATTTGTGGTATTTGATAACTAATCAAAAGCCTGACTGAAAGTGATAAAAGGAGATAAAGTACCATTGGCCTGGGAGTTCCAGGTCGCTGCTTGATGAGGCCGTTGTCCCGCTGCTTAATCAGTTGTTGGGCTGATTGACTTGCCCCACCCTTGGAAACAATACTCTTCTCGTCCAGGCCTTCTTTGTTTCCAGTCACAACAAAGTTTACATCCTTGTGTAGAAAACTCTCGACCCTCTTCAAAAGAAAAAAAAATATTAAAACAATATCCATGTGAGTTTCTGATGAATGCAAAATCTAACCTCAGTCCAGTGGATGTACTGTAAGTGTTCACTGACCATTTGGACTTATCAAGTGTTTATCAACAGTAATAATACTTTGTTTTCTAAAGAAAACAGACACACGAGTACAGCCAATGACATACAAAAGATCAGTGAGGACGATCAATATATTCGTTATTAGGGTTGTATGCGTGTAGAATTCAAGACTAAATCCATTATTCAAAGGTTTAAAAGACTCAAGATTGATGCTTTTGTCATCTATATCAAAAAGTGTCTGTCTTCTTACAGACACTTTTGAAGATATATTTTAAATACAATGCAACAGCCTTTAAAAAAAAAAAAAAGGTTCCACTGGCAGGCTATCTTAACATATGCTTACCCCTCCAAAAAGAGAGATGGATTCCAAAAGCAGGACTGTTGGCTGTTTCTTCACATTGTCCAGGTAGAAGGTCTTTCCCTCTAGCTTTTTTGCCCCAAGACACAGCTTTCCCAGGAGCCCATATCCACGTTCTTTTAAATACTGCTGCGGTTGCATGATCCTGGTGCAGTAAAGGCTGTCACAAGCACCAGGAGCCTACAAAATTAAAGGAACATCTGTCAAGATCCAAATAAGCTTTTAAGCTACAAAACCGGCAAGAGTAAATTAGCTTTCTAGCAACTATGTTTACAAAAAATTGTTTTAAAGAGCAGCAGTTTGAATTTCGGTCACGTAAGATTACCACCAAAACGCAACTGCGCAGTTCAAGGTTCAGCCTAGCCACTCTGCTAGTTAGCTTTAGCCGACTTGAGCGAGGTTAGCTCTCTCTAACAACAGCCAGAAACCATTCAATGTCGGCTAAATTTAACCCATGTTCTGCTTCTTTGTGACAAAAAAGAGAAAAGAAACACGGCTTACTTGTGTTTTGTTCCTGTGCTGGAGAGAAGCGGAAAAAAAACTGCTATCGCTTCGTCAACAAGCCGGCGAAGCTGTAACCGCCGCTTTTTCAAAAACACTGGAGGACGTGCGGACTAGTGATGCGCGAATCATGAACGAATCGTTCAATACTCGAGAATCACTTTACTGACTCATGAATCATGATTCACAAGCCCAACTGACTCATCCCTGTTGCTGTTAGCAGCAATGTATCTAGCTTATAATTAAAATTGTGGAGAAAAACACAACATCCAGTATCGTAACAAAAAAATTTCTGCTCTGAACTGGAAGAAAAAACCCTGAGTAGAAGCTCACATCAAGAAAATAGCTCCTCGGTTCACAGTAGCATCGCTCTGCTAACAGCACATTTGAGCTACTCACCCCCTCCCTTCCTGTGCTGAATCGTAAGCGTAAGCGAGTCACTCAGGACTCGCTCACCCCCTCCCTCCTGTGCTGAATCGTAAGTGTAAACCAATCACTCAGGACTCGCTCACCCCCTCCCTCCTGTGCTGAATCGTAAGCGAATCACTCAGGACTCGCTCACCCCTCCCTCCTGGCTCACAGCTTCTTCTTCTTCTTGGTTGGCAACCAATGTTAAGGCGCATTACCGCCCCCTGGCTCACAGCTCAGTGGACATTTAGATGAGAAAATATATATTTAACACATTTAAGGAAAATAAAATAAAATAAAATAAAATAAAATAAAATAAAATAAAATAAAATAAAATAAAATAAATGTTTATTAAGCAATTTTGATAGGAAATTGCTTAATTTTAGA
The DNA here is from genome assembly GCF_051167445.1 of Perissodus microlepis. Taxonomy (NCBI): domain Eukaryota; kingdom Metazoa; phylum Chordata; class Actinopteri; order Cichliformes; family Cichlidae; genus Perissodus; species Perissodus microlepis. The sequence continues at coordinate 13,516,732 of NC_140468.1, forward strand.
AATGTTTTTGCTCTTTTTTGCTCTATAAAATAGTTGTTTTCTTTTAGAATCATTCATCTTAGCAGTAGGATTTACATGAAAAGAGAAACAAATTAAGTTTGAGTGAAAATGTACATTTTTTGCACTCTCTGGTCAACTGACTCAGTGAATCAAATGACTCCAAAACCCGATTCACTTTGGTGAGTGACTCATTAAAACTCGATTCAGTAAAAAGAATCAAATTTACCATCACTAGTGCGGACATGAAGACGGCGTAACATCCGGTCTGACGCTGCCTTCAGGTGCTTTTCAATCAGTGTGAAATCAAAAGTTGAAACGCCTTCCCATTTTAATTTAGCACTGACGTCAAAAAAGAAAAGACTATTTGCTCCTGACGCTGCCCTCCACATACCCTGTTGTCTGAAACGTGAGCCCTGGCTTTCATTTTCAAATTTACCTTTTAATATATATGAAATATATTATGAGTTAAAGGTAAGGTTCTTACAGTCACTGGTACAGTATCCTGAACCCAACACAAAAGCACCCTGGTTATCAATTTTGGCCTTTGAAAAGGAAAATAAGAGAAATAACTTATGAAATTCAAGAAAACAGACAATAACAATTCATGAAAAGCAACTTAGCTGTTTAGTTGATGCTTCATCTGACACTTATTGCAACTGATTATCAGCATATCAGCGGGTCATACACAATGACTACAGAAAACTACAATCACTGGTCAAACACATTTCCAGAGAAAATCCCCAAGATTCATTTTTGACTATTTTAAATTCTACTTGCCATGTTAGTTTTAAGGAGCCATAAACTAAATATTTCACCACAAAATATATTAGATTTCTCAGTGATGAGCCTTTCTTTCAATAAAACTTCCAATATATGACAGATTTAAAATATAGACAGAAAAATTTTGGTAAGTTTGATCTACAGGGATCCCACTGAGAGACATAGACCTATTATATTATTCCCTCTTTGTGCCCAGCAGAGGGCAATGCAAGCTTGAGCTGACTACCAGTGTAAATTACCCACATGCTCAAATATTCAGCATTAAATTAATAATATAGTTTTCATTCTAGACTGACAATCAAATCATTGAAAACAAGACAAAGATTATGAGACAAATACAAACTCTTTATTCAAAACATGCACTTTTTGTTCCTAAAAATATTTTTTTACAAAACCAAACACAGTAACAACAAATGACAAATGGCCTTTCAGACTGAAAATATGGAAATCCAAGTAAAAGATTGATAAAAGAAAGAAACAAATGAAGCATATAAAAAGCTTGATACACTCGTTCTTTTTAATGTATACTACTGGATCAATGGTTGAAAAAATAAAGTATGTTAAAAAAAGGTAATACCTGTACTATAATATATGACTTTTTTTTTAAGCTTGCCTCTCGAAACAATAACGAAAACTTCTCTTTTCTTTCTCAAAAAATAGTGGGAATGCTTTTAAAATACCAAAAGAAAATATGGTGAAATTACCAGCTGAAACATACTGTCTCTTATTTTTTTGTCAGCTGTTTTCAAACACAACTTCTAAAAAAAATCATCAGAATTAGACCAGGACATTGTTGTTTTAACTTACATAAAACAAACAGCAGGACATTCCAGTCAGCTGCATTTAGACTACCGGAAAAACTCCCTGTGGTCGTGAGGAGGGCACTGCCTGACTATAGCGTGCAGGAGGCAGGAAACAGGATGACCACTCATTAACTGTGAACTCAGCAGAATATTCGCTTCTCTATTCTTGATTTTGCACAATTAAACATCATGCATTTTTTACTAGAGAACTGACATGTTAAAGACAATATCTAATGATTCATAGGGTTTAGGGCTGCAGTACATATGTGAAAACAGCCTTTTTGTTGCTTGTGGGAAAACGATCTACACCAAAAAGAAACCGAAGAACAATTTTGAATATTCATGAGCAAAATTATTCAAATCTTTAACTGTGGATGGCAATGAAAAAAAACTTTAATTCTGTAACATAAAGGGTTGCTCAGTTTGAATGAAGCTGCTTTTAGATGTTTTAAGTAAGGCACTTTCAATTGCAGCATTAAAGTCTCTGCTTAAACAAGGTAAACAAAAATCCAAAATCTTAGCGCAAAATGTATGAGTTATTTCTGATACTTTCCCCCGCTCTATTTTCCTGCTATACAAAGCTTCTTTACTGAACTGAGCTAAATAGCTAAGCTGTTTTACATAGTCGTGTTTCAAATCCACTCTGAACCCTTTATGACTCCATATTTGCTGCTACTGCTGGTGCCGCTGCTGCCTCTGTCTGTATCTGCCCTGCTGGAGGCGTGTCTGTTGGTCTGCCGGTGTTTACGTTCACGGTGGGGCTTGCTGCGGTTGTTAGTGTGGCTCTGCAGCTGGATGTAGGTCTGATTATCACCCTCCAGGATTTTCTGAGGTCTACCGCTGTCCTTATGAACAGCCCTGGGTGCATCTCCCTTCCCAGCTCTGCACTGGTTTTCATCATTAATGCCGTTCTGTTGACGCTCCTCTTGGGGAATGTTCACGTGATTCTGCTGACATGCCAGCTTGGCATTAGTGAGATCAGTGATGGGTAGTGGTTGGTTGTGGTTCCCTAGAGGAGGTTTGACGGCGATGTTGTACCCAGGTGGAGGCGCTGGTGCATTCCAAGAAAATGGGTAAGAGCTGTAGTCTTCCTCACTCAATCTCACCTCGTTAAGACGGCCTTGTCCTCTTGCCAGCCCGTAGAGCTCCTCATTGGGGAGCTCCATCTTGCGGGAGTGTATTATCTCATACATGGTACCTATGCCCAGGTGAAGCATCTCCCATATATTGAGTGCTAGACAGAGCAGGGAGACTGTGTACATGATGAGGAGAAAGATTGTCTTCTCAGTTGGTCGTGACACAAAGCAGTCCACCTTATGAGGACAGGGCTGGTCTTTGCATACGTAGGTGGCAGGAACGGAAAAGCCATAGAGGGCATACTGACCACAGAGGAAAGCAACCTCCAGCAAGGAGCGCAACAGGAGTTGGACGACGTAAAGGCGCATCAATCCATCCTCTTTGATACGATGACGCCCATCATGGCGTACTTTGGCTTTTACTTTTCTATCACAGCTGCCTCCCTTTTCTGCTTCACAATCGTCGTTCTCCACCTCTGCCACTTCATAGATCATCGGGTCTTCCTCGTCGTCATCCTCAGCCTCTTCAATGCCCCTGTGCTGCTTTCTGCCTGCAAGATAGTGCTTCTTGGGTTTCTTCTGGGAAAATCCATTCACTCCCCCACTTTCTGCCTTCTCCTCTGCCCGAGCAATTTTGTTGACAGCGTAGCCCAGGTACATAACTGAAGGGGTGGCCACCAGGATAATTTGAAAGACCCAGAAGCGGACATGTGAGAGTGGAGCGAAGGCGTCGTAGCATACGTTCTCACAGCCTGGCTGGGCTGAGTTGCAGACAAACTTGCTTTGTTCATCGTAGTAGATTGACTCTCCTCCTACGGCTGTTAGCACAATGCGGAAAACAATGAGAGCAGTGAGCCAGATCTTTCCCACAAATGTAGAATGGTTGTGGATTTCTTCCAGCAGGCGAGTCAGAAAACTCCAGCTCATGGTAGTGGTGGAGAAACTACAGCAAGAGGCAACATACACGTCCTCTTACTCCCTGTGGAGAGAACAGAAAGCTTTGGGTCATGCATGCAAACTTAAAAGGCAAATATCTACATTGATTCATTGAACACTGAGGTGGTTATGTCATCTCTTTTCGAGCTGCCAAGGGTAACAAATGAAGTCAGAGACAAAAGAAGAAACTAAAGGTTTACTCCCTCCAGGATTCGCTGCTTCTACCATAACCGAGTATGGCTGCCCCCATTCCCCTGCTGGCCTGTGCTCCAGTTTGTCTCTTTTGCTCCCCTTTTAATCCTTCTCCCTGTCTTTTCTAGGTCCTAAACTAAAAAGGAACATCATTACTTCTACTTTTATCAAACATGGTTTAGGGAGTGACGGCACACTGTCTTCTCACATAGATTTATCGGTTGGTTAACATGGCATTTTTCATTAGTGCTACAGGTCACATGAAAAGCCATTACAGGGATCTTCTAAAAGGAGGTGGAATTGCTCAGAAAATTAAACATTGTGCATGCCATATATATATTACACTTTGGCCTGAATAAGGCCACAAAGGTTTATTACACATTCCTTATAACCTTTACTGCAATTTAGCTTATTGTTCTATTTGAAAACATATAGTCAACCATGGTGCTGCTGACATAATACAACCACAATATGTGCATTAAAGATAAAATGAGCTTCCTGAAACAAAAAAAGCGAACAAAAAAGTTCCAAAACTTTGTATAATGCAAGCAAATTCGTTTAACTCACTGCTGTACATAAACCTGAAGGACAAAATGATACTCTGAGAAACGGGACTTGACACATATGCTCTTGACATGCCCTCCAGGATTACAAATGTACACAACTAACACACTTTTTCCTTCCTTTGACATATTATTTTCAATTTGAAGACAAACAAAGTTCAGCACAGAGCTCTTCTTGCCAGAATCTGATAATACAGAGTAGGAAAAAAAAAGATTTCTTACTCTTTCCATTTTTGTATATCTCTCAATTTGTCTCTCTTTTTCCTCACACAGAATGAATTGCTCAGCTTTTATTTTACATACGAAGACGCCACACACTCTTCTACTGTACTCACTATGTGTTTTGTTTAGCTCCATTTGTTTGCACAGATGGGTATGAGCACTTAGCTCTTCTGCAGAATGCACACCTACCTCCTGATTCGAAATAAATCACAGGCAAGTACTTTGTCTTTTCTATACATGGTAATCAAATAGTGTATTTCTTCACAATAACAACACTTTCATCCTTCAATGACAGCTGTGCCTTGTAGCTCATGTCCAAACACATCCTCAATATTAGTACACAAAAGGAAGAGTAATGAAGCAGATGGACCGCCTAAGTGTAATTGCCATCGTAATTTATATTACACCTTAAAAACTAAAAGCCATTCAACATTGATTTGTTAATTTACAACACTATACAATATATTTATTTGCCTATTATGGTAATGGATGCACTCCGCATTAAAGTCTGATTGATATATTGGCTATCTGATATTACTAGCTGCATGAAATATATAACACAATGCAGAAAAAGATGCATATAAAAATGCTGTTCTCACACAGAAAACTGCCATTCACCTGTTTGCTATTTAAGGTAGGACCTGACCTTCAGAATTCACCTGAGTGTTATCTAACTGTGGTGTTCTTCATCTTGTCTCTTTGTAAGGCTCTGTGAACTGGCCGAAGACCTCTAATGTGCTTCTTTATGTGCTTAGGACGTCCCAGCGGAGTTCCGAGAGTCTTTGTTACTTGGTGGAGTTAGGAGATTCTGTTCGGGGATTTTGATTCACAGAACCTTCCTTCCATTAGATTTTGTACATATTGGACTCTTAAACCGAGCACTTCAAAAAGACTTTGTATATAGCACTATCTACACCAGCACTGTAAATAAACTCACCGCACTTTCATTCCTGAGTCCTGCATTTGAGTCCGGCCAGACAAATCATGACAGCAGTGTGTGGATCACAGAGCAGTAAGTGCTGCTTAGTCAAGCAGGCATTCAAAGTAAGCAAAGTCGTTTTTTAAATATGTGTTAGAAATGGATAAAAACACTGACTTATCATTTTCTTAAATCTAATTGCTAGAAATTAATGTTGGCGTAAGTGCTGAAAATCAAGTATATGTGCATTAACCTTTTATCCCTAATCCAATGATAATTTACATTTAAGTTTAGCTGAAGTAAAGCCATTCATTGATGTTCAATAATGGCACCATTTTATCATATTAATGTAAGCTGTTGAGACCCAAATGTACTAAGCAGTACATATCAGCATGATATTGCAATTAAAAAATGTTTTGATGGGTGCGGAAAAAGAACACAGTCAGTTCATTTCAATGGTGATCAGCAATTGGCCGAGAGTAGAACAAATTAATGAGCCAAAAACAGGCAGACCTGTTGCATGGGATTTATGTAAGAAGTTTTGAAATAGCATGACGTTTCATGAGATTTCAGTCTGAGAGGCAACTGAATTCCAAGATCTAAAGAGAAGCTCTAAAGGGAAGGGGGGGGGGGAAAGGAAGGAAGAAAAAAGACTACAACAAAGTTATTCTTTGTGTGCGCACTGCTGAGATAAAATACACAGACATGTGTACTGATCTCTGTGTAGAAATGTGACTAACAGCCTGAAAAAAATGCAAACGACTGTGCTCACAGTAACTTGGTCACTTGTAACCCGGCTGCCTATGAAGATGCAAGTTATATCCTCGTACGTATCTTTTATTGAGATTTTTCTCGTCCCTCCCTCCAATACCCCACGTCAAGTTCAGTTCAGTTCAGTTCTGCTACATTAATATACCAGTATTACTGAAGACCAGAAATATGTGGGACTCGGCTCCAAACTCAGCGAAGAGCTACAGGAGAGAGACAAAATTCTGGCGCCGTGCTCACAGCTTTGAGTCATCTACAATCGGCAATTACCCACTAGTTCTGATAACATCTCCAATTTCAAAACCCCTACCGGCAGCTATCACAACCACATAAGGCGAAAAAACTAAGACAGGCCTTTTTGTGTTAAAGTTGGTGCAATTTATAGTAAACTGTGTGCCGCAAACCTTAGTAAATCCTGTTTGTGTGAGTCATTTAAATATTTTCCTCCTAAAATTTCTGGAAGGCTGCAATAAAGCTAGCCATAAAAATACCTGTGTCCACGCCTTTCAGTCACAAAACTGACAGTACAACTTGTAAATACCAAAGGCAGCGTTTTTAAGAGGTTTTAATATAAATATAAAATTTTATTTTCAATTAAATTAATTTCAGTTTTGTGTATATAGTGCCAGCAATACAAACTTTGTCTCAAAGTGGTTTCTATCGTGAAGTAAAGAGCCTACAATATTAGAGAGAAAACACAATAGATCAGACAATCCCCTGTGAGTAAGCACCTGGTGACAACAGTGAGGAAGAGCTTCCTGTTACAGGAAGAGATGTCTGGTTAAACCAGGCTCAGGGACGCCATCTAACTCCAGGACATGTGGGTAAAGAGAAGAAAAGGAGAAGAGCACTTTTTTTCACTTGTGCACTACTACTAAATACTCTACCTAACCCCAAAAAACCTCTAAGCTGAAGACACCCATCTGCTCAAATCTAGGGCTGCAGACGCCTAAAGTAAGTAAAGTTTTAAAGAGCTAGACTTCTGTGGGGCAATCTTTGCATGTGATGTGCCTGACTTTAGAGGCTTCCTAAGAAGAGTTTGTATTCAAACAATCTAGCTCCTGCACTACTACTTGTAACTGTACGTGACAAGAGGAGACAGAGACGTGACACGGGAACATGACTGAGATTGTGCTGGAACTGCTGATATATGGAATAATTTATTTTGCCGCGCTGAATAGAGCATTCATCAAAAAAGCAATTCTTTAAAGCTTTATCTTTACTTGGTTCATTAATGTCACAAGAAAATAAATTACAAAAAAATTAATCAATCAAAAGACAAATCAAATGGGTTAAGACACTATATCTTTCATCTTCAGGACACTACGCTGCAAGTGACTATTACATGCTTCGTACATAATTTGAATATGTAATAATTGATTGATTATGCTATAATCTTATGAATCTTTGAATGTCTTGAGGCGACTGTTGTTGTGATTTGGCGCTATATAAATAAAATTGAATTGAATTGAATTGTCAGTGTATTTTGAGTGTGTGTAACAACTGAGGGGTAAAAACTTCCAAGTATGACGAACTATGTCAATTTCAACTTTACATAGTTCTAATTTAATCAGCTTTTAGTTTTGATGTTGATATAATCTTAGAAATAGATTCTGACATGGTATTTGTTATAGGTAGTTCTCAGAAAAGATTATTAATTAAGAATATTCTTTTTAGAAAGCTGCCAAAGCTTTTGGCTGTTTTATATCATTGTACACTGAATAACACAGCAATTCACTCACAAATATGCTGATAACTGAGACAATTAGAGGTTTTCCTTATTTTTCAGAATGCGTCACTTCAACAGCCCAGATAAAATGTGATATAATATACACCACCTATTATACAAGTTCAAATGCAGGGCTCTATACGCACACACACATACTGATTCCATGCCAGAAGAATTTCCCACTAACGCTATGTAATAATAAACACAGCGACACACTGTCACATTCAGTAAGTACGACACATTAAAAAAATGTCCAGCTGCTAACATAAGACTCAATATTCTTCCTTCCTAATGTCTCACTCCGTGAAGAAAAGAAGTTCTGAATGTCTCATTAAGAGTCACGTGCCCTCCAAACCTGCACATCTGGCCATGTTGTGTAATGTACCATTTGGAGGCCCAGTAGCACAGTATCACCACTACCCAAACACGAACCTTACCGACGGCCTGAAACTGGGACAATCCTTCACATTGCTCATTTTTTAACTCATGATCAGCCAGGATACGCATGCAGTGAACAGCAAATTTAAACATAAAAACAACAACCTAATGTAATTAATGTAGGCACACGTCTCACTTAAGCATAGCAAGGTACATACACAATAGTTTTAACTGATCTTCTTGAGTCAAAGCAAAGAATGAAGCAAAAATAACTCAAAATATTTAGAATATTTTAAGCTTGAGAGTTCTGTTTTGATGAGAAGTTCCCAATATTATTTGCATTTTGCATCAAATCCATGTGTTTTTCTGCACTAAATCACTCAAGCACAATAGACATTTCAGTATATTACATGATCAAAATCACAAGGAAAACTGCAGATTCTTGTCAAACAGAGTAATATGGACTCAGTGCCGCTTCAACAGAGACTCATTATGCTTACTTGTATCACAGCCCTAATCTGAACAGAGAACCTGGGTCTTTATATTTAAGCTTTATTCCCACGGGTCTTGATAAAAAGTTCCTCAGCAAAAGATTTTTAAGGAGCATATTCGGGTCTGATGATCAGCAATCCTCCAATCCGAAAATATTTATTTCAAAATAAAAAACAGAGGCGTATTTTCACACTTAAAGAAAGGTATGAATGAACATCTGTTTAGATAATTACCTTTCTGTGATTATGGCCAGACTTTGTGATAAACACGCCATCCACATTTGTTAAACACATATGCACCAGACCAGAGCCTGCTGTCAACACTTTTTTGCTTCCATAAAATCTCTTAATTCTATGGTGGGAGGACAAGAAAATAAACCTCACAGTTATGTCTTCATGTAAAGCCACCTAGTCCCTAAATGTACAGCTCCACGCCCCTGGTTACTTATAGTGCCACACTGAAAGCTTTCCCCAGATGTCTCCCAGACCCAGACCCGCCGCCTCCTGCTTCCTACACAGCTAGTAAAAGAACTGGGGTTGTACATGCCTATCTGAGAAGGCTTCAAGCTGTGGATGTGAAGGTTAGTGGTTTCCTTCAAAGCTGTAAAAGTGATGCTCAACCCAAAATCTAACTTTGAGCATGAAACAGTCAACAGCTATTAACTTAAAAGGGAACTGTTAAAAGTTTGTAGATTGCTGAGACTGCTCTTATTTTTGGAGCGTGTTTCTTCTTGATGAGATACACGTTATATACACAGTAGAAAGCTGAATTAAAGGAGGGAAAGCATGCATCCCATGCTCCCTGCCTGGACTCAAACCAGGCATTATCTTAAATGTAACTAACAACCCCCTGGCATTTAGACAGAAGAACGGGAATTGCTTCCACGCTGTGTCCCAGAGCGAATAAGTCAACAACAAACAAGAATTCATAAGATCAAAGAAGCAAGAGGCAGGTTTGTCGGGGCACTACACCAACGCTAATGAGGATGGAATAAAAAAGAAGAAAACAGTGACAACAGCCGGCAGAAAAAAACCATGTCTAAGCTAACGTACATAAATAAAATAATGACCACGTATTTTTCTCAAGGAAAACAACAGCGGTGTAGTTAAACTAAATTAAACCGTCAGCATTTCTTATCTCTGTACCTTGCGTTTAAGAGGCAAAGCCCACGGGGTATTTCCAGGGTCACTTTATGAGCCATCCACTCAAAGATGTCAAAACACTCACTATGACGCAGCATGAGGCGCACAGTTTGATGTGGACACGAGCCTCTAGCTTAAAGAGTTTGTTTGCCTACCTTGAAAAAGTCAAGACTTGTACATTATGGTTATATAATCCTGAGATGCAGCTGGAAATACCTTGTGTAATAGGCGTAGCAATATTTCTCTTAACATTCAAAATTTACGACATGCTATTATCTATGCAGGCGTTCTCATAGTTATTAAAAATTTTGAGGCCGAGTAAAGAGGTTTGGACTTCCACCAAGGGAAAATGAGCAGGACTGTGATAAAAAAAAGATATTTTAACTGTTTTTTTTACGAGTGGGAAAAGTCCCCAAATTGGATAAACTGAAAAAAAGTAATGGAGAAATATATAAAATACCTTATATAAATAAGGTAACACAGACCCTCTGTCTTAAAAATATGCTGAGCATTTGTGGTTATACCCACATTCGCCTATTCACATAATTAACTGTGAGGGGAAAACGTAGGGTTGTATATTTTCAAAAAAGATAAAGAATAAAATTATATCGCTTATATTGATATTGTGTAACATTGCATACATAATCAATTTCATTCATAAACTCATGCTTGTGTACCTGCAGTGCTCAAAAGCCTGGCCACATTCACTCAGATGTTACATTAAGGTTACAACTGCATATGTGGCATTAGTTCATGTGAACAGATGATTAAGAAATTCCTGAAGCAACAGCAGCTGCCGTTTTGCACATTTTGTTACGAGTCTGAGTAAAAAACAGCTTGAACAGTAAAATTGTTTTAATTTTAAAAGACGAAAAAACCTCTAAAATGTTTTTGTTAGTTTCTTAAAAACTAAAATGCCTCTAAGCTGAGAAACCACATGGAGCATTAGGATCAGTCGGTTTAGAAAAATAAAATAAAATAAAAAAGCTTGTAGTGTCTCAAATGTTTGCTTTGACTTATGAATGATCTTTATGTCATATCACTCAGCCGTCATATCATCCAAACTATGATCTAGGATTTTAGTATTTTACTTGGTTGAGTAATTTAAACAGCCTTAGAGCACAGGATCAAATTAATGTAAAAAGCCATTCTCGGTATTGTGATGAATCTTATTACCCCCTTGCTTTGTGCTTTGATTCCTTTCGATCCTTCCTGTTATCCCAACCAGAACTCAGAGAGACTTCAAACCCCATGTGCCTGTAAAAGAAATAGAAATATATTTTTTAAAACTATGTAGTTAAAGGAAACCTGACAGGTTTTTAGTCTTTTTAAAAAATATTTTCACATATCTGTGTTTATGTTTTTAGCTCCTATAACTGTGCCTTGCCTAGCCAGAGAACTAAACTGTCTTTCATTAAACAAAAGAATTTAAATTAAAATAGTAATATTTAGACCCACACAGCATGCTCTTCCAACTACTAATTTGGTTCTCAGTTGCTGAAGAAGATCCACATGTTAGAAAAAAAAAGTTATTCAGGAAAAAGAAAATATTTTTGCTGCATACAGACTAAAATAAAATTTTCCTAACAGGAGTTTAAGGGATTTATGCTAACTTTATGCTAATGCTAAAATAAGATGTCAAAGTTTCAGATAGGGTTTTCTTTTTTTCTTGGGGGGGTCACCAAATATATTGTACACACTTTTTAAATATTTGAATTATTACAAACAACATTTGTGAAATTACGGTAGTGTAATAACCTACAAAATAATCGGCTAGCTAAATCTGCAACCAGGTAACCTAACTTGCTAGCAAAGCTGAGTAACTTGCTAAACAGGCTAATCTAACATTATAGCTTCTTAATCAAAACACAACAAAATTGTAAGAAAAAACAGGAGAAAGTCAAGTCTGGTGGTCTTTCTAGTGCCCTAATGATTTATTCCAATCTTTTAGTAATAATTCCCTCAAAACAATTTTCACAGTTACTCATCATTTATTGCAGCCACCTCACCTTTTCTGGCAGACTTTTGCTGGATCAGCATTTGAATCATCAACCAGCAAGATGTGGTACTCCCTGTATGCAGAGAAATACAGTCTTCAACACAAAATTACACCACAGTGGTTAATAATCATCTCCATTCACATAAAAGCTGAGGGTGAGTTTAGCTCTTACTGTTTTAAATGTAAAAGTAGCTCCAGCAGGCTGAACCAAAGACGGAGGGAGCTTGGTTGGAGCAGAGGAAGGCAAACTGGCTGAAGCGGGAAGGAGGGGTTTCTGGGCATGTGTGTGTGTCTGTGTGTGTAGGAGAGAGAGAGTATGTGATGCATCATAAGGAAATTTTCCTTCTTGATTTTTCTGTTAAAATCAAAAAGATGACAGTTAAATGCCAGGGTTCTGGTTTATCTGCCTTTAAAGCCTGACAGCATCATTAGCATTTTAATTTACACATGTCTGCCCAAGTATAGGGACACATTGCCTTTTTCTGTCTACATAAATTAGCTGGATGATCACTGGCTCTGATTTTAAGTGCTGTATAATGTAGTCTTTTATTTTCCCCCAGTCAGGATCTGATGTCAGATCTCGGCCAAATCAAACAGGAAGATCAGAAGTGAGAATCAGGAGCCGATGTATGAGTACCAGGACAGGTATGCAGGGGAGAGAAGGAGAATGAGAGTCAGTAGAGGGAAGACAGAATACGTGTGTGTGTGAATGAGAGGGAGATAAGTGGAAAGATGAAGATGTGAGGAGTAAATGTAGTGAAGGTGGATGAGGTCAAATATCTAGGGTCAGCTATATAATGCACAAGAGAAGTGAAGAATGAGTGCAGGGAGTGGGTGGAGATGAATGCAAGGATTGATTAGTGACAGGAAAAGCTTTCAAAATGGTGGAGAGACCTGCTACAATGTATGGTGTGGAGATAGTGGCACTGACAAAAAGACAAGAGGCAGCTGAATGTGTTAACATTTTCACTAGGAGTGACCAGGATGGACAAGATTAGAAATGAATACATTAGAGGAACAGAGGTGTGTGAGGACATGGGCAGAGGAAGGATAGTGGTTATATTAGACAAAGGATATTGTAGACCACGGTGCCAGGCAGGAGGAAAAGAGGAAGCCCACAGAGGACATTCATGAATGTAGTTAAGAAGGACATGCAGAGGGTTGGTGTGACAGGATGCTAGGGATAGGGGGAGATGGAGGCAGTGATCCTTTGTGGCCACTCCTTTATTAGGAGCAGCTGAAAAAAGCAGAAGGAGAGAAAAAAAACAGAGTAAATGAAGAAGTGAAGAAGTAATGCCTTGTTAAATCACAAATTCACTGTAATTAACTAAATTTTTTTGGAATGCGTGATGTAATTGATAGAGCCACGAATTCTACTCTCCTCCAGAATATCCGAAAGGATAATCTCCAGCCATTAGTTTGTGCCCTGAAGCTTAAGAGCACTCAGGATATGCAACAGGACAATGACCTGAAACATACTTGAAAGTCCATCAGCAAGTCTGAATGATTCAAAAAACAGAATGAAAGTTCTGGAGTGATTTAGTCAAAGTCTTTACTTTGATTAAGATCCTTTGGTACGACATTAGACAGGCTGCGTATGCTGGAAAACCCTCCAGTCTGGCTGAATTTACATTTCTGCAAAGACGAGTAGGCCAAAATTCCTCTACAGCGATGTGAAAGACTCACTGCCAGTTACTGATGGCAGTTCTTACTGCCAAGGATCGCACAACTAGTTGTTAAGTTTGGAGGGCAATTACTCTTTCACACAAGGGATCGTTTATTTTATCTTAACAATTTAAATTATTATTTAAAAACTGTATTTAGTATTTACTCTGGTTATCTTTGTGTAGTATTAAAATTTGTTTATTTGCAAAATCAAAGAAATCATGAAGGAGGCAAATACAAAAGCTATGGTGACGTGCTGCAGACCATTTTCTATCCCTTGTCCCATCTGTCCCATGTTTCTAAAAGTAAATGTAAGAAACATGCGGCTAAAAAAAAAGATGTGCTGATCTTTAAATGCATCAATACTGAAACCCACAGATAATGATCAGATCAGCAGTTGAAATAATAGCTTTAACAGTAATCAGGATGGAAAAGGGAATATGCAAGTGTGCAAAGACTATAACATAAGACTACAAAAACACATTTTTAGCTTTAAGTCTGGAAATGCAAATACAAGACATGATCAATGCCAGACCCTTACCCACAGTTTGCGCGTATTTAACTACTAAATGTCAAAATCTGAGACCATCCCACCTTGGATTTCTTACTTGTTGTTTGTAAGAATCTGGTAACCCTGCTCAACCATACTTATGTTACCTTTTATATCTTACAAATACTAAAGGAACAACTGCAAGTTCTGCTGATATTATAAACATCACACAGTCTCAGTCCTTTGTTTTGTCATGTTTTTATAGGGTTATAAGTATTTCTCGCTTATCTTTGTCTTTTTCTTCTCATGGAAGATCGGCAGCGATGAAGGACTTTACTCGGTTAATGCGCATGATGGATTAGGTGCGAAATACTCAGCTCAGCAATGAATGGGAATGAATGGGAAAAATGTGCTGCTAACAGATCTGTCACCGCCACTGATATGTGGAAAAGGTTCATCGCAAACTGTCTGGGTTCATCCTTCTCTTCTTGCTGCACAAATGAAGTCATGAGCCAGGGCTTTATGAAAAGGGCAAAGGCAAGTGTTTTCAGACACATGCTGTATATGGTGCAGTCTGAGACTGAACAGACACCCACTGTTTGTTTCAACTTTGTCCGCTGGGCTTTGGTTACACAGGATAAAAGCTTCCTTAAAGAGCCTCTGAATGTATTTCACGCATAAAGGTCTGCTTGCTGCACTTCTGGAAGAGAAGACCACCCATACTTGAAAAATAGGTGTGTAATGGCACCTATACCTTTGGTAAGGTGATACTACGATCAGATTACAAAGTAAAAGGAGGTTTGAAAGATGGGGGACAGTTAAGCTGTAATTAGGGGTGCTGTGAAGTTGCAGTGAGGGAGTCCAGGGTGGAAACTATAGATTACAAAATAGGATATTTCAATTGCTGCTATGAAAGTACACTTTATTATATCGCAAACACTGCCTGGCTTCTTGTCAGCTTCCCTCACACTGGCACGCATTCAGCAGATAACTCAGAAATGAAAGCTTCTCAGTGCAAGGAGGATTATTTTGTGATTTTTAGCATCTTCAAGGACACGTAGACACAATTCAGGCATTGTTTTTCTCTGTGGCTGACGGTCTGCAATGAAGGACTCTTGTTTTTATCTCTACAGCTCATCTCAAGGACGTTAGATAAACGTCAGCTCAGATGGCCCACAGTTCCCACTCCTTTCCATTTCTTTCTGTTGCTAACTTTCTTTTTAGGGAGGGCCACCGCCTAACGCTATTAGCATGACTTTTTGGCTCCCAGTGTTCTCTTAAACTATCACTAGAAGAATCAAACGCAGAGCAGTCAAAATGCTTACAAGTCAAATCTGCCTGATAGCACTTTGGCATAGAAAGCTCACATCCTAATTCAGAGTGACCTCTTACAAGGCCGGAGCCTCTTAACTGAGTTATCTCTCACCTCTGAGGGAGTAATTGAATGGAGAACAATCAATGAGGTTATCCATAAACGCAATCATCTGGCAGCACTGGCCGTTTAAAGCACTTCAACAGTTGAGTGTCATCTCTTACTGGTGGGAGGAAGGGCTGTATCAGCTGATGTATGGAGCTACAACAGGAGGTTGTCATTGACCAGTTTGAGATCCTCAAATACGATTTGTCATCATTCTCGTCAAACTGATGCTAATTGTGTTTTCTATCCATTTATTTACCTCTGGAGGTCAACCAAAATGGGGTTGGACTACAGGCTGTCTTTTGTTTATTTGACTATACAGACAATACATGTCGTCTCTCCTTAATACCAGCTCAATATGACCTCTATTGAAGAATCAATTCTGGTAGGATCATTTGTGCTGAGAGTTGGAAAAGCCCAGAGCTGGCAGACATGTTTTTCAAAGTGTGATGGATAGATCATACAGAAAAAGGAACTGCAGAACAACATATAGGCAGTGATAGTGAGGGCTACAAGTGTCCTGTACAGTCAGCTTTTTGTTGTGTCATTATCATCGGGGTCCTGGACTGACAACAGAAAATATGACGGTAGACAACAACAATGACACGGAATCACCCGAGGGACGGAGTGACAGGATAAATCAGAGAGAAGAAATCAGATGTGGGGAGAACAATGTCCAAGAGAGTGGGTAAAAAGATTGATCACACAGACTCGTCTTTATCTAATCTGACAGAAGTCCATCCACAGAAGAAGAATGGAGCGTAGAGAGACAAGAGAAGAAGCACTGGTTAAAAGGCAGCAACAAGGTTACAGCAGATTAAATATGAACAAAACAGGCCATACAAGCAAGAGAGCTGAATCAACGAATTACTTGGCAGACTTCAGCATCATCTTAAACTAACGTGGTGACATGGAGCGCCTCATACGCCATCTCCATCACTGCAGCCTAGAGCCTTTACTGTCATATCCTGTGAGCCATGTTTCATGAATTCACATCAGCACTGCTGTTTGTGCCAGAGGAACCCTGCTTCCATTGATGTCACTTTGTTTTCTTATTAATCTGTGTTGGCTTAAATAATTGGGATAATGTAAGGACTTGCCAAAGTCACATTCACACTGGAGGGCACTCCTGAGCTGATTTAACAGCGACACAATAACTTGGCGCCATCTTCTGGTGAAAAGGTGCCTTTTCATATGTGATCCTGGGAACCTGCCCTTGACAAGAAAAAGTCAAATCACCCTTTTCTAGCAGAGCCGAGGTGTTAGCATTTAGCCCTTGCTTGTTTCTGAAGAAGTAAAAATTTCTTTAGGCTGGGACACATCGTTTAAATTATACTATTTAAACTTCTAAAAGTTTAATTTCAAAAATTCTTAATAATTTCTTTTAGTTTCGCAGGCAAAAAAATGACTCATGGATTTTCATTGTCTGTACAGTATTTCTCAAATTGACTGTAAAAGATGTGTAGTTCATAGTACAGTAGCATACAGTAACATGATCAACCTCAGTAAGGATTTAATGCGCTACGAGTTAAATCCAATACAACAGTATTGTTTGATGTTGTCTGTAAAAAGCTGAGTGAATGTGCCACAAACACACACACTTGGGTTTACAGGAGTTTCCTTTGATTCAGAAAGTTTCTAAACACTAATTAACCCAACAGCCTTTAAACTGGATAAACACGTTATCCAAATAGTGCTTTTATTATAAAGATGTCCCAGAAACTTTGCTGTTTAACTGTTTTCTTTTTCTCATTTTCACACACAATAACGAATCAAATAATTTTTTAGCATTTCATCTCTGTGTCTTGTGCTTCTGCTACAAAAGTGGTATTATTCTTTCCTCCTCTTGCACCTCATGATAAATAAACATATCATCTCCTTTGAGAAGGAAGATTAGATCTCCTGTGCCTCTGAGATGCTCACCGTTTCCTCCCCCACATCACTCCCTCATCTTTTAATTTCGTCAACGAAGCCTTGACGTCATCTCTCCCTAAACATAAACTTCAAACCAACAACATCAACAAGTAACAATTACAGACTCGTACCACCCCAAACTAAAACCAGACTTTACTGTTCTGGTTGCTAAAAAAAAAAAAAAGGAAAAGGAAAATAAAATCTTCTCTTTGTAAATGCAATCTTGACTTAATCTAAATTCAATATTTTCAAGAAATTTAGTTTTTCTCACAGCATAATTTAATTTTGAAATGTATCCTTATTTGGGAACAGCTGTGGACAAAACAGTCTTTTGTTAAAGTATTTTTCTTGGCTTGATGCTCTCTTCCAACAAGGATCCAAATTATAAAGTCCAAGTTCAATTGATCAGGCACAACCTTACGACCATGTGCCTTATTTTGCATTATCCTGTTGAAAGAGGCCACGGCCATCAGAGAATACCATTTCCATGAAAGGGTGTACATGGTCTGCAACACAGAGGTTAGGTAGGTGGTACGTGTCAAAGTAACATCCACATGGATGCAAGGATCCAAGGCTTCCCAACAAAGCATCTTGCCTTCTTCCCGTAGTGCATTCTGGTTTTCCTGTCTGTTGAGTGAGACAACTTTTAATAGATTCTCACCACTGCAGACCGGGAACAACACACAAAAGCTTTGGTTTTGAAGATGCTCTATATAATCAGAAATTTTAACTTACAGGTGGGAACAAGATGTTCCTTTTTTCTCCATAAAACACTATCCGGTTCAGTTCCTTTAAATTTGTATAGTGCCAAGTCACAAATGTTCCCCTTTATAAACTGTAACATAAAGATCCTACATAATTAGAGATAAACACGAATCTGATCATCCTCTATAAGCAAGCAGTTGGTGACAGTGGGGAGGAAAAATCCCTTTTAACTGGAAGAGGCTTCAGAGACTGCTACAACTATTAGCAGCTATAAAATAAACTTTTAGGTTTAGATTTTAGTTTAGAATTTTATTAATGTTTTAGTTAATATTTTTGAATATCAGTGGTCAGCTGATTATAATGTTTAAATAATTTTTACATCTACGTATTAAATAGGAATGGCTCTTTAGAGGAACTGGAGTCTAATAATCTTTAGTACAATCACTTGTGTACTTAACCTCCCTCCTCCTGTTTTTGGTTAGGGCTAGGGATGGGTATTGATAAGATTTTCACGATTCCGATTCCAATTTCGATTCTCTTTAACGATTTGATTCTTTATCGATTCTCTTATCGATTCTTTTTAAAAAAGGAGAACACTAAGGTCGAATAGCTTAGAACTTTGTTTTATATCTTCTCTTTGAACAAGATAGAAATTTAGGAGTAACATGGCCTTACAAACCCAACAGTGAGATCTTAAGAGATCCACAGCCTACGGCTCTTCAATGGGGTGTCACAGGGTCCCCAGGAAAAAAAATTGTAAATGTAAAATAATAAAATAAATATTCTTCTGTAGCAATAACAAAGTATAACATAAATTATTCTGTAGCAATTACACAAGAATATCCAGTAATGTTCCTGCCTACAATTAAACACATTCACTTCCTGAAAATCGGGGCATCTACTGTGGCAAATAGGTGCAAGCCTTTTACTATAAACTTAGTCACTGCTCGGTGACATTCGTCTATCCTGGCCTGAAAGGAGACGCTACTGGTAGACTGCAGTGAGAACTGCCAGCATCTGAGCCAGACTCTGTCTGTCTCTCTCATCATGGTCACCTAAATGCACAGTAATGGCAGGTTTTGTAATAAGGCAGATCGTGCTAACATAATATGCACTGTTAGTTGATTATTTACCTGCCGCATTAACGGCAGAGGACGTACAAACGTTACCGCTGCTGCTGGGTTGAGATTCACGAGTCCGGAGCGGAATTAAAAACATGACATTCATTTAAGGTTATCACGTGTTTTGTGAGCAAATGCTTTTGCATATTCGTAGTGTTTCCTCCCTTAAAGGAAATATCTACTTTGCAAGTATTGCAAGTTGCCCTGTTTCTCAACAAGAACCGGGTTTCAATACCCATATTTCACTTTAATCCCTAACCGGTTTGTTTGACAAGCCTTTCCTCAAAAGCCTTAAACTTCAGCTTGGTTTTGATTCTTTTCTTAAACTTAACTTAAAAATCAAACCAGTCGTTAAAGTTATCTTGTCAGTCAAGACTTCTACCTAAATTTAAAGCATGGGTTTCTATCAATGACCTTGAGGAGATCGTTCATGGTTTCATCACATCCTGACTAGGAAAAGGCAATTTGTTGAACTAAGAAAAACACTAACACTGATATCATGATTGCAGTTGCTGACTGGTATACAAACCCCAACTGAAACTATACTTCTTCTAAAAGGCCATTTCAGCTTAAGATGAATTATAACTGTGTTATTTTCTCCAGTATATTTTTTATACTGTAAAAAGATTTGCTGTGCTCAAGCTCTGTGGTGTTTTTGCATGTGCTGTTAAAAATTAGAACTCATCTTTACGGGGTGTTGATTTTGTGTCACAGATATAAACCAGACAACAAAAACACATTGTCAGGTAATGGCTTTATATTCCTGTTAATATGATACATTACACGCATAATAGAACTTTTGATGTAATGAATATACAACAAACCGCAAAATCGAAAACCAAGACCTTTTCTTTCTCCCCCATTGTTGTAATATAAGCATGGTTGTCTAAAAATCGCAATATTGAAGTGATCTGTGGTTGAGTAACACACATAAAAATATCATAAGTCAAGTTTTTCATCCAGTATAACCTCTCTGTATAGAGCATTTAGTTATTGCACCAAAGTCTATTTTAGTTTTACAGGTACACAGATTTAAAGTAAACTAATGTTTTTACAGTCTTAAACCATGATCTCTACAATTACAGTACGATACAGAGGAACGCCCACAGCATATTTGTAACACAGCATTGGATAAGAATTAGGTTTAGAGCTCAGTGAATTTCAGAGTCAGACTCATGAACATCTATAAAAGTTCACAAGTAAAATTTGTTTGGTTGAAATTCAACAGTACAAAATAAACAAATGCTGCTATATGATGTTGCTCGTTTAGGTCTCCCTTCCCTGAGAAATTAAAAAACACCCCTTAAAGTAAATTTCCAGCACTTACACAACAATTTGTCATCTGTTAAGGCTAAAAAAATGTCACCAGTTACACACACTACTTTACCGTTTTACTTCTTTTCATTAGCACCCACTTTTCCCTTTACAAACATGGACTTTATTCAACCAGGAAACAGAACTCTTGAGTATCAAATTCATCTTGGTAAAGACAGACAGCATTAACCTAACATAGTTCAATATTAGCTTTTCTAATGCTGAAACCAGTCTCACAAGGGATTCAAGACTTAACAGATGTAAAGTATTGCTGTAAACAAAAAATGAAGAAAAGAATACCCTTCAATGCATTAATTAACTCTTCATAATCAATACCAAACAATACTAAGTATATATTTTTCCCCTGTTGCAAGTTTAGTGAGGAAGAAATGAATTTACATGCTGAGGTAATTATGCAGATATACTGAAAATCATCATCAACTGGGAAAGCATTCAAATATAAAGAAGAACTTCTTTATCCTGACCCAAAATGAAAACATCTTATCAGTAAAAATAACCACTAGAAGTTTTTAATATGGTATGATTCCATTACATTAACCCTTCTAAAATTGGTACTGTGCATTTGGCTTTTTTCCATTGTTTCAGAGGGACAGGGAATAACGTTAGGCCGACCAGCAGCTGTGTGTCTATGGCATGCCTGGTGTAAATTACTGTTGTGCAATCAAGCCCAGATTAAGTATCAGTAATGGGAGGTGGGGAGTGCACAGGTACTGGCGTATGTCATCTTATCTCTTATCTTTTCTGACCTTGTTCTTGGCTACACAACATGGTCTTATGTCCCAGAAAGTTTCATAGCACCTGGCTCTACTTATGTGGACGTAGATGGAGTGTTTTTAAAGGAAGCGTGACAAAAGAGAAAAAGTTTAAATCTCCCCATGAGTGAAATCTCATACAGTTAAGAGGAGAAGCAAACCATCAGAGTTCGCATTGCTCAAAAATGTAAACTACACGTGTACTGAAGGGGATGGTTGCTTCATAAACGGCAACTTCAGTGCACGCATGACAATTTGGTTACGATGTTCTCTCCCATTTATCAGACTTGATAAGGAGAACAAAGTACATAATGAATACTGCATATCTATTATTGATCAAATATCCTTGCTATTGCTAGCTAACTGAATTTTAATACCACGCGAGTTACAATGCGGCATACATGTTTAATACCAGAGTAATTGGGATGAAATAGCCTTTTGCATGAGGCTAGAATTACAGCAGTTTAAGTGTCTTGTCAAACATTATATTTAAAAACCATTAGCACTATGAGTTAACCGTTTGCTGGCTAGCTTATCGTAGCATGGAGAGTGGAAACAAGGGGAAACACCTGGCCTGGTACAAAAAGGAATCTGCTATTTAGAACCTCTTACTACCACATTTGATCATTTTCAATTAAGATTTCACAAAGTTGAAGAATAAAAATAAAATAAATCCTACATCTGTAGGATGGTCTGGTTGTTGCTCGGCCAAAATCATGCATAACCTGCCTGCCAAGTTTACTAGTGTTGGCGCACCTTTATTGCACTTGTTCCCCTCTTACAGACCTTCTTTCACAAGTACAGACATGCAGTTCTCATTTCTCCTCCACTATTTTCTTCAGGCAGTCTACTATGTCTTCGCCACTGACCCAAGGTACAATCTTTGTTTTGAACTTGGCAGACTGCTGAAACTCCTTTAGCAGCCTGTGCATTGGAAAGTCTTTCCTGGGGAAAGCCGTGTCCCGGGGCCCCAAAGCCATACAAGGGCAGACGTCATTGGCCCCATCTCCAATATAGAAGACCCTCTGAAAGGGAACGCCGCCACGCTCCTTCTGCCGCTCCGCCAAATACTCCCGAAGGATCACCTGCTTGCACATGTTATCAGGACAACGGGGGCATGAGTGCGAGTGGAAAGAGAGGAGCACAAGCTGACCAGCCGCATTAAAACTGGACGGGTTTGTGAAAATCTTTCTGAAAAGGTCACGCACCCCAGCATGCCTAAGCCAGGTTTCAATAAAATACATGTTGGCATCGGAGACCACCACAAGCTCAAAGTCCTGCTGGTGGCTCTGCAGATACTGGAAGAGATTCATGAGGCCTTGATTTGGTGGGATCTTCTCCACTGCTGAATGAATGGAGTCTTTAGAGACGCCCTGCTCAGCCATGTAGGCCAAAATCTTCTGCGTGTGTTCATTGTAGTGCCCCTCCCTGTAACTGTTTTTCAGCCAGGCAGGGAGCTCTTTGTCTGGCAGAGCACGCACCAAAGCATCGTCGCTGCTTTCGCAAATGATGGTCTCGTCGAAGTCAAACAACACCAAAAAGCGTTGATCCTGTGGTGCGGCAGGCGTTAACGGAGCTGTCATCTTTGGTGAGTGATTTCTTTCTGAGGAGGAGAAAAAAAAGCAGAGGTGGAAGGAATGAAACAGAGAGCCCTTTTTTTCTCACCGTCAAGGACAGCAGACTCTGAAGCACACTGTTTTATAGCATCCTGGTGTAAAACTTTAATGGCGAGAAGCCAAAAAAGCCGTCAATCAGAGTTTAAATCACAGAGAGTTCAGGGTTAAATTAAACTGAAGCACCAGACCAGGCGAGGAAAACAACAACATGCATTAAGACTCTTAATGAGGCTATGAGCTGAAGGGGAAATGTGTGTTTACAAGAGTAAAGGAAGGGAGTTTAAATGAAACAAAAGTACCTCATAAACAGGATGTTCATTACAATTAATGAAAGAAATGAAAAAAACAAAAACAACAACAACCCCAAAGAAGGGCAAATTGTTAAACTCTTTATCTAAATCTCTTTCCACACAGACATGCCTTCAGTCCTTTTAAAATCCTTTATTTAAACTTAGAGGCCACATCTTCCAGCAGTGCCAGTCTCTTGTTTACATCGCTGATATATAGCACAAGGCTTCCCCTTTTACAGGCCTGTTGTAACTCCAGCGAAGAGAGGGCTGATTATGTCACAGACGTTTGGTGGGATGTTAAATCTACTGGAGTAGTTACTGTGAAATGTAGACGTTTTTATGAAAAGAGCTATGATTCCTCTGAATTGAAGATGAACAGGAGTGTATATTTTGAAAAATGTAAAGCTTTAACAATTTTTTTTCCTGTAACCTCCTTTTAGTTTTCATGCCAAGTTTTAAAACTTGACATAAATATGTCATATTTGCAGATATGGCAATTAATCTTTAGACACCTCATAGCAGAAACGAAAAGCAAAGGTGTTAACAGTGGGACGCATTGCACTTGTCAGGCGTGTGTGTGTGAAAATGAGCCATTATTAAATTCACGTGAGCATTTTCCCGCCAAGGTAGGAAACATTAAAAGTGGCAGATCAGAGAAAAGAAATGATTTGACTTATCAAATCATTTCATTCTTCATCGTCTCTTAAGATGTCACATGTCATCTGCATCACTACAGAAAACAAAACAAAAAAAATCAAAATTATAAAAGAAAATTGTAAAATAATCAATTCCAGTGTTTCTGACACTTTTGGATGAGTAAACATTGACCCAGGAACATAATTGGTGTTCCTGGAAACCAACATAACAGGAGTGTGATGGATAACGAATACGCCCTAGAAGGCCAGGCTGATTTTACAAGCATGTAATTAAACCAGTACTGCAATCTTGCTGTACCTGTTACTGCGACAGAGGGCATTGGGTGCATACAGAAACAACAACAAGACCTGACTTGATCGATTGGTAATATTTGCATAACATGCGTAACATGTAAGTGTTACGCATGTTATGCAGGCTGCCTCCAGGAACTAAAAATGACATGCAACCTACAGCTTTGGTGCACACATGTGCCAAGTGAGCACAAGCCTGATCTCCCCAGCAGCCACTGCGTTATTAATAGCACACATTTACACACTAAGCTATCTAATTTTAACCCCGGCGAACTATTTCTGTATGAGAGGTTACCTCTGAAAGTCATAAGCCGGTCATTGCATGAACGGAGCAGAATAAAAGGCTAATGTAACCATTTAAATGTGACACACGTTAAAAATAAAAGAAGAAGAAAAATAACACAGAGAGGAAAACGGCCTACCGGTGGAGGGCATATATAAGCGGGGATGGTCGGCTAGGTGTCCGGCTCCCGGATCCGCATCCCAGTGACGCGGTAAGATTTTTTAAAGGAGACTCCACAGCGGATCGAGGGTATTCCCATTTAAAGCCGTTGCGTCAAGCAAGCCGATGTAAACACGTGATTTCCGCCATGACCTTCCAAAGTAAAAGCTTCAGCGAGTAGCTTAAGTGTACTTGGTGAACCTATATTAAATGTATGGTACACTGTTACGGTTATGTAAACAAATACGACAGTAATGATAAGATGATTCAAAGTAGCTGAAACATAATGGCAAAAATATGGCAAAAATAAAATAATGGCAAAAATAAAGTGGTCCAGTTACACCATTTTTATGATAGTTTTTTTTTTTTTCTTTTCATAAAATAAATTTTAGAGCAGTGGTGGGAAAGTAATTTTTCCTCAGAACCACATGGGAAACTGGGATTGTTTCTCATAGTCTTATAGGAGGATATAAGAAGGGAACAGACAGAACTTACTTCAGCTTATTGTTGTGCCTCTTCACAAGAGTCTCAGTTTCTCATGTGTAATTAATTGCTCACTAACTAACTAACTGGCAAATACCTCATATATAATTCATCGTTGTCATGAAGGACAGTGTGTTTTCATAATTTAAAACATTCTTAGTACTCTGTTAAAGTAGTGAGCTGATACCATGCCGAATATGCCCAGGTATTTGTCCTCTACAAAGTTTAAGATGAACTAAAATTGTACATTTTTGCAAATACAACAGTTATTATAAACGTACTAGTAGCTTAAATCTCATGTGTGGTGAATCTACTGAAAATTGTCCCATTTTATCTCATCCAAGTACTTCATAATACATTCTTACTTTAAAACATGAAACGCAACCTTTAAACAGACAGGAAATTATAAAAAGTTGTGAAATGTCTGCGTAGGTTCTCAGTAATCCAGGTCATAGTAGTTGTAAGAGCCTCACCCCGATCCGATTTACTCCCTGTTAGACCTCTGCCTTACCATCACATATTTGAAATACAACAAGGGTTGTGTCACTCAAAGGTCAACATCTTTAAAGAAGAGGCTCAAATGAAGAAACACCTACTGGTTTATTCAAGATGACACTTGGTTAAAAATCAAAACACAAGAGGTAGAGATTTCATGAACACATGAGCTGAGTGGATGAAAACATCAAGTTCACCAAGAAAAATAGATACCTATTTGATTCCCATTGGAGTGTGTATTGTAGGTCAAAGAGTAGGTCACCTAGGAGACCTACCACCCACTGGAGCATAAACGTTCCCTATGAGGTTGAAAGGAAATAAAAGGAATACACATGTAAAGAAATCTCTTAAAACATATGATGGGATAGAGCAATATCTCAGAGGTTTCACCCCTCAGCTGTGATGATGTTAATGATCATTTTTCACACCTTGGCTCATGTGGCGACACACATGATCAATAGTGGGTTAATGACAAGTTCAGCACATGGAGTTATCTGAGCTTAAGAAGCTTTTAGGGGTCCTTTTGCTTTAAAATTCAATTCAATTTCCAATTCAGTTTTATTTACATAGCGCCAAATCAAAACAACAGTCGCCTCAAGGCACTTTATGTTGTAAGGTAGACCCTACAATAATACATACAGAGAAAAATACGATCCCCTATGAGCAAGCACTTTGGCGACAGTGGGAAGGAAAAACTCCCTTTTTACAAGAAGAAACCTCTGGCAGAACCAGGCTCACTATATGCTTTAGCAAAAAGGAAAGTTTTAAGCCTAATCTTAAAAGTAGAGATAGTGTCTGTCTCTACTTTTAACTGGAAGCTGGTTCCACAGAAGAGGGGCCTGTAAAAACTGAAGGCTCTGCCTCCCATTCTACTTTTAAATACTCTAGGAACAACAAGTAAGCCTGCAGTGCGAGAGTGAAGTGCTCTAATGAGGTAATATGGTACTACAAGGTCATTAAGATAAGATGGGGCCTGATTATTTAAGACCTTGTATGTGAGGAGCAGGATCTTTCTAGTCTCTGTCAGTACTCTTGCTGCAGCATTTTGGGTTAATTGCACTTAATACAATTTCCCATGGGAAAATGTGTACAAAGGCAACATATGCTTCCTTTTGTAATTTGTGTTTTTACTGTGACTGTGCTCAATTTTGAAACATTTTGAAAATAACTCGAGTTAAATTTTTTTTTAAAGAAAGAAAAAAGATATTTAATATATAATTATTTACCAGCTTTGTTAACATGTCCTGCACCACTGATCAAGTAATTTCTGATCAAGCTGACGAAGATATTTACCAGATAATACTTTCAGTCACTGCCCTTAAACTTTGCTAAAGCATCCATCCATTCACTCACTTCTGCTTATCCAGTTCAGAGCAGCACTTGGGCTTGGCCTGTCCCAGCTGTGCATCTCTCAAGAGACAGAGAGACAGGCCACCATTCACACTTGTGTTTCTATGAATGTGAGTAATTGAAAGTAGCAAGAGAAGTTTTATTGAACTTGCTTTTGCACACAGAAAACTTGTTACAACATTTCATTGTACAAAAATAATTTTTTTCTCCACCTTGTCATTGAAAACAGTGTCAGGGGAGTGCTGAACTACATCCCCTGTCACGGTTTACTTAACAGTATAGCAGCTGTCCCCATGCTGTTTCTGGGTCTGGCCTTGACACACCCTGTAACTGGACTCCATAGCTCGGTGTCGTAATTTACAGAGCTGTATATGGCCTACCGGGTTTAAAGTACATTTCAGTTTATCAACAGTACTATTACCTGACCTACTAATAACTGACAAGTAAACTGATAAATAAACTGCTTTTTTTCCTTTTACTTTGCAGGTGACGTGTTGCAGGTCGGAAAAAACTCAAGCTGTCCCTTCGCCTGATGGTGGAAATATCCCTCTAAAAATATACAGAGGCATTCTTGTATCAGCAGCAGTCACGAGTATGAGATTGTTATATACAGCTAACAGCTAAGGATTAAGAGGTCTGACGTTCATAAATCCTAAAAGATACATTGTCATTTTATTCCTCTGCATGTGTGTGAATGCTTCTTCTATAAGCCTAGATAAATTTTTGCTTACATCCAATTTGTCGTATGGCTACTAGAATAACTTGTAGTTTAAAACTATGTACATACAGTCATATGAAAAAGAAAGTTTTAATAGGACTTTATGAAAAAAAAGATTAACTTGTGTCTTTGGCAGCAGTAGCTTGTTATAAGCATTTTCTATATGACTTGCCCCGTTTTACAGCATTGCTTTAGGTCATTGAGATTTTCACACACTTGTTAAGGGTCTTTTAACGACCCTTCACTTGTTAAGGGTCTTTTAACGACCCTTCACAAGATTTCAGATGGGCTGAGATCTAGACTTTAATGGGCCATTCCATTGCAAATTTGCTTCTGTGCTTGGACTCATTGACATGTGCATGCCCTATTTTAGGCCAAGGTTTAGCTGTGAGATTGCCTCACATTTGACACTAGATTACTCAGCAGTTTCTCAACACCTTAATTACTTCTTAACACAGAATAACTGCTATGATGCCTTCCAGTCAGGTTTTAGACAGAACCACAGCACTGAAACTGCTCTGACCAAAGTGTTTAATGACATATGTCTGAATACAGACAGTGGAAAAATGTCTGTTTTAGTTTTACTGGATTTCAGTGCAGCATTTGATACAGTTGACCACAACATATTACTCAAACGACTGGAGAACTGGGCAGGTCTTTCAGGAACTGTACTAAACTGGTTCAAAACATACTTAGAAAGCAGGAAATACTTTGTATCAATAGGTAACTTCACATCTGAGCAGACAAGTATCACATGTGTAGTCCCCCAAGGTTCCATCTTGGGACCCCTTCTGTTTAACATTTACATGCTCCCACTGGCACAGATTATAAAGAACAACAAAATAAACTATCACAGCTATGCAGATGATACACAAATATATATCACAATGTCACCAGGAGACCGAGAGACCGCCCTGTATAGGCTCTTGGTAAATGCATTGAGGAAATTAATGACTGGTTGTGCCACAATTTTCTCCAGCTAAACAAAAACAAAACTGAAGTAATAGTCTTTGGAGCCAAAGAAAAACGATTACAGGTCACCAGAGAACTTCAATCTATACACCTAAAAACCACCAACCAGGAGAGAAATGTGGGTGTAGTGATGGATGCAGACCTAAACTTAGAAAAACACATTAAGACAATAACAAAATCAGCTTACTATCACCTCAAAAATATTTCAAGGATAAAAGATCTGATGTCTCAACAGGACCTGGAAAAACTAGTCCATGCATTCATCTTTAGTAGGCTTGATTACTGTAACAGCATCTTTACAGGTCTACCTAAAAAAACAGTCAGAAAACTACAACTCATTCAGAACTCTGCTGCTCGAGTCCTCACTAAGACCAAAAAAAATGGACCACATCAGTCCAGCTCTGAGGTCTTTACACTGGCTGCCTGTCCGTCAGAGGATAGACTTTAAAGTTCTGATGCTGGTCTATAAAGCTCTGAATGGTTTAGGACCAAAATTCATCAGTGACCTCCTGGATCTGGTTTTTTATCAGTTCCCAGAGTCAGAACCAGACACGGAGAAGCTGCATTCAGCTTTTATGCTCCATACATCTGGAACAAACTCCCAGAAAACCTCAGATCAGCTGAAAAACTCAGTTTATTTAAATCCAGGTTGAAGACTCACCTATTCTCAGCTGCATTTGAATAAAGCACCAAATCCACACTTTTAAGCTTAAATTTCAAAACTTACATTTTAACTACTGATTTTATCTACTGTTCCTTTCTTTTTTCCCATTTTAAATCGTGCTTTTTATTTGTTTTTATTTTTTAAATATCTCTGTAAAGCACTTTGAATCACCTTGCTGAACACCTTGAATTGTGCTATATAAATAAACTTGCCTTGCCTCCTATAGATTAGGTGTTCCCTGTGCTTGACATTTGATATGAGGTGTTGGAGGTGTGGTTTTTACCAAATATGGTTTTGTAGAGACAAATTTGCTGGAACCCCCACTCCTGGGAAGTTTGTGACATTTTTGTGGTGTTAACACAGCTGAATGCTGCAGAACAACAAACTGTCAAAACGTCTGCTTTTACAGACAAGGTGGTGATCGGTTAATAGCAGCGCTGACTGCTACTTACTTTCTCAATCCTGTTGATGTTATTTTCTGTCCTACTGTAGAATATCATTAATGCAATTTTAGTATTTGAGGTTTATATAAGTACCATTTATCTCTGAGAAATTTTTCTGTGAAATAATTTGATTAATTTTCATAGGTTTATCAAATTAGACTGTATATTACTGCTTACTTCAGTTTTTTAAAAAAAAAAAAATGTTTTAATTTATGCACATTTCCATAAGAATAAGTGAGTTTCCTGTAAGTGTCATGTAGGCTAATGCCCAAAGAAGGGAGCTCTTTGGATATATTTTTTCAGCAACACAAAAATAAAGTTGCCAATAAATAATCTGTCAGTGTCATCCATGATGGATGGTCATAGGGATATCCACTGGCTTCTTGGTGAGTAAATGAAGCTAAATCAAAGGTTACAACAGTATGCAGGATGAAGAGAAGAAAATATGTTTCTTCATATACTGTCCATCAGTTTCATGTTAAACCTACCAGGGATCCTAACAGTACTGCAAATAAATTTCTTTCTGCTCTGTATTAATGTATGATGTGTCATAAATGAGCAATGATCTGTAAAAACAACACTATGATCCCCGAGCTGGAAACAGCGATCAGCCTCTGAAACGCTGCTCTTAAACATGTACATACAGCGACCCCTGCTGGTTGCCATATATACTTAAAAATCAAAATTCAAAATTCATCTTTGCGGTCAACTGATGGAAATACAATAAAAACAGCAGCACAGTACGGAAGCTGTGACCAACTGTCGTGCAGGGCGGTTTCGTCAAACCTAGTGATTCAACACCAGTCTACAGGTAGAGGTCATTATGGAGTCAACTCAGTCACAAGATGTGATAATGCTTTAATAATACAGACATGTTAGTGCCATATGAACATAGAAGACGTTTGTTTGAACTGTGTATACAAAGAAAAAAGAAACAGTAACACATTAAATAGTTTTGGAACAACACTGTCACACAAGCAATGGAAGTAATTACACTGCAAATTAGATGCTGATAGATATGAAACATGGTTTAGGATAATAATGATAAGAATGACTTTCAATTGTTTAACTGAGATTTTTAATGCAGCCAGAATTTACAAAGAGCTTTTATTTATTTATTTATTTTTTTAAACAGACAGGACCTCTTTGGATGTTGATGTATGAAGCATCTGTCAAACTAACGCAAATACACTTTAATTAGAGCCGTCTGTGCAAATTAGCATTTTTGTGGATGAATTCCTGTTTATTTCTTAATATGAAACAATTGATAACACACGCTACAGTACAGCTTCTTAATAGGCAACATTGTGGAGAGCTGCAACTCTCAGTGAGCACTATAGGTGTCGTTCACTGCACGCACCAGTGTGTGAATGTGTGTGTGAATGGGTGGATGACTGAATGTGTAAAGCGCTTTGGGGTCCTTAGGGACTAGTAAGGCGCTATACAAATACAGGCCATTTACCATTTTTAATTCTGCATCAGTTTACGCATAACCAACAATTACGGAGAACATGAGCGGACAGATGCATTGATCAGAGCCTAAACATTGGCTCAAACCCGTTTGTGTCTCCAATCACATTCATTTTAGCAAAGCTGCTTGCAGAGAGGAATTAGAGGGCTAAAAGAAATCACTAAACTTGACTAATTTGTTTATTCAATGTTGCTATATCGCTAGGTGGTTAACATTCATCTGTCATGTAGGGACTGGGCTTGTGGGTTCAAAAATGATACAAGTGAACAAAGCCTGAAAGACTTCTACGTGAACTTCCGCTGGAAACATCACAGAATCACAAAGACTCCAGATCCCACTCAAAAATCCACATCACATCTTATTTCAAACTAGGAGAAGGAATGCTGGCCAAACTTAACAATACTAGTCCAAGTCGCCTAAAGAAATGTCACAAATGTAAATAACATAAAACACTATCTGTGAAACTTTGTTACAAGTGCTCTTCAGAAACCGAAACTGGCTCTGCTGGAAAGGGAGGTGCAGTTTGAGAGTTAAGCTCTAGAGACAGAAAGACACAAAGCAGCACTGAGAGGGTGGAGAGAGGAATGTGAGGCGCTGGGATGGTGTGGACGGAGGGAAAACTCTTCCTCTTGTGCTCCGCATCCTCTGCTTCGAGCATTGAATTACACCCACATCTGGACAAAACATCTGCACTACTGAGTCCCAACGCCACTTATATAGGTCATCCATTCAAAGGAGCAGATATGCAAACAATGACCAAAAAACAACATCAGCAACAACAAAAAAAAAGTATAAAATGCATCAGTGCGGAGACGAGGAATTGCTAAGTAACACACGCTGTAATCCTGTAAACTTTGATTGTAACGATGGCAGTGAAGGATTTAAGAACGCATCTAAAGCACAGAAGAAAACGAAGGAAAGAAACCTGCCTTGAAACGGTTCGCCAAACCGTTTCAGTGGGACATTCTTTGGAAGAAAACACAAGAGTGACTGCCAAGGCACGGAAGTCCCTCTAATTGTTATTCACAGTTGGCTTGACAGCAGTGGTGAAAGCTGGTTTCAGATTTGGCACAAATAAGTGAGGAAACTGCAAAAGCGACACAACACACCGACACAGGCTTTCCTTAAACAAAGATCCGTGTAACAACATTTATCACTGCAGAGTAAGTGGGGGGGAAAAAAAAAAAAAGGCATCTCATCATTACACACTTTAGTAGGGCAATAATCACAAGTGTTATTCGTATTAAACAGGAAATAATTGATTATTGTTATTAATTCACATAATTAATTATCAGGATTAATATACTTAAAAAAAACAACTATATTTAGGTGGAAGGTCTTTCTGCAGGACACGAGCTGTTTGAACCTTCAAATGCATCCAGATGACATAATTATGGTCTTTTTTTTTTTTCCAAAATTAATAACAAATGTTGAAAATTTGGAGGAAAGTGTAAAAGTGAATGATCAAAATCATAAATTACAAATACAAATGATTTTGTTAAATAAACTTGCCAATCTTTTAATGGAAATTCTTCTTTTAGGGTGATCACAAAATTCTCAGAACATGCAAGCACCCCACTTACTTTAAATGGAAACACTATCCTTATTTAACTGAGCTTTTACCCTGAATAATACCCAAAATGACATACGCCGACACTGTATGTATGATTGAAGATCATTTTCATGCATAATCCAGCCTGTGTGGAGTTGGATACGTAATTTTTGCCTGTGTAAAGACAGGAGATTGTAAAAACCAAACAACTGAGGTGCAGACTTTCAGCTTTGATTAAAGGGATTTGACAAATATTTTGGATTAATTGTTTAGAAATTAGACATTTTCAGAGCCTCAAAATTAATTTGACAACATGGCCAAGGTGAGAGCTGTTCACTTGTCATTAATGACAAATGAAGTAGACAGAATATCTGAAGTGTTGAATTTGTATTGTATAACTTTTCATTGTAATGTTAAATATGAACCTCAGAGATTAGGCTAGAAAAACAAAACCCACCAGTGAGGTAGCAAAACCTTTAGGAATGGTCAGATCAACAATCTGATAATTTCTAAAACTACGTGCTGACCAGGTAAAGAACACCAAAAGCCCCAAAAGACAGCTGAAGATTTTTTTTTTTTTTTTTTTCAATGATTAAAAAAAAACAAAAAAAACAAAACACCAAACTACTTTGAACCACTGAAGTCGATAACACCCCTGAGGCAGTCAAGGACTACAATCAAGGGATGGCTTCATGAATGGAAATACAGAGGGTCTTACAACAAAGTGCAAACCTCTAGTTACACTCAAGGCAGCCATAGACTTTGCCAGAAAGCATCTAATAGCCTGCACGGTTCTGAAAACTGAGAAATATGGGGAAGGAAAGGAACGGCTCATGATCCAAACCATTTCACAAAAAAAAAAAAAAAAAAAAAAAAAAAAATTATATATAATAATAACAACAATGTCAAACATGAGACAACTTTGTCCCACTAGTGTCTATTTAAAAAAAACAAAACCCCAAACCCTATAAGTCCTAAAATGTTAATGCAAATTTTTGTTAAACCCCTTAAATTTATGCTGCAAGTCTGCACTTCAGTCAAGTGTTGATTGTTTGATTTAAAGTCCACCATGGTGATGTGCAGAAAAAAAAAAAAAAAAAATTAACATCTTGCCCAAATGATCTTAACTGTATATGCAGCACAAAGCTGGACAATCTTTTTAATGCACGTTGTGATGTTGGTTCATTGGTGTGCCAATTTTGAAGAGGCGCTGTTGGCAGGATGCTGGGGTAGACACGATTGTAGTCTGAAGGCAGCACAGTCCCATTTAAACACTGCTAAAAATGCAATTTTCTGTTTTTAAGCAAAGCTCGTCAGTCCTACTTTTCAAAGTGATTAGTCAGTGTTCAGTTTTATAAGCACCAGCCCTGGTATGTTGTTATCACCAGTGTTATGTTTGAGCTGCGACCAAGCTGTTGTCATAGGAAACCAAAAAACAAACACAAATAAATGCTGTCTTCTTTTGCCAATTGTGAATTTTAACAACAGTCCGTAATCAGAATGCATTTTTCTTCAGGTGATGTATCAGAATGCAGTGACATTTTATTTAAAAGTTACAAACAAGTGTTCCAGACAAAGACACCACAGTATAACCATATTGCACAACAAAAATCCATCAACATTTCCAAAAAATACTGACAAAGAATTCATGACATCTTGCTTTTTCCCTCCACCCCGCCTTTTTTTTTTTTTTTTTTCCCCCTTAAACAGCCGAACAAAAAAGGAAACCCTCGAAATAAACACTCTTACTCAATCCTTTTCTGCTTTAACTTCCTCTTCTTTCTTCTCGCTGATGGCAGCATCATTTTTTTCCACATTTTCCCCAGCCTCAGCATTGGACTTTGGCTTCTCTTCCTCCTTCTTGGGTTCAGGAAGAAGGATGACTTTCCCAATATTTTGGCGTTCGTGCATGCGCTTCATGGCTTCAGTCACCTGAGAAGAGACAGGGGAGCAGAGCAGATGTTCACATTGGGCAGTAAACTGAGCGCATCAGTCATTTAAACGCAGCCAAAAACTATTTGCGAGTCACTAAAACCCAGATAAACACAATCTGCTGTAAAGTTCCTCTCTGGGCAATAACAGAAAGTTCTTGTTTGAATGTTTAAGGGATGGAAAAAGAAAAAGACAGAGTCATACCAACTTGGCCACATATGGCACAACAATGACTTGCAGTTACCTTACAAAAGTCATATTATTTTCAGCTAATGGATGCATATTTACACATCAAGCAGACATGGAGCCCCATACACAGACACACCACAACATGTATAGGGTGCTTTGCTTCGGCCCCGTTTTGTGTCCACTATTTCTACAAGGAAACCTTCGCCTTTTACAACTATCTGCTTCCCTACATTCATTTCCTGCTTGCTAAATTTGGTACTGGAAACCTAACCTACATATTAAAGAACTGCAGGAAGGAAGTGCAGCTGATGAGTGAAAAGGCAATAAAAGCAAAAAAACTGAGACTATACATTGCAGCAAAAGACTGATCACTGCGGAAGACCTAAGTCCCCCACTTGATTTGAGCAGCTTTAATTGAAAGGTGAACAAAGTCTGCCCCATGCTGAATTAGCCACTGCCCAGCCAAATAAGTCACAAGCTAATATTTAATTCACCCGCCTTTAGGTTTGATGATGGCGCATGTTTAGACAGCATCATTTGGATGAGGCTAATCAAAGTCACATTTATTTCTATCCAGGGTGGCATTCATTTTTTGCCAAGATCTTGATTTGATGATGCAGCAGAGTCTTCGCCAACACATCCCAAAGATTCCCAGTGGGGTGAAATTCTGGACTGTGGTGAAATTGACATGTAATGTTCCCCAAACTGCTCTCTCATTGTCATCTCGGAACATGTCTGTATCATCAAGGGAGAAAAAGATGGGACTGATGGGAAAACCCGGCCATTCAGTAAATTCAAGCAGTCAGACAACCCCCCCCCTTTTTTTTTTTGGAATAACATCACTGAATGCAGACCAGACTAACTGAAGTACCACCAGCTCACAGCACTGACCCTGCAGGCTCATATGGTAGGCACTAAGCATCACTTTATTCACCCATCTTCTTACCCTGACACACCCATCACTGGGGAACAGGGTGAATCAGAATCAGACCACAAACCCTTTCAGTTGTTCCAGTATCCTCTCTTATGCTCTCTAGCAAACTAAAGCTTCTATCCCTAGCTAGCCTACCTGTAGCCTACCTGACTTTTCTTAAGGCTACATGCTTAGTCCCAATCCCTTGAATTGTCTTGTGCATGTGGAAGGTGCTCTTATCTTGACTAGCAAACACAGCTGTGAGCTTTCCTGTTGCAATCTCTGATCACAACCATTCAAGATTCTTTGCCTGCACTCCACCCATCCCCGCCAACACTTCTTCCTCAAAGATAGTTTCACAATTCTTGTAGATTTTAATGTTTTGGGCCATTATCCATTACCCATCTAAAACTGGAGCAATGCCTTTTACACAACCCAAGGATCTGTCTAAAACCCGACCCTGATTCTTTAAGAAATGAGAAGCTGCGTATGGCATCACTTATGAATAAATAACTTACCAGCTGAAATGCATCAATGACTACGATAATTATCCAGTGGAAGGCTCTTACCCATTCGAGAGCAAGATAAATGTCAATGTATACTTCAATATGCAGTAAAGTAAATACAGAAGCAGTTCCAACAAGCATCTTCAAAAACTAGGAACTGTTTTATTAGACAATTTTTTTTACACTGCAAACCCGATCAGACTTACCTCCTCAAAGTGATAGCTGGAGTCAATGCGGGGCTTGATCTTTCCCTGCTTGTAGAGCTCAAGCAGCGTAGACATAGTCCTGCCGAAGAGCTGCTCATCAGTGATGTATCCCAGGTGGAAGCCGCTGACAGCTTTGTTGGACTGCATCAGTTTCATGGTGTTCAGAGAGAGCTGGTTATACCAGGTCTTTGCCATGGCCAGCAGGTTCTTCCTCTGGCCCGTCACACAATTGGCTGCACCTGCAATGTCAAACCGTGATAAAGGGAACATTGAAAACAGGCAGAAAAAACCCCCAAACTTCACAATAATCGTCTCACTACCTTATCACAACCTCCTTTAACTTTACTGCGTTGCAAATAAATGTTTGAGCATCAACTCTGATTTCAATTCAGTTTTATTTATGCAGGGCCAAATCACAATATCAGTCGCCTCAAGGTGCTTTATATTGTAAGGTAGACCCTACAATAATACATACAGAGAAAAACCCAACAATCATATGACCCCCTGTGAGCAAGCACTTTGGCGACAGTGGGAAGGAAAAACTCCCTTTTAACAGGAAGAAACCTCCAGCAGAACCAGGCTCAGGGAGGGGCGGGGCCATCTGCCGCAACTGGTTGAGGTGAGAGAAGGAAGACAGGACAAAAAAAAAACAAAAAAACAAACAAACAAAAAAAAAAACAAAAAAAAAAAACAACATGCTTTGGAAGAGAGACAGCGAATAATAACAAGTATGACTCAATGCAGAGGTCTATTAACACATAGTGAGTGAGAAAGGTGACTGAAGAAGAACTATTCAATGCATCATGGGAATCCCCCACCAGCCTACATCTATTGCAGCATAACTAAGGAAGGATTCAGGGTTGCCTGGTCCAGCCCTAACTATATGCTTTAGCAAAAAGGAAAGTTTTAAGCCTAATCTTAAAAGTAGAGATAGTGTCTGTCCCTCCCATTCTACTTTTAAATACTCTAGGAACAACAAGTAAGCCTGCAGTGCGAGAGTGAAGCGCTCTAATTAGGTGATCTGGTACTACAAGGTCATTAAGATAAGATGGGGCCTGATTATTTAAGACCTTGTATGTGAGGAGCAGGATTTTGAATTTAATTCTGGATTTAACAGGGAGCCAATGAAGGGAAGCCAATACAGGAGAAATAGAATTCTTGAATTCTTCTTGTAAGTTGCATGAGACAGACTCGCCATTAATCACGTGCATGATGTCAGTGGAGAAGATGCATCAGGGCCAAACTACCCCACAAGAGAAGGTAAACAGTTTAATGCCCCATGTCTTTGTGAGTTTGAACCCAGCTTCATTTTGTCCCCAGTTTGGTCATATCTCGAATATGTGTCAAAGCCAAGGTTTTCAGTTCAGTTTAATTAAAACAAATCTTAAAGTCATTATTTAAAACTGTTATCAGGTTATAATTTTCCTTTGCTTTCAACAGATGGGTCAAATAACACTGAAGCATGCCAAGTACAGGGAGCTACCGACTTGCTTAGCAACAGTGGTGAATCAGCACAGACTTGCTTTGAAAACATGGGATTACAGTCCTAGGTTAAAACGCTCTCATCTGACCAAATCCTGAACCTCTGATGTTCCATTCATAAGGAGAAAAGCGGCACATCGACCTTTCAAGATTGAGCCATTTATTCCGGCAGTTAGAGGAGCAGATTACACGTGCAAAACATCCTCATGTTTTCACAACTGTGGACTCACCCCACGTCTACGGTGTCTGCTACCTTAATGTTTACATCTGCCGAGCATCAACTCAGAGCTGGCTCCAAACCTGTTGATCCATGTCAGAGAAGCCACAGGTGTGGCTGCATTTTAGACTCGACTACCAACAAGGCTGTTCACCTCAATTTTATTTATACTGCACTAATTCACAAGAGTCACTGTTTATAGTGTAAGGAAAGTGCAATATTAGAGAGAAAACCCCAACAATCAGATGATCTCCAATGAGGAGGCACTTGGCAACAGTGAGGAGGAAGAATTCTTTTTTTAAACGAAGAGACCTCCAGCATAACCTGGCTCAGGAAGGACATGCAAGACTGCCTTTAAGATATTAGCTTCACTGGCTCCCTATTAAATCTGAAATTTATTTAAAGTCCTGTATGATCATGCCCCATCATACTGCATCTTAAAGATCTTTTAGAGAGATGATCCATTGCCTTTTAGCACTGTATCGAGGTGCAACAGTTTCCATCTTCCTGCTTTTGAAGCTGCTGCATGTTATGGAACTTTGATACAGCTTTAGCCTTCAGCCTTGAACAGCTCGGCATTCATTGCGTAAAAGGGGGAAAAAAATAAATAAAAAAATAAAAAAATAAATAAATAAATGAGGCCGACATTACAATGACAGCGTGTGTAGGAGGAAAAACAAATTATACACTCATTTAAAATACAAAATGAATAAAATAAATAAATAAATAATTTAAAACACCATGACAGGTTAAATAAACCAAGTGAAATAAAGCTTTAGTAGAAACACCAAAGATCCACCCCCCCCACAAAGGATGTCTACACAATGCATTTTTTGTTTGTGCGTCTTACCAAAGACTATAATCATGCCCAGGGGCTTCAACAAACTATAGCCTTTTTGGGTGTCAGAGCCACCAAGGGGGTCGAGGACGATGTCCACACCTGCAGAGGCAGAAATAAAAGGGCAAAGCTTTGTAAGTTTCTAGATAACAGAACATGACAATGTTCAACACAACGAAAATATGAGAGGCAAGGATTTCCATTTGTGCAGTAGTAAAACAAGAGTATTTTTTTTTTTACCCTTCGGGCTGATTTTGCGGATTTCCTCCACGTAGTCTTTGGTGCGGTAGTCGATGGGGTGAGTTACCCCGCCTTGGGTAATAGTCTCATGTTTGGAAGCCGACGCCGTGCCAAAAACAGTCACATCCTGCACAGTTTGACACAGCTGGGTAGCAGCAATACCCACACCACCTACAGATGTGCAGACAGCAGCAAAGACCGGCATGAGAACAGGAGGAGCAGGTGTTTCACTTTCAGCAAAAGAGGTTGTGTGCGGTCTCTCTCTGAACCACTCAGCGATTTTCTCAAACATTCAAACTATGCTTGCTTTGAATGTTGAGTTAGTACTCAACCGGGCTCCTAGTAAATACATTTTAAGGGGAAATTTAAATGACGATACTGTTACCAAGCAACTGTAGTGAGCTTTTTAAAAATCTAATGATTGAGACAAAACACTTTACAAGATATCAACTTTGCCCATCTGAATTTGTGTAATCAGTTAATATTTGCATTTGATAAAAAGATAAACCATGAGAAGACAGGTAGATTCCATGTTGTATAACGCGTTTTGACCTTTTACACGTTTTGGCTTAAATGTCCTGTATGCGCTGTAAATAAAATGCTAAGTGGTTAAGAGCCAGATCTTACGTCAATATGTAGGTGTCGTTTCTACAGCAGCATAAGTAATGCTGATAAATGATGTCATGGCTTTGCAATCTAAGGGTAAAGGTCACACATGGGAGACATTTGTCTTTCTAACACCTGTTTAATGTTCAAATTACACACACACACACACACACACACACACACACTTCAAAAATTACAGACCGTCTCACACAGGACACCAACCAGAATCTCCTGGGTGTCTGTTTTGCATTAGGCCCTCTCATTCATCACAACCTTTTCCAGGCCTTGATCCTCTTCATAAGACTTCTCTCTACCAGAAGAGCTTTAGTATTTTTGCCTGACTGTAAAAAAAAAAAAATGTTGAATGGAGCTTCCGAGTCTGAAGTCAAAGCACAAGTGCTTTAAATAGGCATTCTTTTAAATGGTCAGGAGGGAGCGATACTCGAAAATCTCAGTACAGTCTCACTCTTTGCAGCCAGAGATGTGACCTTAATGTTAACTTGTGCACCATTTTGGGCCTAAAAATCATAGTGACATTGTAGGGTCAAGGGAATAAAGGCCTACAGACCAATCCACAACAATCTAACAACAACAGGTCATGAGTAGGAATGGGAATCAAGAGAGGCTACCCGATAGCTCAATTCCTTTTAATTATTCCGTTGTATTCTACTCTATTGCCTGTCAATTACGCTCATCGGTTCTGCTTGCACTTGTGCTAAAATTAGTTGATTTCAGTTCGTAGAGGAGGAAAATAGTGACGCAGTCTGCAGCGTGGATATGGATATAACTTTTTTTTTTATTGCACAGTGAAACGACTGTATTATGCTATTATGACAACAACTTCAGCACAATGCGAGCATGCTAATGCTAAGCTAGCCAAGAACCCAGAGTGAAGTTGGGTTGACTGAATGCTGACCCCAGCCCAGCAGCCAGACCCTGAACTTCACCAAGCAGTCAGGCTGCAGCGTGCATTTCTACTGGGTCACGTTTCTAAAGTAAAATCACTGCTTTAGTTAAAAAGCATTTCCCAAGTGGTTGCTAGACGTTGATGAAGTTAATGGGAAAATTATTATTTAAACCCCAGTTGCACAGGCCTACAGACTGGTCAGTGACCCCTCAGACTGGTTTTCAACCAGTTGGGAAATACACATTTTTTCCCCTAGTAACTGGTGATTGAATCACATCATACTGAGGACAACTCTTGAGCAAAGAGGTGATGAGAAATGAATAAAGGTCTATGGGAAAATTATCCAAGTAAAAATGTTATAGTTGAGTTTGTTTCTTATCAAACTATTACCACTGAAGTCACATTTACTTCTTAATTAAATTATGATCCTCATTAGATTTAAATTGGCAATAAATGAATGCTTTAAGGTGGAGTCATCATGTGACTGACAACCTCATGAGTATTCACCCTTCATTGATTTCACAGTCAAACCCACCCTTTGCTTATTTAATTCCAGCTTTAAAAGTTGGCAATCTATGGCCTGTACGGTATGATAAAGCTAAAACATCACAACACTGATTAGTCAGCGATTGTTTTGGAGCAACATTATTTATGATTTGGTAGGAAATACACCAGCATGGGCCGGTATTAAATCGAAGCTGGTCAGATTATTACTGCGTCATCGCCTCACCTTTTTCCCGAATGTCCTCTCGCTCTCCACATCACACCCAATTCCACAGAGAGCGTAATTTAGAGATGCGACTTAGAGGGTGGAAACCTCAGAAGACAGGTGAACAAAAGGCGACATAGAAAGCAGTGCTTTCTGATCTCTGTGGCCCATTTCCACTTAACAGTGAAAGGCTTTTGAAGATGATGACCGCCTGGGCCTGCAGATTCACCAGTAATCCTTTCTGCCCTCATGATTCACACAGGTCAGCTGACACCCATCCACCCACTCAACAGTGATGAGCAGCCTTTGAGAGGGAGGATGCAGAGGAGCAGAAGAGCAACTGAGCATCACAGTAACTGTCCTGTATTCTTCGACTCAGAGTGTAGGGGGATCAA
This sequence comes from Perissodus microlepis, assembly GCF_051167445.1. Taxonomy (NCBI): domain Eukaryota; kingdom Metazoa; phylum Chordata; class Actinopteri; order Cichliformes; family Cichlidae; genus Perissodus; species Perissodus microlepis. The sequence goes on from NC_140468.1 coordinate 13,558,713, forward strand.
ACACTCGGATATTTGTGCTGCTGTGACAATACAACGTAAAATCTTTGAATTCAAACTGAATAAAGTGCAAAGCTAAACACACACTTCCTCAATTCTCTCAGCTCTAACTGGATTATACCATATGCTCACAACTATCACAGTTATATTGTCAGCTGTGCAGCTGTTTCACAAGTTCAAGATATTTTCAGTAACGATGTGAAAAATGTGGCGTCATCACAGCCTCATAGCTGAAGGTGTCAACTGCACATGCACTGCAAACTTTTAGTTTTCCCTAATAAGAGTGTGGTGATCTCTATTTGAGCAAAGGCAGAAGTGAAATGTCACACTAGCTGACCCTATAACTGTGATATACAGCTAAGAAAGGCCTTAGTTTATAACTCCTGGACATGCAAACTAATTAAAGGTGGTTTTGTGTAAGAAATTTGCATTTGAGAAGTGTTGCCCAAGCAACCATTTGTGATAATAATCCAGTTTTGTATGAAGATGTTTTGACATAACACTTCTTCATCTCTGACTTAAAGTCTTTTAGCTGATAATCCTTCAGCACAGAAATGCAGCTGCATTCAAAGAGCTGATTAGCAGGAGGGAGCGTACTGTGCGACTCTTTACACGTTACCCAGGAGACTGACAGAAGGTTTGTTACACCTTCTAATTAACTGATAATGAGAGTAGTCTTGTCGCACAACATTGGGGATGCCACTGAGCTAGTCTGAGGAGATCCTTCATTATCTATTCCTCAAACTAATTTTCACACCAAGGCTACACGTACGATTATAAAAATAATCAATTAACTGAGTAATGATTTGATGTAACAAACAAAAACTGGGTCATTTGATAATTTTAGGATACACATCAAAACAGTGTTTATCATCTTACACCAGGGTGCAACCGCTGTTTCAGCTCCTCGTCACGTAATGTGCAATTTATACTTCTGCACTGTGTGGACCCTATGGTGTCGCCTGCACGAGTGGACATCACAATTCTCAGCATTTATACTCATTTATAGTGCCTGTGTTGCTGTGCAATCTCAAATGTGAGAAATGAAGAAGAATAAAAACAAAAACTCCTCACTTAGTTTATTTGGAAATTATTTTCAGGCGTCTCCACGAGTCTTACCTGCTGCCATGTGTATAAGAACGCTTTTGCCCGGCCTAAGATTGGCCATCTCAAACAGCATCATGTAGGCGGTCATGTAGTTAATAGTTAAAGCAGCACCTTCCTCAAAACTCATCTCCTCGGGCATAAGGAAGGTGCGGTCAGCGCTCACGACAGCTACTTCCTGCCACATGCCGCTGCGGGCCAAAGCGATGACACGATCGCCAACCTGAGGGAAGGAAGGAGGGGGACAGGGAGAAGGTGGTGTGAAGTCAAACTAAAACGCAGACGTTCACAGCTGTGGAATGATGCATTTCTTCATATCAACTTAATACAGGAAGCTTAAAAGTTTGATTTAGCAAAATTATAAATCAGTAAACACAAATTACACCTGATGCTAATCTGAAAGTAAAAAAACAAAAGTGGGGAAGTTAAATTAGTGCTTTTTAAACTTTCCTGTCATTCAGCTTAGTTTCACTCTGATTAGTTTTCCTCCTGTGGTCATCTATGCCCCACTTTCAGCAGCTCAGTGCCCCACATTTTGAAACCTGGCGTTCTATTGATCTTTGTAGAAAGTACAAAACAACTGCATATTTCCACTGTGGGGGAAGAAACCTCAGACTAATGTCTCAAAGGCTGAACAATAACAGGCAAAGTCTGTAGAACCAAAAGTAGGGAAACGGAGTGCCTGTAACTTGAATAGGCATCGTTTCTAAAAAGATAAACAAACGGTGAAAAGAATCGTATTTGCGACATTTCTCATACAGCGCTGTGCAAAAAATCTTGAGCCACCCTTTATTTCTTTACATTTTTGCTCTCAAGGACTGTCATTTTGTGGTCTCGAGCAATAGTTCTCCAGGGTTTCTGGAGGTCTTTCCATGTTTTTCTTTGGACATTGGCTTTTTCCCCCTCCAGTTCTAATGGGGGGAAAAAAAAAACCCAAGTCAGTCTTGTGATTATTAGAGATTTATATTTCATGCATCCTTTCCGAAATACATTCTCACTACATTGTCTTTGAGTCCACAAACTTCTGTGCCTCAGTGAAACTCACAGCACCCTCTCAAACAAACTAAAACCATTAAACAAGACGACATTTTAACATTCATTCTCTGGTCATGGGGACATCAGATATGGGGGCTTATGGGAAATGCTGTTCATGTTTAACGGCCTTCCTAAATTCAATGAGTCATATGACCAATGTTGCGAAAAGTTCCAAAAATGTGAGGGGTGCAGGAAAGCAGCCTGATCTGATCATGAATGCTGCACAGTTTCCTGCTAAAACAGCTTCAAGAGCTCTGAGTCACACCCACTTCCTGCTGCACACAGCCCATGACAATAGACAGATGATACACACAAATATTTACACTCGCAAACACAGTAAACACACATACACATTTTGTATGTGTGTGTGCCCCAATTTTTGGCGAGTTATTGTAAAAGCCTCAACTTCCACCTCAGATGACACGCTCGATTTCTCAACATTAAAAACTTGCAGGATCAACTCAAAAATTCATAATGGCCTGTTTTTCCTTTTCTTAAAGAAGGGCTGAGTTCATTTCTTGGAAGGTTGACATAAAGTGAAGTCACTGCAGAGACTACAGAGTGGAAATAGGACAGTGAAAACCTGCTGCTCATTTGAGTCAGTCTTGACAAAAACTAGCGCCACGCCTGGTTTTCTACAGCTCATTTTAGTGCATCGAAATCTGTCTTTGTCACTAAAGCATCTCAGTAGCCGAGAGAAAGAGCAGATCTTCATCCATAATTCAGAGTTGTGTGAAAACAAAAGCACATCCTCTTAATTCTAAACTTTTCATAACAGGGGAGAAGTAAGCAACCCCCACTGACTCAGTAGCTTGTAGAACCACAGCTAGCAGCTGTAGCTTGATAGTCATTTGCTGTATGACTTTCACTCATCACAGCATTTCAATCAGGTTGCAGTCTGAACTTTGACTTGGTCATTGTAAAACCTCGACTCTTTTCCTCTTTCAGACAGTTTGTTGCAGATTTGCTGCTATTCTTGAGATCGTCATGTTGCATGACTCGATTTGGGCCAAGCTTTGACTCTCAGACAGGCAGCTTCACATTCGACTAGAATATTTTGGTATACCGAGAAATTTGTGGTCACCTAAATGACTGCAAGCAACAAGCCCAAATTATCACCTCTACCACCATGCTTGACAGTTTTATGAGGTGTTTATGGTGATATGCTGTGATTGTTGGTCACCAAATGTGTGGCCTCCTTGGTCTTGTCTGTACAAAAGGCATTATCCCAGAAGTCTTTGCAAATCTTAGCTGTGCTGAACAAGCCACACTTGCTCAGTCTTTTTCATAATTATACTGTCATCAAGTTTAACAATTACCATGCTAACTGAGGCTGGTAGAGTCTGAGATGCAGCCCACTCCCAGTTTCTCCAAGCAACGGTAAAGCGTGACCTTGGTGAGTTTGCCGGGACCTCCACTTTTAAGAATTGTGGCATTGTGCTAACATGCACCTGAATGCTCAGACCAGCAAATTGCCAAAGACCGTTTTTGTAGACTTTTAAACATGAGAGCTCAGTTAATGAAGTGAATGTGATTAGCAGCACCTGGCTACTGCTAAGCCTGTAATTCTTATGGAAGCAGTAAAGGTGTAGCTAGTTTTTCAAACGACTGCATACTATTCTGACCGTTTGTGTGCATTTTACAGCAGCCAATCATACAGATTGTTTTGTTTTTAAGTTCAAGACTAACACATGCTCTAAACCAAAAACTAAATTAAAAAAAAAATAAATAAAAAATATCTGCAAAATCTACTTGAAAATAGAAAATGTGTGCCTTACACTAAGAAAGTTTAGCGAAATGGTTCCTAACTCCCTCCAGTATTTACGTAATCTAAATGTTTACAGTAGTATAGCATGTAAATACTCCTAGGACAGATTAAATGCCTTGGAAAGAAAATGCAGTTAAGTGCATCGATAGCTTAACATTTGCACCACATGCACCAGACCAGAAAGCATGCGCTGTGCCGACCTAAACACATCATCGCGTCGCACATCAAGTCAATTAAAGCCCATATTTGTCAAACAGGTGGCATCTTGCATCCTTTCTCAGGCAGTCAGCTGGAACGCTGGAACAAAAACTGCTGCTCCCATCTTCCTGAAATAGCAGTAAAGGTGTGGGGTACAATCGTATATATTGTGCTTTTATTTTAGCATCACTAACAAATGGAAACTGGAAAGACAAGAGAGGCTGCATAACAAATCTAATCCGTCTTCTTATGAAACAGCCACACCCTGAAGCGCTCTCATCTGGAGGAGCCTCGCTCCAGCCTTTCTCAGTATCAGTCTCTGAAAACACTCTGGCATCCCTAAATGTTATTGTCTGCACTGCAGTCCCACCCACATCCTTACACTAACCTTAACCAACTATCTTGCATGTTAACCTTTAAATTCCTGTTGAGATTTCTCACTGCTTCCTGCACTGCTGCGCCTGGTGCTTTGTGGTGTCTTGTGTTTTGATGCTTCCTTCCAAAAAGGAAGTGTTGGAATGAATATGATCCACAAAAATGGAGGGAATGGAAAGAGAGGAGGAGAGCAGTAAGTGGTGAAGAAGAAGGGGGAGAAGGAGGAGGAGGAGGGAAATTCCATGCTGACACTTCAGGATTGGGAGGACTTTCAGTGATTCTTAGAAAATACACATAATGAAGCCATCATGCAATTAACTGCATGGATAAAGAGAGAAAAGCTGGATCTGGTGGAAGAATATTCAAGTTCTTTGTACACAAACAGAAGTAACCTCACTGTCAGGCCTTCTTTAGTTCACACACATATGCTGTAGTGTAGAGTCTAGTTCACACACACTCATATCTTAACATCTTATTCAAATGAGGATGATCTTTAGCGCCCCAGATACAGAAACAATAATGAAAGTGGATTTTTCATAATCAAGGTCCCTTTGCAATATTGCGCTGCTAATTTACAGGGATGAGTTCCAAATTGTTTAAACCACTGAAATAGATTTCATCCAAGTTTATGATTACCTTTCATTGGCACTATCGTGTTTTTTGTGCACTGCAAAACAATCAAGTCAAACACACAGCAGTAAATCTTTTGTGCACCTGAGCCAGATACATGCAAGACTCTTTCTAAACAGATCTGAAGATTAAAAACCTGTGCAAAGCTGCTTTTTCTGTCACACAGCAGGTATCGGGACCCTAATAATAGAATCAATAAGGCATCTGACCTTTAAACAGACTCGATAGTGGTGCTGGAATCCATAGAAACCTAATCTACCATCTTACTTGGGGTTCAAAGAGCCTGCAAATGCAGTGATAATTCTTGTTAGACAACAATCTGAGCTATGAGACCTCCCTGTATGACACAAGCTTTATGACTCCAACATGACGTCAGTACATAACAAGCATAAACTGGGGCACTGATTTACTGTGCAAAACTCCCAGAAAGGTCTCATTTCCCTTCAACTCATGCAGATCTTAAAACAAGCAGTTTCTTTGTTTCTGATGTCAACATTAAAAAAAAAATTAAAGGTTAAGATCAACATTCATCCACAACTTCTGCCTGGAAGTCATCCATTGCCAAGACTTGCATACAAACCAAATAATGCATCTACTGAACCCAGTAGGCTGGCTAAATAGTGCCGTTGGTCATGTGAGTGTTTCCCACCTTCCATTAGTGCACACAGAACATAAGAAACTCTTGTTAGATGAAAAAAAAACAAAAAAAAAAACCCTTCCTCTTTTAATTTCTGTGCAAACAAATCTGAACCAACAAGTGAAAAATTACAGAACTTCTGCAAAATGTATTAGCATATAAATCCATGAAGGTTACCTGCGATGAGTCACTTTGACTTTATCTTACACATACCACTGTAAAACCAAACGCAGTGCATAAAAGCAATGACCTTTGGCCACTGAAAGATCTTTGTTACTCGAGTATGTGTTTAAACTGTGCCATAATGTAGCTGTGAGGCGCATGCAAGGTTCAAAGAGGCTAAAATCAGCAGCTCTCTAAATATAATCGAGTATAATTGCCAACATCAGGTGTTACAGCCTACGAGTTTCCATCACTTTCAAGAATTTAAAAGGAGGCACACACTCACTTGGTTTAGAAATGCGCCTTTTCATCAGAGAAGAAAATACACGTAGCTTCTTTTGTGCATGGGGAGAAAATGTTAAAAACGCGTCAAGGACAGACTGTCAATCAAACACGGTCAGTTTTCATAAGTGTCACACTTTGTAGCAGCTGCTCAAACGAACACACTACGATTAAGGTTGTTTATTGAAATGTCGCTGCTTGAGTGCCAAAGACGAGTCTGTGGCACACAGAAAGGAAAGAGCCAGTCCAAACTCACGTCAGCTATAAATCTGATTGTGCCTTCTGAGATTTGAGAGGAACTTACATTAACAGCTATTAAAAGAAATTTCAGTTCACGGTTTTCACTAAAGAAACGTGGAAAGTGATGACAGCAGCGCTCTGGGTTGGCGTTTGGAAAAGATTACGCGCGTCACGCACTGGCAAGAAATGCAGAAAAATTAAAGGCTCGGATACTTTGCTTGGCAGCTGCGGAGCCGCTGATCTGACGCTCTTTCATGACCACAGTGGAATTTTGTGGGTGTGGGGAAAGCATTTAGCAGGCCTTTACTCACTTTCCTGTCATTCACATCCTCCCCGACCGCTTCAATGACCCCGGAGCCCTCCATTCCCATCGTGACGGGCGGGGAAGGCAGCAGCTCGTACAGCCCCTGCCTGGCCAGCAGCTCGGCGAAGTTCAGCCCGCATGCCTTGACGCGCACCAGGACCTCTCCTGCCTTCAGCTTCGGCTTGGCCATTGTCTTCACCTGCAGCTTGACTTTGTCGTAGCCCCCATGTCCCGTGAGTACCAGAGCGCGGAAGGAGAGCGGCTTCTCCTCAGCGGCTGGTGCTGCTGCTGCAGCTGGTGGTTCTGCTGCAGCTGCTGGTGGTTCTGCAGCAGCTGCTGGTGGTTCTGCTGTAGGGCTGCTGCTGCCTGACTCCTGCTGAGGTGCATCCGAAGCAGCTGAGGGAGGCTCATCGGGCTTTTTCTCCTGCTCAGGCTGTTGCTGCTGAGTTGGATCCTCTTCGCCAGACATGATAACCACTTTCTAAGTGCGCTTTTAAAGCTTTTCAGTTTGACAGTTGCGCCTGTTTTAGCGTTTCTTTCCAAACACTCCAAGAACGTTTAGTGCAAATTTTCTGGTATAAAAATGTGAAATAAGAGGGTGTTTCCTGCAGAGTCAAGTCCTCAGTAAGATGTGCGCGGTTTCCTGTGTATGCGCCTAGATCAACAAGTGCCCAGAGTCAAGAGCGGCGTATTTTATACAAGTTCCCAGAGTGATTTTCACAATAAAATACGGATGCCAATTTACCAAAACGTTTCTTTTCTTTCCTGTTCTTTCTGATTTTTGATGTGGCAGCAAAGTGAATTCATCAATCCCGCACTTTAGATTAGTTTGTTTCAGGTTGTGCAGGTAAAAATAAAGAAGAAAAATTATGGCACCCATGAAGACCTGATTTTAAAAAGTCTAAATAAAACAACTTCCTCAGGTAATGCATTCATGTCCAATATTTTTCAGGGGATGAAAATGCTGAACACGAAGATTTTCCGACTAAGTAACATAAAAATAAACAATTCATTTCTAATAATATCCGCGTTTTCCTGCATGAGGACTTTCACACAAGCATAACAACATTGGATCTACACAACACTTTTTCGGGTACTCAGAGGCGTTAGTAGACAAAACTGCTGCTCTTTGCATCCACTGAGCTCCACATTTAACCATTTTTATATTTCTTAACATAACCCAAAATTTGGCAGAGATAAGTATAAAAGCGATCTTTATAATCATGTTTCTGCAATGTGTCTAATTTCAAATGTGCTAAATATTCGCTGTGGACATGATCATGGGGTGTTTTTTTCTTTTCTTCTCTCTGGAGTTTATTTTTTATAGTCCATCATCAAAGTAACTTCCGGTTCACTTCTGCTTCCAGGTGGCTTACTTGACAGATCTTAAAACGTGACCGATATGTGTTGTTGGCAAAAAGCTCAGAGACGAGAGCCAAAGAGCCGTGGAGAGCGTCAAAGCCCGGACACTGGAGCCCTGAAAAGAGAAGTGGGATTATTAAGATCACATAATAGTCAGGAGTTAATAAATGTGAATAAATTATGTTCTCAAATATAAGTCAAATGTTTTTGCAATACAAATTACTTTTAAAATTATTATTTAGCGGCATTTGAAAGCTATAGGAACCAATATTGAGGTTATACATGAAAAAAAAAGCCATACTGTAGAATAAACATCATTCTAATGTATTTAAAGCAACAGCTCTCCCCTCCACACACACTTTGTGCACACTCACACACTCACACTCCTGTGGTTGGTACAGACAGGAAGTGGGGACATGGTGAGAAAGATAAGAGTTGCCTTTTAAAGGGGCAGAAAAGTCAAACCAAACACTTTGCATTATACGTCTTGATGCATTCTCAATCATCCAGGAAAGTAAAACTCCAAAAGTTGATTCTGTTCATCTGGACGTAGCGTTTTGTGGAAGAAACGTTTCGTCACTCATCCAAATGACTTCTTCAGTCTCAGCTGACTGCAGTTTTCCCCAATCTTAATCGTTTCTCCCACAAAACGCTACGTCCAGATGAACAGAATCAACTTTTGGAGACTTTGCATTGTATATCTATATAGACATAAGGTAGGGTACAGCCTTCATACCATAGACATCCAGTAAAAAAAAATCTGGGGCAACTGAGTCAGATTCATTTCACTCAATGGGCCACATACATCCCAGTTTGATCTCCAGTGGGTCAGACAAATAAAAGGCATCAAGTTCAGGGACATGTTCTTGTTAAAGTATTTTTGAGCAACTTCTTAAGGCAATAGATGAAAACAGATGAGATATCTTGAAGAAAGTGATTAAAATTACAACCCCTGATCTCACTGGGGATGCTGGGATTACAGTTTACAGATTAGGCATAAAACCCTCACATGTACAGTTTCTTTAACAAAACAGTGAAAGTATTTTATCTCAACTTTATCTCAACTCCTCACTATTTACACTCCTGTGCACAAGGTTAATATTGGCATCAGCAGGTTGTGTGTTATAGTGCATTTTGTGAAAAAGCAAAGTACTTAATGACTTCACTGCAGCTTTCACACTGGGTCTTTTCTAGCTGAGACCTCTGGCCTTGTACATAGCCTCACACCACACGACTGGTGCAAATATGATGTTAACTGAAAACACAAAGAACTGTGGTTGCTAACTTTGATGTGAGGGGAAGTAAGCACTCTCAGATGTTCTGTGCTTAGACTTCGGTTTTACATCCCCTCACTGCTTAAAAAGCTATTAACTACTATAGTTTAACTGCCTTTTCAGCTTTGCTGAAGCTAAAGTAATCAGTCTCTTCTCCATCTTCCAGCTGCTCCCTTTAGGGGTTGTCACAGCAGATTATTTGCATCCATCTCCCCGTCGTTCACCTATTGATCATGTTTACATGTCCATTTGATCATTTTTGTGAAGACAGACAAGTTAAAAGAAGAGCTGATGCATATCTTTTTCCTCAAAATCGAAAATTAGGATGTTTCCTCGGCAGAGGACGCCCGCTTTAAGTGTCTTTTTACTCTCTTCACATTGTCTTTGCACAAAATAAACTTGTATCTGCTGAGACTATCAAACATACTGTTAATAAATTCAGAACATATGGTTTCCTTTTACATGTCACATTAAACTCTTGATGAGGCAACCCTCGAAACTGTAAATGGATGTTCTTTTTTTTTCTTTTTTTAAAGAAACATTATGGTGTTCTCGTTGTGTATTATTTCATCATGTCAGGATTTTACCGGGGTTTGTGTCACATTAAACTCTTGATGAGGCAACGTTTTTAGTTTTCCAAGGACAATTTGACAGTTTACTTTCTTTCTGATGTTTTAGCAAAAGCAGGCAAGCGTACATTGGCTGTGGGATTTAGTAAAATACTGGAAAACAAGCTATTTTTTCTCTTTCTCTTCTCTCTTTTTTGACCAGAAGATGGAGCTAACAGGCTGCAAATGTTCTTTAGAAGTTCTAATGCGCTGAGGCAGATCACACAGATCTTATCCCTGGTAACAAAGTTCAGAATGAAGCTGTGTTTATATACAAAAGAGCATATTAGTCATGCGGGGGGGTCACACCAGAATCCTTCTATCAGCAGCAGTGTTAAAAACCTGACTGTCACTAAACTGTGAGGACTTGCAAAGTAAATCTGCTTATTCTGCCTGTAATCATAAAGATAATGATTTTGCTACCATGGAGTATATTCTGTATATTTGGCCTGATTCTGCTCTGTGACTTTATATCAGTAACTCAAAGTGACAGTTCATAGATCTATATAAAGTAGACGTGATTAATCTGGCTTTTTTTCATTCAGCAGATATTCAGTTGTTTTGAACAGAGATATATAAACCCACCTGGGTGGATATACGACGCGGGGGGTGGCGCTGTGTCAAGCTGGGCAGAGTCTGTTATAGAAAGACGTGAACAGTTGCAAGTTTTCATTCAAAATAATAGACTGTTAGCCCGGCTGTATTAGCGCAATAACAGCAGCTGCTCGCAGGGTTAAGCTGCTTTTCTAGCATGACGCGGATGGAATACACTGAGCGTTAATGTTGTTTACATGGCCGGCACCACTTAGGCTTTAAATGTGAAAAGCCAAACAGGAATCTGCATTTTAAGGACGTGACTTTGACCGAAAGCATCAGCTGTGCGCCTCACTTGACTGGAAGAAGCAGTGGAGCGCAGCAGCGCGCAGAGCATGTAGCCGAAACTACACCAGACTGTGGAGTTGAAGTTTTCTTTTGTTTAGTTTAGTTTAGTTTTTTTTTCTTTATCCGGAGTGTTTTATTCCATCTGTGGGAAAAAATAAACATTTAAAGCTGCTCTTCGACATTATTATTTGCTTGGAGCTAAATGACAAGGAGGTAGCGACACAGAAGCACTCAGTGATTTAAACAGGGGAAACCATGGAGAGCAAGGGATTACTTCGCTGTAAGATTGTGGTTGTCGGGGACAGCAAGTGTGGCAAGACGGCTCTCCTTCACGTTTTTGCCAAAGACTCGTACCCAGAGGTAAGTCAGCATTTATTAGAAATAGAAATACGCACAGCAGCCCTGAATGGTGCGACGGCACAGGTGCGTAAAGTCCCTGAAACCACGCGGCAGTGTTTTCACGGAGATCGCTTCAAGAAGGCTTGACATTGTGGATCATTGTGGGAACTGATTGATACCTAGTTAAATGTGTGGCCTGTAAACATTTATTATAATGTATTTGTGCCGCTCTCTTTGAAAAATATCATGGAAGTTAAAACTCGAAACTGTAAATGGATGTTCTTTTTTTTCTTTTTTTAAGAAACATTATGGTGTTCTCGTTGTGTATTATTTCATCATGTCAGGATTTTACCGGGGTTTGTGTTAAGCCTCATCTAAAGGGATGCAACAGCATCATGTAAATTAATAACATAATTAGAATTCAGTGGCCAGTTATCACTGAATTTTTTGCCTACGTGCGCTTTTGCGCACCGTGTCCGTCTGTTGATGTGGGACTTTGCAGGTTTGACCAGAACAACAGAATAACCGCCTGGGAGCTAGATTGTGTGTTGTGAGACGCGAGATATTAAACCCGGGAGTGTGTAATGTTTTATAGTGGTGACCGAAAACCGAATAGAGGCAAAAAGTTCGCACAAGTAATAGTTTGTCTCTCAGAAGTAGTACTCTGTCTTCTATACTTGATTACATGATTTTAATTACACCAATAAGACATCTGAAGTAAGTAAAAAAATATATTAAAAAAAAAAGCTTTTTAAGAACTCAGTTTATGACAAAAAACTTACAGATTGTGGATGGATAAACCCCAAAGCATACTTTTTCAGCAAAACTAGAAAGGAATGCAGACTAAACACACTAACAACAACAGGAAATGTGTTTAGTGAAGAAGGAAGAACTTGTGCTCCAAAGGAGGAGAATTTTTATGTGATGCAGGAAATGCATTCTGTCAGACTCTTGAACCAAAGCTTTTTGAACTAAAGTTCAGAACTTGCAAATAGGTCAAAGCAAAGCATTGGACTCATCTACTTTCTACACACACACACACACACACACACACACACACACACACACACACACACACACACACACACACACACACACACACACACACACACCATCTCTCGCCTCTTGACATTCACAACTGCACTTACCATCCCCACAGCAGCTATTTGAATTAATTAGGAATCTGACTGTTTTGTCATGAAAATCACACCGTCTTTCTTTTTTACAGTGGGCATATCATCTCCTCCAAGCTTTGATCTAATTTTAGCCACCATACGCCTCTCGTTTCAGAATTACGTTCCCACGGTGTTTGAGAATTACACGGCTAGCTTCGAGATTGAGAAGCAGAGGATCGAGCTGAACATGTGGGACACATCAGGTGAGATTCCCAATCATCTCTTTATGTTCTCCTTTCAACTCAAGATTATCACACCAGAGTGATGAAAGGTGTGCCGCATCATCAAGCCGTGATGAGGTTACTGAGCGAGGAGCTCCAGATCGGCAGACAGCTGACTCCTTGGAGTGTTCCGCAACTTCCAGGCTGTGGGCCAAAAACTGACTTTTTTTTTTTTTTTAATTTCAAAATGAATTAATCTAGTCTGGGACGCAGAAACATAACTTGTGTGTATTTATATAACTTCAGTCCTACTTCAGAGCTAATCTGACACTTTCAGCAGCAGCTGAAGTGTTATGTGAGGCCTCTGAACAGCTTGTTATTCAACACATACCTACTCCGAGTAACAACCACAGCTAATCAACACATGAAAATGCAAATTAATTGCCTGCATACGTGATTTTGATGAGGATTTTGGCATCTTGACTGAATTCATGCAACATGGCACCAGTTTATTTGAGATAACAAGTGTTCTCTGTCCACTTGTAGCGCTGAGAGCTCGCGAAGCTGTTGCACAAACTCTTAAATGTGTTCACTGAACATTTTTTGATTTACAAAGTCATTATATCTTTTCAAGACTTCACTTTGGAGAGATGATCAGACGGAGGGCCTCTATGGGTCTCCAGATGTGCATTAACTCTCTCCCTTTTTAGCCTTTAGACCCCTTCATGTTTCATTTCTACTTACAAAACTCCCCAAAACTTGTTCTCACACAGCGTGAGAACAGCTTTACTGCAAAGTGCTCCATTAACCTCCACCCGTGCAGACAGGGAGACCAGCTAGGCAAGCTGGAGATTAAGAGCTGCTGCAGCTGCGGAGTCTGCTTTGCGGTGGGTGAGGCCGCTCTGCGGTGTTTAAACAACACCCTGCGAAATTACCGGCTGGCTCACGCACACACCTTTCCCTCACTAAAACACTTAAACAGTAATTTACTCCGCCTCGGAAAGAAATGCAATTCACCTTTTTGTGCGAAGCAGGTGCCGTTCAGAATTGTTATTGTGTCACATTATTGGAATCTGAGCGGACATGACGCTCCCAGTTGTGAATGAGTTTATGAGGTGTGAGGTAAAAGAAGGGCCAGCTTCTGTCAAAAAACTCCATAAACACGTATAAGACAATAAAATCTGCTTATTTGTGCTACTGTGAAAGAAAAAGAGGAATTAGATTTTAATGTGGATCACTTTAGGAGGGTTTACAGAAGGATTTACTCAAGTCAGAGGGATTTTTCTTTATATACGGGCACCCCAAAATGTTGCATGTCTAACTGAAATGGATTTAAAAAGCAATACTATCTGATTTTATTAGAATTTTTTAAACAAAACTATATTATAACTAATAAATGGTACTAAAAGCTATAAAAAGAAGCCAATTCTGTAAGCACCAGTGGTTACAGGAATAGTTTTGTGTGCTCATTAGATGCCTTGATAAGAATCAGAGGAGAGAACTTTTATTATACAAAGACATGGCCCCATATTGAGCAGCAGTGGTTAACGGGAGCTGATCCAACTGTGACCTTAGGTGGCTTCTTCCAGCTCTCTTTAAGTGAGGAGGAGACATGTGTGTTGCCTTGCAGCATCCCTGCCAGCTATTCTGGGTTTGTGTCAGGAGACAGGTGCATCGGCAACGACATCAGTAACACCACAATTCCCTCTGGTACCTGCTGTGTTTTACTAATAGCTGAACGGGGGGGTTACAGTCACCTGGTGTGCTTACATGGAACTTTCTGTATATACACTGCTGCAATACCCTTGACTTTTAAACTTGCTCCTGCTTACTTTATGCAATCACAGATTTATGTGATTTGATAAAGAACATGCTTTAGCTGATATGTGTGTTTGTGACATGTGGCATGGCAGTGTGTGCAGTTTGTTTAACCGCAGGTGAACTGACTCAATGAAATTGAAGTTGTGGATGAAACACTAAATATAAAAAAAAAAAAAACCAATCCCAAGCTTCAGAGCACCAGAGGTTTCAAATATATAAGAGCAAAAACTCATCACACATTTTAAGCTATGAAGCTTGAACTCCAGTGTGGATAACAGGGGAGGAGATAAGAAGAGAAGGATCATGTTGAGTTGTTGTAGAGGCTCACAGATAGGAGAGTGTATTAGGCAAGGTGCCAGAAGCGGTCTCTGAGCTGCCCGCTTATTGTGCAGAAACAAACAGTGGATTTAATTAATCAGGCACTTGCTGTGTGACCGAACACTTGCCCCCTGTCTCTTTCATTCTTCATCTTGCCACACAACCCACCTCCTGCTTCCCTCTGCTACATCCAAACATGCTTGTAGTTTAAACTCCCTTCCTTGTAGGTTAAACTCTTTTTTTTTTTTTCCTGCCAATTTAAACTTTACCCTGAATTTATTGGCCACTGGCTCCTTACACTTCCTCAGTCTTTCAGTCATTGTCATGTTGCTCTGTTTCTGTCTTCAGTCATGTGGCGCTGCAGGTGAGACCAAGTTGAGTTCAAGCTCAGATAAATGGCAATGGCATTCCTGTAAAAAAAGAGACTCTTTCTAAATGGTTCTGCACCATTTCTATCAAAACAAGAGTGTCGTGCCAAAGGCTGGAGTTGGTATGCCATCACAAAACTAAATCAATGAAAAAGAAGTGCATTGAGTGTATTGTAGTTAGAATACACTATACCTTCTATGTCTCCTCATCATGACACAGAGACTCATTCACTGTCCTGTAGTCCTGTTGGCTGGACTTTTGCAACTCATTATCATAAAGATGTTGAAAAAAATCTCCA
Organism: Perissodus microlepis; assembly: GCF_051167445.1. Classification (NCBI taxonomy): domain Eukaryota; kingdom Metazoa; phylum Chordata; class Actinopteri; order Cichliformes; family Cichlidae; genus Perissodus; species Perissodus microlepis. The sequence continues at coordinate 13,574,052 of NC_140468.1, forward strand.
GTTAATCCAAAACGGTGCAATGAGACTTCCATTGGCCATGCATTAAATAAATAACACTGACTATTTTCGTCTGGGCCTCCAAACTCCGCAGATTGAGCCCCATCATATCTTAATGATGGCATAGTATTATATTATCCCAACAGAGCACTTTGCTGGCCGACTGCAGACTTACTTGTGGTTTCTAGAATTTCTAAAAGCAGATTTCAGCTCCTGTGGAACCACCTCAAGAGACAGACACCCTATCTACGTTTAAGATCAGAATAAAACATACTCTTTGATAAGGCTTATAGCTGGGGCTTGATCAGGTGACCAGGATCCATCTATTAGTTATGCTGCTATAGGCTCAGACTGCTGCGGGACTTCATGCAATACACTCAGCACTTCCTCTCCACTCACCTCTTGTTACTCCCCATATATCTCATTAAATTCTTGTCTTCTCTCTTCCTTAGTCTATGTTTTATCCTGTCTCCCTTTGTTCTTTCAAACTCCTCACCCCCCACCACCTCCTAAAACCAGTTGAGGCTGATGGCTGCCTCTCCCTGACTCTCATTCTGCTGGAGGACTCTTCCTGTTAAGAGGGAGTTTTTCCTTCCCACCATTCCAAAGTGATTGCTCATATGGGTGATCAATTTATTGTTTGTGCTTTATGCCTAATACTGTAGGATCTTTACCTACAGTAATGACTTGGATTGACAGTTTTTTTGGAATGTGATTTATAAATAAACCTGTTTTGAACTGGTTTGGATACTTTAGTATTTACCTAACCAATCAACAGTGACTCCCAGAGCAATGCTGTCTGGTTTATGCAACATGGGATGAATGCAAATAAGCTGTCCAGCTCTATCAAAGTTAATCACTGGTTTTAGTACAAGATGATGAAAGACTAGATCTGATTTTGAATCACTGATGTGGTTGATTCATTCAGAGGTCTTGAATGAAGATATTTCCCCCCCCCCAAAATCTCTAACTTTCAATGGTTTAATCAGTATTTGCATATACAGAGATCAGCCTTGAGGTTAAATAAATAACACTGACTATGTTTGTCACAATGCAATTCAAGACTGGGCCCCCAAACTCGGCATATTGATCCTTTACATAAAAAACTTAATTCACAGAGGCCCCCACACATTACATATATTACCTAAAGGATTTGATGCCCCTTTGCCAGACACCATAAGTTTATCCCCAAAGGTTTTGTGCCCATACCATGATGGATCGGAGATGTTTTTGCTAGCAGCAGGCGTGGCTACCCAATATGAGGTAGGCATTCTTAATGCTTTGGGTGAATGGTATGGGCTTTTATTCTAATTCATCTTCATAAAAAGCCTCTGCAATGTTTAATGGACAATGAATCCCATTGATCATCAGATCACAATAAAAAATTAAAAAAAAAATCTAGAAAATAAAAGTAGTCTAAAATTGCAAGCATTATTGATTATGATGACACAGCAGTTGTGTAGCAAGAACTTGTTACTCTTCAAATAAAAAAACAAATAAAAGTCCTTAAAAATCTGATCCCAGCTGACCTAATTTTGTCATAACAGTTTATATGTCTAGATTTGCCCTTCTCTGCAGTTTCTCCTCCTCTCTTTAATTTCATCGATTCTTCCTAATATCCCCTCAGGCTGCCAGCCTCCCACCCTGCTCCTTCTCTGTCTCTGTCTCCAACAAGTCAAGGTCAGGAGTCCCACTGTATTGGGGCAGTGCCCTCTCAGCACTCTTGCACTTGATTAGCTTACCTTGCGTTTTCTTTGTCTGTCTCTCTATCCATCTTTATCTCTTCCTCACTTTTCACTCACTCCTTTTCTCATTCCCCATACTTCTTTCTCCCAGATTCCGGCATATGGCTCACTGTAATCTGTCTTTATACGCAGCGACAAAAAAAGAAAGAAAAAGATTTGGTTCCATACTGAAGCAAAGCATCCTGGAAGCAGCAACAAATAACCCCTAGTCAGAATGCACAGTTAGGTCCTTAGATATTTGAACAATGGCATAATCTTTGTCACAATAAACCCAAGCAGTGGATGGCCATTCTTGATGGTTTTTTTTATTTAGGGTCATTGTCAAGGCTCAAAATTACAGACTAAGACAATTCTAAATATAAGGATTGTTTTTTATACCTGGATGAAAATCCTTTGCAGTCAGTGACTGTATGAAGTCTCAAACCCTTCATTTTGCTCAATAGCCCTGTACACTACAGAATTCAACCTGCTACTACTATCAGCAGTCACATCATCAATAAGCAGTAGCTACATGGGCCCCATACATGCAATCTACATCTGCATACATTCTGCAATCCTCCACTTTAGTGTTTTTCTGAGTTACTTCAGGCTGAGCTTTGTTTGTTTTTTAAAGAAAAGTAGCAGATTGTTGATTTGACCACTCCTGATATTTTTGCTGTCTCTCTGACAGGTTTTATACTGTGGACATATATACAGTATTTTTTAGCCTGAAACCATGAAACTTGTAGCTGCTTTGGAATACAAATGTCCTACTGTAAAACCCAGACAATGGTTTTTACAGGGATGAGGAAGTAAAAGAGCAAGAAAACAAAAAACCAAAAAATCCTGTAGAGCCAAGGATGGCTTGCCAACAATGAGCTCAGGAATGTCTTCAGTTTGGATGTTGGATACTGTTGTGAATTCCGGCAACAACTTGCACTGCACTGGTGCTAGGCTTGGTTCTGCCTTTCAGACAGGGAATGATCTCAAATGTGCTTATGGAACATTGTATTCATTTACAAATGAGAGTCAAACCTCTCACAGCATGTGCACATTTGCACTTACTGCAAATGTGCAGACTTGGCAGCTGTCTGCAACTGAAACAAAGAAGGCTGAAGTGACATGGTATGGATTTTTTGCGAGATGGTGGAAGAAGATTGACGTGGAAAAATGGGCAAAGGTGAAGCAGAGGCAAATTGGAGCTGCGAAATGAGTAGCGCTCGACTGAGTGAGATAACAACCCCTCCTATTAATGAAGTCTGTTATGAACAACAACTTAATTATATTGGATGCATTGGAAGATGTGAACTGCTTAAACAAAATCAAACTAGCATCACAAGCGGCGTGGAAGATGTTTGAGAGTCTGCTGTGTGTAGACGTCCAACAGATCAATCAGATTTTGCACTGCTGTGAAACGCAATGTCCACACAGAAGTACCCCATAAGTGATTGATATCATGGAAAATCAGTGATGATGGTCTCCTCGATTTGCATTGGACCTTGTATTGAAAGGTCCAGGGAACAGCGTACAAAAGCAAAATAACCATAGATATTTTATTTGCTTCATATGCCATGGAATAACAAGGGAGCAGGTCTCACCTGACCATGAAACTGCTTGTCAGTTCATTACCTTTGAGCCTCTGAACATAAAAATGGATGTAATCCCTAAACAGATATCACAATATTTTTTTAAACAGCTTGAACTGAAGCTAAAAATCTGTACTTCAGTCGTGACTGATTGCTTTGAAACCCACTGTAATGGTGCGCAGAGGCAAAATTACAAAAAGTGCATCATTGCCTAAAATAATTGTGGACCTAACCGTATGTGGGAGCTAATTAAATGTTTTCCACTGGCTCCCAGTGTGATTTTATTTTGCTGCACTGATTGTCCTGTGTGGCTTTGTTCAAGTCAAACATTTTTCTAACTTGAGCCGAAAGGAATTCAGATTTCACGAGCATCTGTTTTACTCAGTTATCAACCGATCTTTGAGTGCGAGGCTTAAAAAGGTCATAAATCAGATTAATACATAGACTCCAGGGATGGCATTTACATTCTTAGCTAATTGTATGGTATTAATTATGAATATGCCCTAAAATGACTTTTCCCTGGATACTTAGGTACAAATAAATCATGGTTTTATTATATTAAACTTCACATTAAATGGAACTTTGTCCTGGTTCACCTTCTAACATTATTTTTTTTTAACTATTGTATTTGGGAAAGTATATTACAAAATATATATATAAAATATAAAATATATATATATATATATATATATATATATTATAATTTGACATACCTCAAGCTTTTGTCCTTGTCCTAACCTCCTGACAGCCACCAGTCCTCTGAGACCAGTGAGGCTTCAATGAAATGGATCAGTCTCCTAGTAACAAAGTGCATAAACATTAATTTAAAACTGATTCTTTGCTTGGTTCTTTGTTATGTGCACACACTCTTTCATCCCCGAATGATTCATAGGTGAGTGTTAAACACTCCTCTCAAAAAGTCAGGTACATGGACTGGACTGAAAATGAGCAGAACGAGCAGCCAATGTTTCATTTTTCAGCCCTAAAAGTTACCCTTAGATCTGATCGCTGTCATCAGCAGCATTTTCTGTTGCAACGTGTCGCTCTTTTAAGATATAAATAATAAACATTTCTCTAAAACGCACCTTAAATTACTTGCTCAGAAGGAAATGGCACTGGGCAACAAGCTGGTAAACATAATGGAGCCAGGTGTTTTCCTCAGGAAATGAGGAGCCCGACATAGCTCAAAGGAAAGTGGATCGTGCCGTTACATTCAGCAACATGACTCTAAATAAATGAAAATGTTACTCTAATGTCAACCTGAAGTATAAATGCGCAGCTGTTTTGGTTCCTGCTCCTATCGAGTAGCTAAAAAATTGCAGAGTGCTTTGTTTCAGCATATTTCACACACGCAGAGTGTGGACACATAATGAAATGTGACCGTTTGGCTTGTGCGTGTTTCTGTCAATGCAAAGAAATGCTGTGTAGCTGAATTCTGACCTTATTCCCCCCCTGGGGCTAGATGACACTGAAATGACTCAACTCTGCATGATGCACCTGCCACAACAAAGGTGTTCAGATCACCTGGGTTTTACAGGTAACTGTGTGAACATGTGAGGTATGAGTTAATAAAACAACCGGCTCAACCTGCATTATCACACCTATAGCAAGTGAACAGTGAAGGAATGCACTGTTCTGAATTCTACTTCAAGTTAGCTTCTTGCTCACTGGAACTTTCCTAACTTCCTCGAGCCAACAGGGACATGCCCCGACATGTTAAAACACACACAGATACTTAAACACACAAGCAGTGAAAATACTGTTTGCCCCATTGAATCCAACCTTCCAATCTATCCCAGGTCAGCAGAGTCTGTGGCAGAGATTTCCTCAACAATCCATCATTCATTTATGAGCTCTTTTTTATGACCCCAATTACATGTTGGCTCCTTGAAAGCAGCACCCAGATGTGCTTTAAGCGAGCGTCTGGGCAAACGAGTGGCACTGGCTCCATGACAGGACGGAGCGGAGAAAATGGTCTGGTGTGTCAAAGCGTTTCAGAGGCTTTTTGGATAGAAGTGTGGATAGCAGGGAACTGGGTTTGTAGTCCAAGTGCTGTTGTTGTTTTTTTTCTTTCCTACTGAACATGTGCAGGGGTGTGTGTGAGTAAGGGTATGAGTAAGTGCTGAAAGAGATTACACAAGTGGGAAAATGTATAAATAGGGACAGTGAAGGGATGGAGGAATGTAGAGTCCTGGTGGAGTGCTAAGTGCTTGGAGTCGTGGATGGGAGACGGTATATGCTGAGTGAGGACTAAAGAGTGTCAGTAGGGTTTCATGGTGCGAGCTTGTGCTCCAGCCAACCTGGTCTCATTCTCCTCTGCTCATGCAGTCCATTAGAAGACCAAGGGTGCATTTAAAATGAGTGGCCTAGATGCGTCTCTACTCCCATTCCCCCGGGACACGGAGTCTGTTTCTCAGCTAGTACCTGTAGTGTGTAACTCAGCAGTCTGTCTAAGACTTTTGAATGAACTTGAGCACAGCAGACATCATCATTCATTTAAAACATCAGGTAAAACAACATGACATTTACCACCCAGCACAATGCGCAGACTTACGGAGACATTTTTCACGCACTAACGCATATGGCAGGTGGCATATAGAATATACTGCATGCCTGTTACAGCAGCTCTTTCTCATTTTTAATTATATGCCTTTATTCCTCCACCAGCAATTTGTGCTTAAAATGGGAAATTATGCAGTGCAGATGTACTTTCTAATAATTGGTTGTCATCTTTCTTTTCCTTTTCTTTTTTTCTTTTTAAACCTTCGCCATGACTCCTCTGCCAAGACAGGAACTGAGGCAGAGGTTTGTTTGTCTGTGTTAGTGAGACTGTGCAAAAACTACCAATCTTTATATCATGATATTTGTTGGAGAGCTGAGAAAAGGAAGAAGCCTTTCATTTTTATTTAGTCTTTGGTTCACCTTTGATAAAATTGCACAATAGGGCATTGGTGGAAGAGAATTTAATTTTTTTTTGTAGAGCAGAAGCTGCTTAGTTATAAATTCTCTCAGTATTTCATTTTTATGAATAATCTATGAAGGGACTGTTTTTTTTTTCTTTTTGTTTTTCATGATACATTTTCATTTTTGTTTACAGTTCATTATTTTTGCTTATCACGGGTCTGGAAGCTAACAGGTGTTAGCCTGTGTCGTTGATATAACTGTAGTGAAGTACTGCTGGTCACTTCAATACATGAGTTGCATAAGTTTTAGCTAATGTAATTACCATGGCAACGTCATGGCAATGTCATGGCAACTGGGTATATCACTCATGTAGCACGTTGTCTGACAGTGTGTTTAAAATATTTACTTTTAACCTGATATAACACATTCCAGCAGCACAGGAAAAAGAAAAGCAGAATTTACTGGTTAATCCAGATAAGTAGAATGATAATAAAAGGTCAGAGTACAACAAAAGTCTTTGGAACTGGTTAAATGTGCTCCAACATAGCAAAAAGTTAAACCATGAGAAGAAAATTACCTGTGACTGTAGCTCTACTGCTAACTTCCTTTAGCATTTATTTAATCTTTCGTATTCTCTGTTATATTCTGGTTCCTTTTCTTGATTTCGTAATATTTAGTTATTATCTTTTGTGATCCCTTTGTTCCCCCAGTCAGACCCCAGTATCTGTCTGGTCTTTGTGTAGCTTCTGTCGCTGTGTCAAGTCCTCGTATCTAGTCACAGGCTTAGTATTGGTTATGTTTCCTGTTTTATTGTGATAGCGCGTTGTCTAGTGTTCCCTTATTCTTAATGATTTGCTCCTACTTTGTTTCCCATGTGTCTCCACTTCCCCTAATCACCCTCCTGTGTGTGTGTGTGTGTGTGTGTGTGTGTGTGTGTGTGTGTGTGTGTATAATGTCTCAGTCTCCTCTTGTCCTTTGTCAGAGTGTACTGTTCAGTTTCTCGGTTTTGGTCTGGTTCCTGGTCTTTGGCTCCTAGAATCTCAGTTCCTTTACGAGTTTATAGTTTACAGTTTTCCCTTAAGTTCTGCTTTTGAATCGTGTAGTTAAATATATCAGCTCAATAAAGGGCTCGCCTTTACTTAAACCTCCACCTGCCTCTGTGTCTGCATCTTGGATCCTTCCGTACTCACTGAAAAGATTTTATTACACACTTTGTTTAGACACACAGGCCACTCAAGGGGTATATCCACTTAAGACCCTCTCTATCCCTTATCTATAATGCACGATGCAGCTTTGACCACTCACTTCAACCCCCCAACACCTGCCATTACTCCTCCAGCAGGAGGTGGTGGATGGTTTTGACCTTGTTTCTACTGCATGTGATTCACCATAATTAAAGTACAAGCATGAGTGAGCCTGGTTTTCTGTTTTCTGTATTCACGTTAAAGTAAACTAAATCCCTGAAATACAAAGTAATTAAGTGAATGCGTCCACACAAAAGACAGGGATGAACCAATAATGAGAACGATGGACCAGTTGATGGAGATGCGCCACAGAAAAATGAAATGAACTGTTAATTGATCAGATTTAAAACACACATAATCTACACAGAGGGACTGTGTCAGGGTAGGAATAGTGATCCTGAAAATGTTGATGGTTCAGCTTTCTCTTACTGAGCTCAGGTTTGCATTCACACCGTGTCCCTCAGATTAGAAGGGGCTTGCTGTTTCAGCTACTTTTCATTGCTTCTAACAAATACACTCTTGGCCCAACTATTGCAAATTGGTGCTCCTGATTGGGCAATTAAGTTCATGACAATCTTTATAGTGGAAATGCCTGCAATAACTTTTAGCCGAGCTGCAACCAACAATTAGGCACACACAATCGGTTCATTCTCAGTAGATCAGAAGACTATGAATGTACCAATTCATATACCAAATTTACCTTTAATTGTTATTAGTTATAACATAAGATTTACATTTGAAAAGATTTACTTTTTGACCCAAATAATCATTCAGAAATGATCAAAATCATTTTCTGTTGGCTGATTAAGTGTTTGGTTGTCGTACCTCCAACTCTTAAATGTCATGGCGCATTAAAAATAATTACCAACAAGCACAAAAATGTGTAGTCGTGTAAACGCTGCGTTTAGTTACCACTTGATGACATTTCAGCTCTGCACAGAAGAAAACTGTGATTCTGTTTCTTAATTAACTCAAATTTAGGCAAAACACTTTAAGAGCTTAAGCAAATGTGTTTTACCCACTTACTAGATCATGCAAATTTGTGATATTTAAACTACATTCAAAAGGTCTGGTCCAGACAAGTGGTGAATAACGAACGTTTTTATACTTTAAGTTTAAATGTAGAATGCGGTGCATGGAGTCACATACAGTTGGGCTGGTTGAGGCCCAGATGCCAGTCTGTTCCCTCTGTCATTAATTTAAAAGACTCCTGCTGGATTACTGCTGATTTCAGGCAAAGTACGCTCAGTGGCAGCGCTCTCCCTCCATGCCTGTTGAGTTAGAAAAATAACATCATATACAGTTTTTCAGCGAAATCCAGCCAGGTTACAGCTGCTACTTGGCAACACTCTAAATGAAAAACTTTAGCTAGGCTTGGGTATAAACAGAGACAGTGTAATCTTGTTCTTGATGGCTCATAATCTGAAGATTTTCCAATAAAGAGCTGGTCCCACTTCAGCGTTCAGCAAAATAACAGACAGATCAAATACTCCAGCATGAGTGTGGTAAAGAAAATCCAAATCTGTTGTCACATTGCTGACAACCACATTGTGCAAAATGTGTCTGTCTGTGCCTGCGACTGCCAGGACCAGCTTCACTCAGTCCTCCACGCTGCTTTTCAGGCTATTATTGTTCAGTATTCAAGCAGAGAGGTATGCATAACAACAAGCACGGTGTGCTCTGGTTACATGAATCTCTGATTCATGTACACCTAAAATGGATTATTCTCAGTACAGAAGAGAACGGCTTACCTGAGGAGCAGTCCTAGCCTTCTCCTCGTTTTTTCCTATCAAAATAAGAGTTCCAGTTATCATAAATGTGGTGCGTGACGAGGTCAAGGCATTAATTGATTTATATCAGCTATTAAGAATAAATAGAAAACTTCTGTAACATGATTTTTTTATTATCTAATGGCAGCCGTCAGTGGATGGATTTACACTTGTCATGGCTCAGCTACCATCATCCTGACCATATATGACCATTTGTTATGGCGTGAGCAAAGTTCCATACAAAGGTCGTATGATGACCTCTGTGCTGTCTCCATGGCAACTGAGAAAATTCCATCTGTTTATAAACGGTACTTGACTTTGACCCAATGGGTCAGGGGATGTGCGACCGAGTATGATGTAATTAGACTTTTTCAGGTGCTTCACTTCCCAAACACAAACAAGCACAGAGTCCAAGGGGTTCGAAGACTGATATGATATATCATCACTTAACAAGTTCATAATATTTGATTGACGAGCATAGGCCTTTCCCTCAATCCCTTATGTGATGAATTTATAACACAAGCTATAATGGCTCAGTTACATTAGGAATAAAAAGAGACACAACCTGCTGGAGAATAGCTCTTTCAGTCACTTTTGATTGCAAGATAGTTACACAGGTCTCCTGATTGGGTAGCAACCTGTCCCCAAACAGTTGCAGTTTAACTCAGACTGACTGAAGTGATTGCCGAATGTAAAGGTTTGCAAATAATCACCATCTCATTGATAAATGCATACAAGTCTGTCAGTCTGCGCTGATGAGCGCACAGGCAACACATCTGCAAAGGGGAGTCAACTGGTTGCCACCTGTTATATTCTGGTTTTATTCCTACGCAAAAGCAAGATTGCTGAGAGCCTTTGCAGTTTTGCAGTAAAATTGCAATCCTGCAGTAACTACGTCAGTATTTTTAGAGCAGTTTCTGACTTTCTGTTTCAGCTCTCTCAGGACTTTAAATGTAAGTAGTTAAATTGTGAATGTGAATTTCTGTGCATGCAAACGGCAACAGATTTGGAGTTTTCACCATTTAGCAGTGAATCGCCATATTATCACAAACAGATTGCAAGTAATTGTCACCTTGACCCTGTTGAAATGCAAACTGATACAGTGAATCCGTCTTATTGCTGTTTTATCGTCGTCTTGATGCCCCGTGGTTCCCGTCTTCAAAGCAACCAGTTCAAAGGCAACGAGATCACGGTTCCATTTGCCGCAGTCGCAATAATTTTGTTAGTGCTGCAGTCTCCAACCGCTGTTTTCCTTAGTGTGACTTTAGCACAAGAATACTGTTATCTCCAAGTCTAGATAACCCTGACATCATTAGGTTGCTTGGAGATGATGTTAGACATCAAGCATTTGTTTTGATTTTGGCTTTGTTTGCTCCACTGCCCTTAGATTAGAAACATTAAAACGCTCTAACGTGTCTAGAAAACTTTGTAGCTCAATAGCTTTGTAACTCGCTTTGTTTAAGTGGCAGACAGAGAGATAACAGAGGAAAATGAATAAAACTTTTATGTTAAAATGATGATGCTTTAGCTTTTTACAGAGCAGCAGACAAAGCAGCAGACTGTCTGCTCTGCACGGTGTCTCAGAGTGTTTACGAATGTACGCCGAGTGATCAGCCTCGTGGAGCATGCATACAGAGTGGACTCTATCGCTGCCTGGTGCTCAACCGAACTTACAGGCTGATTCCATATTGTCTGCATATTTCACACAGCATGAGTACGTAGCACTAATGCTCAGCCACTGCAGGGGGCATTATTTATATGTTCGAGGCGTAGCAGATGAATGCATTAATCAATAGCATTCATTTCTTGTGCTGTTTTCTGTCTGGATGTATTTCAGGAATGAAAACCCAAACTATTTCTTCAGAAGGGCATGACTAGGACAAACAGGATTTTAATATTAATGAACATTTCTGCGCTGTGATGAAAGTTGGCAGGAAAAAGTTCCATAAGAGGGGATTAATAATGATTTTCTGTGCTAACATCTCAAAAGGTGTGTGTGTATGTGTGTGTCTGTTTCTTCAGAATCATGCAGCTATGCATACAAAAGGCTACGACGAGTCTGATTGTCTCTTATCAGCAGCTTTACAGCTTTGAGCTTGACTAACCCGAGACATTACCCAAAATACAGCACAGGAGGTTTAATAATGAGTTTTTACAAGTTCAGACAAAATATAAAAAAGAGATATCTCTGGAGCACATATATAAAAAATCACTAACAAGATTTGGCATATTAAACATAAAATAGATAATATTCCTGCCTTATTTTCTTAATTAAGAAACCTGCCCATCGGGGATCGTTTAAAGCTGCTCATCAAGGAATTCTGCTTCATAAACAGTGAACTTCTCTAAAACGTGCAGGTGGCTGATGAATTAAACAAAAAACAAACAAACACAATAATTAAAAAAGATTACGAGGCTACAGATTCTTAAACTGGACTGATCAAATATCAGGGGGGATTTTACCGATAAGGCCATTCAGAGGATGGGGCGCTGCACTGGAACTGTTGGCGAGAAAACATTTTCGGTGAGGTAAAGATTTTCTTTTCTACCATTTTTCTTAAGAGCAGCACACTGGCACCATGCGTATGACAAACGTTCTTGTTTACTACGCGCTTCCCTCATCAGTTTACAGCGATGTGAAACAATTAGTCAGGAAGAAGTGTTGAAATGATGGAAAAGCTTTTTCCACACAAAACTCTTCTCCTTGCAGCTTTTGTAGTGTGAGCTGTTTTTTTTTTTTTTATTGATTTACACTCAACAGCCACTTTATTAGGTACACTTTACTAGTACTGGGCTGGACTCTGCTTTTGCCTTTAGAACTGACTTAATTCTTCAATCGACAACGTGGAAACATTCCTCTGAGATTTTGGCTTGTTTTCACTCGACAGCATCGCTCAGCTGCTGCAGATTTGGTGGCTGCACCTCTGAATTCAGATCTTGTTTGAGATTATCTGAGGTTTTGACATGGAGCATCCCCTTATACATCCCCCATCTACACCACCACCACTAGCATGAGGCACTGGTGCAAGGCAGGATGGATCCATGCTTTCATGTGCTTTACATCAAATTCTAATCCTGCCATTCAAATGAGACCAGGCAATGTTTTTTGAATCTTCTGTAGTCCAATTTTGGTGAGCCCATGTGAACTGTATGATGCTGTTTCAAGGTTTATTTGTTATGCATTCAGAGATGCTCTTCTGCAAACTTTTTGGTTGTAACAAGTGGTTATTGTAGTTCTAGTTGCATTCCAGCTCAAAGCAGCCTCGGCAGTTTTCTCCAACCTCTGGCATCAATCTGTATTCTTTGTAAACCCTTAGTGTGAGAAAACTCTAGCAGATCAGTAGTTTCGGAAACAATCAGACCGCGTGGGCTTCTGATGCTGGGTTTGAACTTCAGCAGGTTCTCTTGATCATGTATATGATTAGCTGGCTAATTATTTGCAGGTGTAACTAATCAGTTGGCTGGTGAGTGTGTCCTGTATGGAGTTGAACTGGATCAGAAGACATTAGTGATTAGTTATTTTAATATGTCACTTTCAGTTCTTCAAAATTGGAAAAACATATATGCAGCTGTAGCCCTACATCACCTTCCCAGGTCTGCCTCCTGTACCTTGAGGATATTTCCTGACAGTGTCATCTGCATCTCGTTGGAGTTCTCATTATCAATTAATAGCCAACGTTTTGATATTTATTAAACACCCGGATGTGATGCAAATAAAGAATCGTGTTTTAAATAGTCTCACAGCTCTGTGTAGTGACCACTTGACCCTATGGCAACTTGTGCGCACTCAGATTTGTAGAGTTTTGTAGAGTTTGACTGAGAATCCTTCCTAAAATGTAAAATTCAAGCAGCATCAGAAGATTTTTTAGAAGGACAAACATCTTGAAACAGAGAGAACAGCCAAAGGTGGAACACAAGTGGATTACATAAAATTGCACGAGTGCTTGGAGAGTAAATGCGTATGAGTTACAAACAAAGAGGAAAAAAGGAAATGCAGATTTTTGTAAGCACCAAACATCAAAGCATGAAAACCTCATGTGGAGTCACAGCATGGTGCTGCTGTTTCCCAGACTGCTTTGCGTCACTGTACCAAACATTATACACCAGCCACACATCTGAAACATACTGACATTTATTTTCTGTAGATTGTTTACGTCCCAGAGTTTTCCATTTGTGGAAAGTGCATCTGGTAGTACATTTCGGTTCCAAGCTACATCTGCAAACTCTACTTAGCTGTAAATGCAATTAAACATCCAAATCTTGTTCTGCATGATGGCTGAAGTCTGTGTACTCTGAATGCCCTAAATGACACTAACGTCGTTTCTTTGAGATTGCTAAATTCATGCAGTACCCCTGAGTTGCATGTGTCTTTTATGAGTTTGATCAGAGGGTTTTACTCAGAGACAGATGGACTGATCTTGCTACAACAGCAGGAAACTCCCCATGAGGGGCATCATACTACAAGTCCCAGAGAGTGTCAGAAAAGCTCAGATCAATACACATTAGCCTCTGCTCGAGTGCTGAACATGGATTAGCTGACTTCATGGAACCTTGAAGCTTCCAGTGTGTGTGTGTGTGTGTGTGTGTGTGTGTGTGTGTGTGTCAGCATGGACGGGACAGACAGCGCGATCAGCAATGCGCCCAGTGATGTTTAAAAGATCCCAAAGCGCAAGTCCATCTTTTCAGACGAACTGCAAAAGTTGCAACTGCAAAAAAATTTCCCTTGATCTGGTAACACTGACAGGTGATATGAATAACACTGATTATCTCTTCATCATGGCGCCTGTTAGTGAGTGGGATATATTAGGGAGCAAGTCAACATTATGTTGTTGGAGTTGATGTGTTGGAAGCCTGTAAAATGTGCAAGTGGAAGGATTTGTGCAGGTCTGAGAAGGACCAGATTGTGATGGTTAGACAAGTGGGTCAGACCATCTCCAAGAAAGGAAAGAACAGTAAGGGAACTAGCATCAGGGCGTTCCGATCCAAAAAGTTCATGCTCGTTCTGATAAAAAGGTGTCAGAATACAGAGTCTATTGAAGTTTGTTGCACATGGGGCTGCATAGCTGCAGACCAGACATAGGTGCCCATGCTGATCCCTGTCCACTGCAGAAAGTGCCAACAGTGGACACGTGAGCATCGGAACTGCACAACGGAGCAATGGAAAAAGGTTGGAAAATGGTGGCCTGGTGTGATGAGTCTTGTTTTCTTTTACACATGGATGGCCGGGTGCATGTCAGTCGCTTACCTGAGAAACATGGGAAGAAGGCAAGCCAGCGGAGGCAGTCTGAAGCTATGCACAATGTTCTGTTTGGAAACCTTAAGTCCTGCCATCCATGTGTATGTTAATTGTTGTGTACCGCCTACCTAAACATTATTGCAGACATTGGACGTCCCTTCATGGCCACAAAGCAAAAAAGGTTCAGGAATGGTTTGAGGCTTCCAAATTTAAACTGCATATAATGTTCAGCCATAATAAATGTAGTCACATTGTGTTATTTCATATACAAGAAATAGCCACAAATATCATGCTTTTTGCTGCCTTACCATTAATTTATCCTACTGCTATGGATTGAAAGGATTTTAATGATGCCAGTAGCAATCTTTCTCGATTTGCTTAATAATTCCAATTCAATTTTCTTTCTATGGGAGATTAAAACATTCACAGATTTTCAGCAACACAACAGTTTTATTATCTCTGAGTCAGAGCGTGGTGTAGAAAACGGAGTAGAGAAGCAAGTTGGATGCGTTTCGGGTTTGCAAAAGGTCAGCGTCTATGAATTTGTTGTAATGGTTTTGCAGCTGTTAAAAAAATCAGAGCCAGAAAATAATATAAGGATTTGATAAGCCCGGCGGCATGTAATACTTGTGTAGCTGTGTTCAGGTTTGTTGTACTGTTGAACTGACAGGATGTAACTCCAGGCGACTGAAATGAAACAGATCATTACACCGACAAAAATGATTTCTGTGAGTTTGAACATTTGTTGGAAATATTTGGCATGATGCGAATGCACAAGCTAATGAAATATGTAGAACTGGACAAGATGTTTTTAGAAGTTTTAATGCAGAAATGACAGTCCTAATCAAGAATCACAAAGGACCGACTGCTATAACAAGTATGCGATGCGAGGTTATTGCAGTTAATTTAAACTAACTACAAACTAAAACTAGATGTGAAAAGAAAATATTTCGTTTTGTCTGATGAAGGACATGTTTATTGAGGCTCTGGGTGTCTACATGGCTGTGATTTAACTGTTTTTAAAATGTAAATAAATAAAAACACGTAAACTAATAAAAAATAAACTAAAACAAGAAAATCCACTCTGGGAACCACCTGAAAAAAAACTGAATCAAAAACAAAAAGTCAAAAGCCAAAATAAAATAAAAATAAAAAACTATATTAGCTCTAATGTGATGCTCACATTTTGCAATGCAGCAGCAAAGTGACCAATAAAAGCAAATTAAAACTACATTAAGCTAAGTTCTGATGAGAAAACTAGACAGAAACAGAAACTTTAACAGGAAACCTCAGAGGCACATGATATACATAAAGAAATACTGATATTACAGTGTTAAAAAACAAATGCCTAGATTATGATTTAAGTAAATAAAACAGTTAAAAGTGTAAAACATAAACCACCACCATTTGAACACATTTCTAAATACACACTTTCCCCCCCTCTAAACTGGCACTTGCTTGTCCAAACTTTGAGAACCCCTGATTCGCAGGAGGATCACTGCATTTTGTTTTATTTTCATTAACATCCCGACTACTTTGGAGTCAGAATTGTACGTCCTTTGGCATTTTGCAAGTCGGCATGAGTCTCAGTGATAGTACCTGAACAAAACACATTACTCTGCACAGTTGTAGCCTATATAGACCTGGTGTAAGAGGAAGTGCTTACTGTGCATCTCTGCAAATGACTTCTTTTACAACATCTCATCCTACTGCCCAGAATGAGCGAGCAATATTTCATATAGAAAGTTTAAACTTGCATGCCTGTGTTTTTCTTGCTTCTCTTCACAGTTTTCTCTGTGACCTATATTTCTGCCACTGACACAAACCTAAAGGAGAAAACGGTGTCATAATCAAATAAGAAATATGTAAAAATGCAGAGGACCAACTGCAGAGAGAAAGACTCAAACTTTTGCACTTTATGACTGCCATCTGATGCAGCTGAAGAACAGCCATCTCAGCTAGTACGCGTGCGAAGGGAGTCTGAGGAGGTTGTTCGGTGGTTTATGGCAACTGTCAGATGCACTTCAAGCTCCCTCTCTTTCTTAAGCCCTGCTTCCATTAATCATCCTCATTTTCTGTGGACGTTAAAGACGTATCCTGCACCTGCAAAAATGCTAAAGCACAAAAGGGGAAAGTGGGTGTGTGTGGTATGTGTGAAAGCTGGGGGCAGGAATTAGTCAAAGAGACAGGGGAGAAAATGGTTGTGCCCTTTAGTTTGACATTTTTGACCACAGCAACACACGTGCGCGAACACATTTTTGCTTTGGGGCCAAATTCTGACGGCGCAACACTAATGAGGGTAAATGTGTCTACTTTTTTCTTTTTTTTGCAGTCCTGTGCCTCCAGGTGTGAAGATGCTGTGTAATCAGAATTTGAAATGTCTTAGTTTTATGTTTTATCAACTATTATGATAAGATTTTAATCCTATAATTGAATTACTAAAATCCGTGAGCTAACATGAGGCTGCCCCCGCCCCAAGGATTTATTTCTAACAAGTAAAAGGTTAGATCCATTGTAAGATTGTCAATAAACAACCCACAAACAGAGCACATCTGCTCACCTAAACTTATAATGAGCAACGGTAGGCTACAAATAGTTCAAACAGGGTCCCCAAACTTTTTAAAATTCTTCTCACTTTGAGTTTAAGGTATTCTAATAGCACTAAATCAAACAGCACTCTCTGCCAGCATTTATTTTCTCAAGACTGGACCGTTGCCTCTCTGGCATTAATGAGAAGCATCTCTCGTCGTTTCCAGCTGGTTCCGAATTCAGCAGCTCTGCTTCTTACTGGTTTCTGCAGACAGACTTCTTACCTACGCTGGCTTAGCTCCACTGGCTTCCTGTGCATTTCTACAATTGATTTTCAGATTTTAATGATCGCTTTCAAAGCTCGTCTGGATCTGGCCACAAGGTACATAGAAGAACCATTTTTCTAATAAGAGCATGCTCACAGCCTTAGATCATCAAGAGACCTTTGGATCTTCATTTCTAGCGTGGTGGTTTACACTTTTGCCTGATAAGCAAAAGATCACCAAAGTTTGACCACTAAAGGACACACAAATCCAGTTGGGGGTAATGTCAGGAATGGCATGAGGTGTTTAGTTTAAAAAAATATTTTTTTAAAGGGATTCTTTTACCTGTGATGTCTTCTGTCGTCTGGTTATTATCCTTTAGTTGTCTTGCTAGCTGCCTGCTCCAGCCCTCCATATATTTGACTTATTTTTTTAATTCCTTTTGTCATATGCTTGTGTTGGGTGGGTAATATTAAATCTTTCACTAATCCACTGCAGTGTGATGTTGCTGCCTGCGATATAGGTAAGAATACAGAACAATGTGAGGCAGGTTGTTAATTGAAATCAACAGTTTTTACCATGTCTAGTGCTTAAAGATCAGTAGCTCAATAGTGAAGTCATGATCATGCACATTGGTGCATCGGTTAGCACTTTGGATTGAGATTAAAAAAAAATCTTGATAAATGTGTGATTTGATTGGTTAATAGTAAGTTAGTCTTGTTCTACTGACCACCTCCTTCATATGTGAAATACAGTTCTTTCCCAGTACTGCGTATAGTTTGCTAACAGGCCAATATTTTTCAGTCATTTGAGTACAGAATGAGTCATAACACACATTTAATTATTCAGGGTAAAAGTTGTAAACTTGTAACATGAATTAAATCCCACAAGCTTCATTACTTTTCAATTTAAAAGTTGGGCTATTTTAAAAAATAACTTAAAACGAGCCAAATTGATTTCTGTGCTTTGACGGTTGTGTTGCAGAGGATTCGGTCGGGTTCTGTGGGAATTTTCTTTCAATGCATTTTTTTGTTACGTTGCCAAAGCTCTGTGCACAGTGACAAAGGCACCGAGTGCTGAAGACAATGACGGCGAGGGAGACCGTGCCTTTCTGTCTGGATAGGAATGTGTCCCCTTGCCCAGGTCACAACGCTCAGTTCAGTCTGGGCCCCCGACAAAAAAACGCACGCCACTCCATAAAGACATACCAGGTGACGCTTTGTTTGAGTCGTTCATTATATCGCTGTCACACGTCGGTCCCTTTGACTTATTCAAGATGGTCAGAGGCAGACCCGAGGGCCCTGTGTTGCGAAAGCAATGAATCACACCCACTTGTAGTCATCTGCAGAGTGGGTAAGCTCATGGTAATTACATTTAATCACAGTGATTACCACTAAATGTGTTCCATAATGACTCTCCTTGTGATGATAAAAAAAAAAGTAAACTCTTCAGAAAGTAACTAAATTACATATAATCCATCTGGAAGTGCCGTTCATGTCTGTGTATATTTTCTGCCCGCAGGTTCAGCTTACTATGATAATGTGCGGCCGTTAGCTTATCCTGACTCAGATGCTGTGCTCATCTGTTTTGACATCAGTCGACCGGAGACGCTGGACAGCGTACTGAAAAAGGTCAGTGTCACATTGTTAGATGTGTGAATGTGTCCTCTTTTTTTTAATTTTAAGTGCATTTTGTCTCTAATTAGGGCAGTGTAGGTAAAGCAGCCATCTCATTACAATGCTCACATTAAATATGCAGGTAGAAGGAGTCATCTCTTCTCTTTATACTGGAAATCGATTCCTCTATAGAGTGACTAGATCTACGTCATCAGAGATATACAGCTTCCAGCTTCCAGCTTTCACCATCACGTCTGTGTTCAAGTTAAGGCCACCATGTGTTCGTTCACTGATAACCTGATCCTTCGATCTACGATAGGGGAATAAAAAGAAAACATTGCCAGCTGTAGAGGTGGAGACTGGGATAACATTTAAGGTTGGGTAATGCTTTGTGAGAGGCATACATGGACAAGCCAACACATGAGATACAGAGATTAATGGGGATATTGGGAATGAAGTGAGATTCTGGAAGAAAAAAGAGAGAGAGAGCACGAGCAAATGGTACAGAAGGGAAAAGGGGGAAGCGATAAAGAGTCAAGTAGTGTTCATGTAGCAGAGCATTACTTTGAGAGAATAGTCGTTGTAAAAGGAAAATTAGAGGTTGCAAAAATTGCTTAGGCGGAAGGTTCTCAGAGATGTCAGAACAAAAAGTGCTGTGCACTTATTTGAGACTGAAAGCTTGCAAATGGAAAATGCATTTAAAGCAAAGCAAACTGCAGAGAAACAAGACATGGCGGCAGATTGCCATAAAAAATTGAATTAGGTGCATGAGATCGTAGCAGAGGATAAGCTTTGTTTCTAAACTTTGGATAGAGTGACCGCTCGACATGTCACTTTGGCATCCCGTGCATGCATTGTAAGAGCGGCAAATTCACCGCGATTACTAAGGTCATTTGATAAGGTCAAAGTTGAAGTTGGTTCTCAAGTGGACCCCCTGTAGACGTGAGAATTCGCTCGGCATTGGCAGATATGCGTTTTCGTCTGGTATTGATGAAGTCATTATGAATAATGCCACGGATGAGAGGAATGTGTCTTCCAAACAGAATCAATTAAACCCTTTTTCTTATGTTTTAAGAGGATTCTGGCTTTCAGGGGATTCATTTTTCCTGCTTTATTGATGGTGAAGAAATTGTTTTTTTAATACTTCTTCTATCTGAGGCACACAGTTCCATCTGTGAGCACAGAAGCTCCAACAAAAAAAGAAGTTGGCTTAAGAGAACGTAGCTAAAACAGATGCACCTAGGTCCACTATAAGACATGATGAAGAGATAATTAATTTGAACCGTGGATCAAACAGGCAAAAATGAGCATAATGGGTTCACCTCTACCTGACTGCTGTGGTATGTGCACGTTCTTGGTTTGCACACAGTGAGAAAGTGAGGAAAGTAAAAACAACAACCTACGTTTTTCTTTTTTGATAAACCAGCGCCTCGGCTCCAACAGCTCGCATTCTGCCTCTTTGTGCTGCTTACCAATTCATAACATTAACACAGACAATAAGCCGCTCTTCCCATGGGCCCTTTGTGACTCATCTAAATTGCTGCTGTTCACCAGTTGCATGCGGTTTGGCACAGGGTCCTATTGAAAGGCAACAGCTCACTCTGCACAACGGCACGCTAGAGCCCGTAACAGCAGCGACGCAGGCATCCAGGAGAAAAGATCTCTTTGTAAGGGAGAACAAATGGAGCAACAGTGCTCAAAGCGGTCGCCTCTGCCATGGTGTGAGGAGATAATGAAAGGAGTCTCGGAGAGAAAGAGAACGATAGAGAGAGAGAGAGAGAGAGAGTTTAATAGCTTGAGTCATGTTTTTGGCCTGTAATGAGAATTGTCTGTCTCGGTCTTTATACAGCATTTATGTCCATGAGCATTTCCCTTCCCCCCCCCCCCCCCCCCCCCCTTCTATCCTTTGATTTGTTGATTGCAGTTTTCAAATAAACGATGGAACATTTAAGACATGGAGTGATATAAATTCCAGTTTCAGAGCAGTGAACAACAGTACCAGTGTTTCATTTTAATGGTACAGTAAGCCAGAAAAGGCTGGTGATTGTGTGGGTGTTGCTCCAGCCTTCAACTTTAAGATTTACACGTTTTTGATGATGTAGTGTTATAAAGTCTTAATATTTTACTTCCAGTGAGACAAACTTTCTTGGAATTTTTTAAGTGATCATGAGTTGTAGTTCTCCGGACTTTCAAAGTTTTTCTTTGAACTTTGCCTGCTTTTTAATTCATTTTCAGTTCAGGCTGTGTAACGAAACTTTTTCAGAGGATTTTATTTTAAAGCTATAAAAACTCAGAGGATGAACCACAGTGTTGTATCTACATAAAAGCAGAGAACCAATTTTAAATTATATCTTTAGGCACTTTACTATTGGCCTGTCACAAAAACACATAATTTGTTCCCGTTTCCTTCATTGAATAAACAAAACAGTTTGTCAGGCATAAAATAACATATTTGCACCAACAAGTTGTTTTCCAAAGAGCTATTAGCCAAAAACGTGGCATGTTGCAGTATGACATGAGAGCTGCTTCTACACCTTCAGATGATCCGTCTACTGGTCACTGAAGCCTCATCAGAAATGGTCTCAGTGGAAGTGTGGCTGTCAAGAAGCTATTATTAAGGAAGGGAAACTTAGAAAGTTAGAGGTATGCCACATTACACTTGACTGAAAGTCAGTGGCATCAGGCCTTATGCCATGATGAATCCAACTTTGAAATATTTGGTTGTCAATATGTACAGAGGAGGTAAATATCGAGTGTCTGTGGCCCCTGTGTTGGCTTTGAATGTCCTTCACGAAGAACAGAGAATACATATAATCCTCAAAATATTATTTGGTCATACCAAAAATCCTAGAATTCCAAATAAATGGTACGAGCTGGTGCTTTTCCATGAAGAGCTCTAAAAGTCAGAACCAGAATCTTAAAACTAACAAATATTTGTACTTTCCATCAAATATGAAGAAAGGTATCAGGTAAATAACCCGGAATAGAATAAGTTGTTTTCTATGTTATTCTTTTTCTGTTGTAAAATCATTGCAGTGATTGGTTGTACATGAGTATAACAAGTATCATATTTGCTCTTTTTGATTTCTTTTATTTGGTACATTAGAACACAGAGGAATTATATCGGTAACATCTTTATTTTTTTTAATTTTTTTTAATTTAACATTTCTTTAACCAGGAAGATCCCACTGAGATTAAAAACCTCTTTTTCAAGGGAGACCTGGCCAAGATAGGCAGCAGCAAGTATCTCATAGTTACAAAAATCACGCAATTAAACACAGGCAAGAAGAACACACATATAAAAAAATAACATTAAAATTCAATTAAAATGACAAGCAAACTAATTGAGATAGTTTGTGTATATTATTAAGTTATTTTTTAGAAATTCATTTTATTATTATTATTTTAGATTTTAGTGTTTCTTTTACAGTTTTTTTATATGATCAGCCTGTCAGTTCCACATTGTGAATGCCATTAATCTGCAGTCTGTTAATCTGCAAAGAGACTACACAGATAAACTAACTGAATATCACTGCAGCACGGTGAGAAGTTAAACTGCTGGACAGCAGATTTGCAGATGGGATTAAGGCCCTCTCAAGGCAGGAGATAAGAATTTATGACCTGATGGAAAGGAACTGCTCCCAAGTCAAATAAATCTCAATTCAGCACCTCATTTATGAGCATTTTAATAATTGTAGACTGTTCCCACATGTCTGCATACACGGGCATTTTTTAAGCTGTGAACTAGGCCCCTTCATTCCAATTATGGAGCTCTTAAAGCTACAATTTAAAAATGGTAATTTAGAGAAAAATGTGCTTTGGAAATAGTTTGAGGAAGATTTTTTTTCTCCTTTTCTCCAGTTCAGAGAGAAAGGACTTGACAAGCCTGCAAACAAATCTTACCTAAAATCCACCCAGCCTTATTTCCAAACCGTATTTACCGACATCAACAGTGCGTTCACTTCAACCAGGTCCTAAAATCTTATGAAAGGCTTCCCAGAAGAGCATATTAGTAAGAAGTTAATGTCCAAGGTTTTCAAATGAGATTCAACTATGAACATAGTGCTCAAGTACTCAGATACTCTTGTACTGTAGCATAATCATGTGCACTGATATATGTTTGTCTCTCTGATGCACAGTGGCAAGGTGAAACACAGGAGTTCTGCCCCAATGCCAAAGTGGTGCTTGTCGGCTGCAAGTTGGACATGAGGACGGACCTCAACGTCATGAGAGAGCTTTCCAAACACAGACTCATTCCTGTCACACATGAGCAGGTGAGGAGTTCACAGAAAGCACCGCTCGCCTCTAAAACTTGAATGGAAATTAGCTGCTTGCCTTTTTCTGTACCCCGACAGTGCTGCAGAAATGCTGCCCGTGAACAGTTGGTTTTTAAGAAAATTATAACTTTAAGAATATGCATGACGTATAGTTTTGAATGCACAGTTCATTGCGTTTTTCAACTGCAGTGACATTTATTCGCCTGTAGTAGAAATTATATGGTATCAGCACAGACAAACGGCACCTATTACTTTCCTCCCTTGTGCACACAGGCAAATATTTTTGAAAGTGCATTTGAAGAATGAGACTTGCGTCAGATCATAACTTCCACAAATGTGAAAGCACAACGACTATAAAGGAGCTGGAACTGAAGGAAGAAGAAGACAAACAGCAGGATGTGCGATAATACAATTGTTTTGTTTGTGTCTTGGAGCAATGAGCAGCGGCACGCATGAATTTTAATAGCTTATTTTCATGTAAATGTGAATTTACTCTCCTTGGCAGCCTTTTGTCAACAAATTAATATTTTCCCACATCTCTGACAAAGCAAAGGTAACGACCTGTATTGTCCTGTCAATAATGACATCAAAATTGGTTCATCACAATCTCAGATTCGTTTCTTGTTATATATGTTTGCTTTGGCTCAAAATTCATAGAAGCTTCTTATTGGACCGAAACATCAACATATTTTTTACATCCATACGTAATCATTTTACCACAAGTGTTAATACATAGCAACCAGATAACAGTGAAAAAACAAAGGCTGAGTAATGTGCTTGTACGCCAACTGAGGATTGGTTTTGCAAGGCCTCCAAGTGATGCCTGCTGCACAAAACACTGGACTCAAGTGGTGGGCACTCAAGAGGGCACTCCAATGTAGCCCAGCCATCTGTTGCTTGCCTTTAGACACTCACTATAGGATGTTCTGATGTTTGGAGAGGGGGTTGGACAACAGCACCTCAACCAGATGCCATTTGCCTCAGGAGAACCTGTTAGAGGCACGTTGCCCCAGACAATATTGCTCATGGGCTGAGTTGGGCATGCAAGCCCCATCCACTGCTACGAATTAGTGATTTTTGTGATTGAAGCTATTCATTTACCATTTATTTTATGTTCCTGCCCTTATTGCTATGGCCCTGAGCCGTTTCTAGCGGCTGAAGGAATAAAACGCAAGGGGCAGAAAGAGCTTCGTCTGCAGGGTGTCCAGGTTCACTGTCAGGATTGGTGCTCTCATTTAAGCTTTCTACCACAATCCCACACAGATGAAGTGTTTCATGCATGTCCCTGGGTCTCTGGGTCTGACTTGGGAGGGGACTCTAGTGCAGACCTAGAGGATGATGGTACAGTGAGCCGAGATTAGTCTGAAGCCAGGGCCCAGACCTGGATAAGCAGTAGAAAAAGGATGAAGGGATGGATCAGGTATTGTTAATCCATATTTATTGGTTGTAATAAACATTACATTTGATATGGCCCTATAATTAAAGGCCTTATGATGGTCCTTAATGTTGCTGATTTTATATCTGTGCTGAAGACTTCTAGAGTGAAACAACGGATAAAAATGTGGTAGGGGACAGGTTTTTGATTGCCTAAGTAATTCTTGAAAGTGCGGTTTCTTAGTGAACCCCATTTAAAGAGCTGCACTGTAAACAGACTGAAACAAGTCGGGAACTTTACGTTTCACCCACTTGACCAACTGATGCGAACCCCAGGGGAGAGCGCAGTCAGCAGAACAAACTGCAAACCAACTGTGTCACTGTTGCTGTAATTGGCTTAAGGGCGTCAAAATAAACACTTGAAGTGATGGAGCGTTTCCAGTATTACAAAAATAATACAGCTCGAGCCTTTAATATTTTTCACACGAGCAGAAGTAATGTCACCCCATATGGCAGCTAGATACTGCTTCAATATGGTGTATCAGTAGCACCGAAGGCTGAACACCTATGCTTTCATTTGTTGTACATTTTCCAAGGAAATTGCATGATCAAAAAATAAAGAAATAATGTGACTCAAACTCAGGATGACAGAATGAAAATGTTTTGTTTTGTTTTGCTACCTAAATCACTAGAAAGCACTGCTGGAAAACAGGTGAGCAAAATAGTACTACATATGAAGCCGAAGCTGTCCAGATGTGAAATGGGGCTAAACCTTAGAGGGAATAAAGTTTTTGCAACTGCAAAGAAAGGCTTTGAATATTTCATAGTGTGGGGGATATTCTCTGTATGCCCTGGCTAGCAATCAGCTATCAGACCTCAGAGGTTGCAGGCTTTTATTAAGAGGGAGGTGTTAGTGCACACGACCAAGTGCAGTGTTCTGCCATCCACAGAAGCAGGGAAGGGATCGTCTAGCAGCATGTGACAAATGCTTACAATAACAAATATTTAGAGAACACCTTTAAAAATGTCCACTGTGTTTGCACTCAGAGTAACGAGTGGCTTTTAAAAATGTTGTGCTTTATTTTATTTCATTGGGTTGCACAAGGCTTTCCACAGAATTCTAGTGGTTCAATGTGGTTTAAGGACATCTAAGAATAAATAAATAAAATAAAGCATAGTTTCCACTACATGACCCATCTCTCATCCACACACAAAGTTTCGTATGTTTTTAGCTCTAAGTACTAGCTCTCAGCAGCTCTTTAGGTGAGTCAGTTGCTTTTGGATGACAAACAAACATAAACTAAGCTGTATTTTAAAGCTACACTACACGGCATTTTTATAGTAACAGAAAGAAGTGACTGGATGTATTGTGAAGGCTGTTTTTTTTGCCTTGAAGCGTGTGCACCAAACCTTAGAATATGCTTTCAAACTATTCTTCTTTCAAGCCATTGTCCCACAGGAACTCTGTATGATATTTCGAGAATGAAGTTGAGATGCATGTGAACACAGCAGGCCACTGTTAAGGTCAGATCTTTATGCAGTACTCAAAAAAACTCAATTCGGTTTAGGTGAGGGATGGTGATTGAGTTGAGATTGCGCGTGGTAGTCACATGATGCACACTCGCTCGTTGTGAATTCTCAGGACAATTTCAAAAATGTTGCTCTCGGGGAGCTTAAAGGGTAAAGCCTGTTTATTGGTGGGTCTGTTTAATATGTCTGGCATATATGTCTGCCTGGTAGCATCTGTGCATGTTCAGGTTTGAAGGGCGTAAATAAAAATGCTTAGTGTTAGAGTCACACTAGGACAAAGAGTGGTTGGAAATGGGAGCACGAACAAAATTACTGCAGCTGTTGCCTTTAAGATGCTTTCTTAAGAAGATGGGAATAACATCAACAAACACTTGCAGTCTTTAGTGCATTAAGGTGACAGAAAAACTCCAATAAGACTGATTCAGTCTGCTATCAGTCTGCAACTTGACACAATTCAATCTGCTTTAAAAATTTCAAACCTGATGTAGTTCATGCAGGATGTGCCATAAGTGCTCAGCGACATTGCTGTTATAAAGGAATATAACCACAATACAACCAGTTGGCAGCCAGTTGAATCGAGCCCCATATATCAAAGAGACACATTGCTGATTGGCGCAGACTGTCTCGGACTGTTTGTAGTATGTTATAAATTAGATGGCAGTTATTTGCAAATATTTGCCAATCTGTAGGAGAATGACTGCAGTCAGTCCAAGTGGAACTGCAGTTGTTTGGTGACTGTGGTCTCCTGCAGTTTGAGGCTGTGGGATTCTGAAAAATCTGCACTCGGTCTCAAAGTGCGAGGGGGGGGAAAAAAAAAAAAAAATCAGTACAATCATCCGGAAACCACCGTGCTATTTTCCCTCTGCTGTGACTGACTGACATTAAGTAAATGCAGAATGAGCGAAAACAGCCAAAATGACAAATCATAAAACTGTACTTGCCAACCTGCTTTGCATATATCCATAGGTTTATTTTATACTATTTGCAAACTGTGTGTCTCACATTGAAATGTTATGATGAAATGCATGCAGAAGGGACCAAAAGACATGCTCGTAGGCAGGAGGTGGTAAACACAAAAAGCAAGCCTTTACAAAATAAACACAAGATAACACTGCAAGGAAACACACAAGGCACAAACAAAGCTAGAACACAGTATGGCACAACAAGGTACTTAGTCAAAATGAGGCTTTAAATAGTCAAAGGAGCTTGCAAAGAAAAGCGTCTGGACTTCTTTAAGTTACTTGAAGACGTTTCACCTCTCATCCGAGAAGCTTCTTCAGTTCTAAGGTCAAATGGTGGAGAGTCCCAGATATAAACCTAGTGGGAGTATCCCCCCACAGAGGGACAAAAGGACCCCCTGATGATCCTCTAATCGCCTGAGCCAAGGTGTGAAACTGGGTGTGGGTCCCAATCAGCCAGAGTTTCGGGTGTGTTCATTGTGAAACCTGGCCCCACCTTATCATGCGAATTCCTGAGGTCAGATGGCCCAGGATGTGAGTGGGCGTTAAGGCGTCTGGGAAGGGATCTCAAAACTGGATTATAGATGGCAGAGAGTTGGTGTCGTAAACCCCCGCCTCTGTTCAAAGATGGTCGCTCACAGTGGACATAGATGGCTTCTTTCACTCCTCTTTCAAACCATCTGTCCTCTCTGTCCAAAATGTGAACATTGGCATCCTCGAAAGAGTGTCCTTTATCCTTAAGATGCAGATGGACTGCTGAGTCTTGTCCTGTGGAGGTGGCTCTTCTGTGTTGTGCCATGCGCTTGTGAAGTGGCTGTTTGGTCTCTCCAATGTAGAGGTCTGGGCATTTCTCGCTGCACTGTACAGCATACACCACATTGTTAAGTCTGTGTTTTGGCGTTTTGTCTTTCGGGTGAACCAGTTTTTGTCTGAGCGTGTTGCTGGGTCTGAAATGCTTTAAATAGATACAGAAGGTAACTGGGTTGAGTGGACACACTGGGTAAAAAGACAGCTGAAAGTAATAAAGGAAGTAAAACTAAATACAAGACACAACCTGCAAAAGCCTACCAGAATAAAGCTAACAGAGACGTATTAACAGAGATGCAGACTTAAAAGACTCAAAAGGATTCTAGATTAAAACTAAAACCTCATCTTAGTTTTATTTACTAGAAAAAGTGATATGAAGCAATTGCTGTATTATTCCTTGAGATGGTGTAATATTGTCAGACATATGTAGTAAATACTAGTTGCATGTGTGACTGCACTCAGGTTGGAGCCACTCAGACACGAACCCAGTAAGAATGATTAGCCGGCTACAGCTCGCCTCTGCAGGGTGAAGTGTTATACTATTAACTCATTGTTCTGGTTTTCTGACCCACAGCTTTGTTTAGCTTTTAGCACTCTTATGAACCTTTTTTGGAAAAGCAGCAGGAGGCAGAAAATGTTTTCAGTGAAAAAAAAAACTCTAAATTTTTTTTAAAGGCAGATAGAGAGCTATAGGAACTAACTATTGAAGGCGCTGTAACATATAGCTGCTATAGCCACGAATTTCCCTCTAGAGACGAAAATCAAACGAGAAGGAGGCTGAATATTAGATGGAACCTAAAATGTGGTAACATTACAGCTCATTAAGAAGTAATAATATATCAGTTGTGTGTTTACATCTTGTTTTGCAGTGTTCAAGTGGTCAAAACATAAATTTTAAGTCTTGGCTTTTCATTTTTAATCCTGACTAACTCACATTCTGTGTTTTTAGGGAACCACTTTGGCGAGGCAGATTGGCGCCGTGGCCTATGCAGAGTGCACCTCAAAGTATTCGGAGAACAGCGTCCGTGATGTATTTCACGTCACCACCCTGGCATCTGTGTCCAACATTCATCGGCCTCAGCTCAAACACGCCGGATCACGCCACGGCCTCAAGCGGGTTTCCCAGCAGCCACCTCGGACTGAGATTCACGAGCGTCCGCCTGCCATTAGAAAGGACCGAGCCAAAAGCTGTGTGCTCATGTAGGACCAGAACCTACCTGCTGCCTGATCTGTGTGTGAGTGAGTGTGGGTGTGTGTGCGTGTGTGTGCTGACGGACCATGCCACACATGAACTTAACTTATTGGTGAATTGTTGTCAGATTCTTTGCACTGCATAAAGGACGATGTGATAAAAGCGAGAACGGATGCTATCCCAAGGAGGTCTTTGAAGGGTTGTTTGTCCATTTTTAGCAAAACTCTGCTTCTTACTTTTCTTTGTGGCTGTGCGCTTATCAGGGGAGGACATCGTAGCGGCAAAAGCAATTTTCTTTAACGCTTGTACCTGAACAAGTGGACAAAAAAACAGATAAATTAAAAACAAGACAGAAAATAGTGCATAGGGAGATGAAAAGGAAAAAAATATATATTCGAAAGATCGTCTTGCAGGAAGCAGCGGTAACCGTGCTGGTGTTGACCTCTATTATTGTTGTTTCCTGTTTTGAAATGCTCCTCTGTCTTCAAGTGTTTAAGCAAATGAAGCACAATACGATGCACGCAAAGCGTTCTAAGAAGTCTGTAAATGTCAGGGAATGAACTCTGCTCTCCCCGCTGCGCATAACAAATTAAAAATGAAAATCTGGACTCGTGGGCTGAGATGACACTAATTTTCTTAAACCACAAGTGCTTTTAATATTGAAAAACGAAATAATCACTCACCACATAATATTGTTGTGCTGTGTAATTACTGTTGTTCAAATAATTAACACTGGAAAGGAACGTCACAGAGGGCGTTGAGATGAATATTATGTTGTACATGTGATAATGAAATTAAAAAAAATTGTCTCTGCTAAGTGTTGGAAGATCTTTAATGTGACATATTTATCTGCTGGATGCTTGTCAAAGCTAATAAGTAGGAAACTGCACCTCAGTTTCAAGACATTTTCTTGCCCAGACAAGAAAATATCTCTCTGAAAAATAAAAAATCTTTCTGCCTGCAAAGATGTGGCTTTAAATTTGAAAAAGGTGAAAAATAATAAATGAGACAAAAAGTACACACAATGCTTCGGAGCAGCGCAGACCCACAAAACCTGCAAATCCTACATTTCTGTAATCAGGAGTCTGTGATCGTGGCAGCAGCTCCGTGAAGCTGTACTTCAGCACAGCAGTGCTTTCAGTTAAATGTGAACATGCTGACTCACCTGTATGTCGGTGACCTGTCATGTAAATGGACTGGCGCCTTTCAACTCTGTTAAGAATTCAAAGTTCTTTCTACTGCAGGTCTCATTCCCACACGATCACAAATAGATTCATTCTTTTATTTATGCTTACATGCACTCGCACTCTGAGGAATGTATCGGGGGCAACTCTGGGTTCAAGGATACTTCGGCATGTGGACTTCCCGAATGGTAGATGAACCTCTGCCACATGAGCCACAGCTGTACAGTAGTGCTGCTCATCTACAGAAAGACCACCTAAGACAATTTGATGTCAGCAGGAAGTTTCTTGGGTAACCGTTCAAATGGTGTGGGCAACTCGGTCGTGGGTTGTCCCAGCCCTTTGCACACTTTCATCACACACGTGCAACTCAAACGCTCCTTATGATCCTTTTTCACTGCGGTCTCTCCTAACCAGTCTGCTGCGTGCTCTGCTACTTTCTACTACCTCCTCTCCGGGTCTCAGCATGCTACCGAAAGGTACTTGTGAGATATTGCAGTCTGGATCAAACTAGTGGACCAATCATGCAGTTTGCAGAGCTAACAGAAACGGACTACTCACATTTGCAATTGCATATTGTTAAGTCATGTTAAAGCAATGGCTCTGACCTCCACATTTAGATAAAAGTCACCTTCTCACTCCAAGGTATAAAGAAAAAACATGGTCTCATCCATGTTTGTCCATGTTCGTGACTTGTGAGTGCAGATCAGTGAATAACCACACAGTATAACATGAATTTAAAGTATAACCTCAATGTTTTCTCAAACAAGTTTCATTTGAAACAGTTACTGGAGTGGTTTTAAAAAGGTCTTGACTAAAAGAGGCATTAATAATGAAAACCTTGGTGTTTGTACACTAAATAAAATATCAGTAGGCTAATTGCTGACTCCTCAATGGCAGCAGCTATTAGAAACCTACATTAGTCTGAAATTCAGTGGCTATTTTGCACACACTTATACAAAGAGTTGAAATATATATGTAACATGAATACACTGTATTTCCTGAATGTAAAGGGAAAAAAAATAATGCAGTTGGTTTTGCTGCTTTTATGAGCCTTGTAGTCTGACCTTTAACTGTTACTTTTGTTCCATTTTGTTTCCTGCCACCATGGATAAGGCCCCACAGCAACTCTCTGCCTGTGTGAGTACAGCAAAGAGACATTTTGCGGCATCACTGCCATGTTGCCATGCAGGGAGCGTTAGGTCACTCCACACGCTAGAGGCCAGGCCGGGGCAAACACCCTGTCGGGGGGAGACGATGTCCACACCAACGAACGGAGAGAAGAAAATCTGCTCAGTAAACTCTTGTATAATGATTCTCACTAATACGATGTAATTCTAAATAGAGTACATATGTAAATATAGTTACAATACTGGTATAGGTATAGTAGTAGTAGTTTCATGCAGTATTGTCCTGTGGTGGCTGGACTCTGCCGGGGCTGCCCTTTATCACTGACTCTTTACATAACTTATATGGACAGATTTTCTAGGGATAGCAAAAAGGCAGCATTGAGTTCCCAGTTTGGTGGCCTCTGTATTACTTCTTTGCTTTGTGTGGAGGATGAAAGCTTGCTGGCTTCAGCAAATGCTGATCAGCTCGTGCTGGGAGTGCAAAGTGGCTGACATCAGAAGTAGCACTTCCAAAAATGAGGCCATGGGTTTCAGCCTGAAAAGGGTGGAGCTCTTTCTCCAGGTTAGTGAGGAGCTCACCATCACATGTTGGAGTTCAAACATCTTGAAGTCCTATTCATGAGTGAGGGGAGGTTGGAGCAGTACCTGCAATGATATTGATGCTTTACCAGCTTTTGTGTGGTGAAGAGAGCTGAATATGCTGCTCCTCCAAATTAAAAAGGGCCCAATTACGGTGATTCTAGTATTCTGATTAGATTTCCTCCTGGACATCTCACAGGTGATGTGTATGAGCATACCAGGAGAAGACCCTGAGGCAATCCCAGGACATGCTGGGAAGATTATGTCTCTTGACTGGCTTGGGAATGCTTCGGTGTCCTTGCAGAAGAGCTAGCGGCGTCTGGTTAGTGCTGCCGCTGCGACCGAGACTCGGATGGAAGGCTTATTAGAATAATAGCGTAAAAAGCGAGTAGTTTCTTTTATAATAGAAGGACCATGAGAAAACAGGAACTAATTAGATTATAATTTCGACTACACCAGCGAAAGCACCCCTCAAGGGTCAGTAAAATCAAGTTAAGAGACCAAACCTGCAGGTTAGAGCCGCCTGCAGCCCCAGGCACTGTGTCAGCCTTTGCTGCTGTTTCTTTGATGCTGCACTCAATGTGAAAGACGTCACGTAATAGGCTCTCCAGCCTCTCGGCTGAAGTGAGTAAACATATTTAGCAAACAGTCATCTCTCCTGTCCTTGCAGCCTCACCTGGCTCTGTAACATTCCCAGAGGTGGGAAATAACAAAATGCAAATACTTTGTTACTATGCTTAAGCGAATTTTCAACCATCTGTACTTTACTTGGCTATTTATTTTTCAGAATTTTTTTTTTACTTCCTAGATTTAAGAATAAATATTTTCTACTCATTTTTTTTAAACACCTTGTTCCTTTAAATCCATTCGGTGTAACACTACTTCCTGGACATACTTTCCAGTTCCTCCTGGGGAATCTCGAGGCATTTACAGGCCAGACAAAATACAAAATCTCTCCAGAGGGTTTTGGGTGTGCCTTGGGGTCTCCTCCCCTTTGATGCTGCCCAGAAACCCTCCAAAGGGAGGAGCACAGGAAGCATCTGAACCAGATGTCCGAATCACCTCATGCTGCTCCTTTTTTTTCCAAAAAAAAGAGGAATGGCTCTACTTCAAGATCCCTCCGGATGTCAGAACTCCTCTATCTCCTCTGTCAGTGGTTTTATGTAAGACCATTATCAGCTGAAGATTTTAATTTGTGTAATGCTTTGGCTTACATCCAAGTTGCTGCTAAACACTCTTTGATATTTTACTAAAAAATAGAAATAAAAAAATAGCTCTTTTTGCCACTAGACAAAACAGAAAAAGTCATGAGATCACTAAAGTCAGCATGCTTTATCCTCTGGGAAACCACGCTGCTAACCCGGCTAAAGATTCCTGACTCGGGTGAGAATATCAGCTAAGCAAGCATCTGTTCTGCACACCAACCTGAATGGAAAAGGACAAAAAGCAGCATTTTCTTCTAATCTAAGGCGATACAAATGGAAGCTGTGTGATAACAGAACAAGAGTGGCCTGCTTATGAGACCTAAATGTGTATCCCACCACTGCATGCATTGTTTTTGATGAAACAGCACATTCAATAAAACAGTCCCAGTGGTTAAAGTCTGTATATGAGAAGCTCATGCTTTACAAACCTGTAGCTCATGCATGAAATGTGCAGAATCATCTTCAGAATGACAGAAATTATTCATTCATGTCTTCTTCCCGAAGGAGAAAATTCTCTTTTAGCCTGTTGTTCTAGTGACGGCTGAGCTAGTTGGCACTCGCCCTGTTGCATGCAAGATAAAAAGTAACTTTCTCAATTGTGTTTAGGGGTTCTGGCGTCAGCGTGATTGAATTACAGCTCTCAGGTAGGAGGATGATTACAATTAGACAAGTGGTTCTCAGTCCTCCGTATTCAGAGGCCTGCTGTTTCCAATCTAACCGCCTAATCAAAAGGCATTTATCAACTGAAAGTGTTACACTGAGGTAAAAATGAACTCTACCAACAGCCTCTAGGTTTCGAGACGGCTTGCATTACACAAGTCCCTTGTGGAGTAAATTAGCCACATATAAAATAAAAATGTTTTTATACAGTTATGAAAACTGTGACATGTAAAATCCATTATGGTTTCATGGGAAAGTTTTTCGTACACTTTTGAGCGAGACGGGAAACTGGTCGGGTGAATTGCTTCTCCTGCTTTATTATTATATGCACCATTATCTTGATACAAACACACTCTGCAGGGGGTCCATTTTTCATTTTAATTCTGCCATAAAGTAGCACTGATCACTGACCACCGAGGCTCAACCCTTTTGCATCTTTAATGTCCTTCCTGCCTGCACAGTGTCAGTAGCCATAAAACTGCACCCTAATGCTCCGAGGGTGGGATGTGGCCGACAGGGCTGCTCTGTTATAAGTTCAGTTTTACTCAAATCTCTGCTTTTAAGACCACAAGGCTGGCAACAAGCATCGGCTACCTAATATAAGGCAACGCGATAACAACACCGGGGTAATGGCTGTCGTGTCAGCGGGATTCATTAAAAATGCAGGAGTCATTTAAACAGTATGTAAAATTGAGCAGATTAAAAATATATGTGCCCCGTGTCCACGAGCCGAAAGGCTGCATCTTTGGGTCTCCGGCTCTGAGTAACAATGAAGGCAACGACTTTGTAAAAGCACACAGATATGCAATGCAATATATGCAGGGAGCAGGTTTACAGTAAACACTGTGTACAGACTCGTAAAGGCATCATTAATAAATGGTTAATTGGTAGTTAATTAAATTTTAGGTAAGTCAATGAAACTATACACACTTGGTTTGTAAAGACAATCCAAATAATGTTCACAGAGCCTGTTAAGATATTTACTTTTGTTTTTGCTGCTTGTTTTTCATAACTTTTATAAGCTGTCTGGTTAGATTAAGATACCAAAAATATCCTTTTAACCCAAAGCAAAGAGGAGAGATTTCTGTTTGGACAAGTAATGAGGGAGACCTGCCAGGGACCGTTGCCAAAGGACAGCTTGTGCAGGAAGGAGGATCGTCTCACTGGTAAATAATAAAAGGCTTTATTGCAAAACAACAATAACCTTTCTTAATCATTAATGTATAGCAAGTTGTGCGCCAGTGTCACCAGCATGGAAATGTTCTTTGCTCTTATCAGCTATGCTATCATGGATATTACTAAACTCACCGACCACTGCATTAGGTATACCTGTTCAGCTGTTCATTATGAAAATATGCAAATATCAAATGAGCCAATCACATGGCTGCCAATTAATACAAAAGTCTTGTAGACATAGATTGTGAAAATTAAACTGGATGAGCAATAAAAGTGGTTGAAAAGTGGTGTTGGTGACAGACTGTCAGGCAGTCTGAGTGTTTCAGATCTACTGTGATTTCCCAAACAACCATTTCTAGGATTTACAGAGAATGGTTTGCAAAAGAAAAACTGTCACTTTTCTGTATGACAGTGTCATCTTGTCCGAAGTCAGAGGATGGTCAGACTCCTTTGACTTGCAACAGACATTCAAACGACTTGTTACAACCAAGATATGCAGAAGAGCACCTCTGAACACGCAACACATTGAACCACATACGTAACAGCAGCAGAAGACCGCACTCGATGGCACTCCTGTCAGATAAGAACTGAGGGTACAGGTCACATGGGCTCACCAAAATTGGACAACAGAAGAGAAAAACAAGAAGCATGGATACATCCTGTCTTGCATCAATGGTTTGAGGCAGCTGTGGTGATATAATGATATGAGGGATATTTGCTTGGCACACTTTGGGCTCCTTAATTCCAATTGAGCATCATCTGAAAACCACATCCTACCTGAGTAGTATGCTGACCATCTCTATACCATCATGACCACAGATTGGAAGTAGTCATCAGAAGATTGGAACAAAATCTCTGAGGAATGTTTACAGCACCTTATTGAATCCATGGCATGAAGAATTAAGACAGTGCTGCAGGCAAAAGAGGGTCCAACTTTATTTCCAGAGAGTAGTGCTAATCACTGTAATTTTCACAGTTAACTATAAAATAATTATTTACTACTGTTTAAACAAATATGCTATAAATATTCCTTAAATTTATAGTAATAAAACATTTCATTGATGGTTACTATGAAGCTTTATTGACTTCCCGTTTGTGACCCAGCTTTAAGGAGACAGTGTTTGTGCTGCAGCCAAGGGAGTCGGACCAAAATACAGTTTAAATGCTCTCGGAGCCTTTGGGCCAAGAGGTTAATGAGGATCACAGCGGCAAAGTGCAAAAGCAGACAGGACCATCACGGGCAAGTGCGCTCGTTATTCACAGCAGCTTGACTGACATGGGAGCGCATGTAATGTGCACATGAACATCTGAATTACTAAAGCGGGTGAATTAAAGTCGATCGTGACAGGGAAGCATGACTGGGTGCGTTACATTCACATTAGAGATCCCTGTTTTTTTACTCGGGGAAACAACGTCTGTGTCAGAGGTTCATTTTAGTGTATTAGCTCATTTGAATAAAAGCTTGAGTAAATCTTTTTAATTTGATTTTTCTTTTTAAAATCAGCTAATATGCTGTTGGTGGGTGAGTGTAATATCGGAGAACGTTAATCTAAGTTGTTGTGGTGGTTCTGCTGTTGTTTCTTTCATGATAGTGTTCGTGAACAGAAGAATCTCACGCGACCACATGATCTGTTGCCACTTTAAAAATAAATAAATAAATAAAAAATAACAATACAAAAAGCAGGAACGATCTCTGCGCTTATGCCAAATTTGGCTGGGGGGTAAGTTATTGCCCTCAGGTGTTGGAAGCAGCTTGTACATGTTTGCACACATGCACACAGATGTGCAGTTTCACAAACAAATAAGCACACAGAAATATTCCAGATGGTCAGGCAGATTGTTTCGTGCTAATTTCCCCTGTGAAATAGGAATATCTTTCACAGCGGGATACCCTGAACTACAGTGATGCATTAAGACTCAACAACTGGATGCATTCGTAAAGCAACCTACTTTTTACACAAACACCTATTCACCCATGCATCCATAATTCACTGTTAAAGAGGCTTGAGCACAGAACTGCATGCTTACTATTTAATTCCTGTACTATAGTAACCTCAGCACCTGCTCTTCCAGTTCTTATTCAAAAACTGAGAATTCAAATTATGCTAATGTTCAACTAAAGTTTGTGCTTTTTTTTCTTAAGTCTTGCACTTCGATGCCTTCTTGTCTGTTGGGCCACTATTGGGGCCTTGATTTAAATCTCTGGCCTGACATGGTGACTGCAGTCGGAGTGCAATCACTCTTTGCCAAACATGAATGTTTCTGTCAGTAATGATGCCTCAAAATTTTATCCATCTCAACGCTGGGAAAACCGTGGCCTTTATGATTGGATGGTGGCCCACTCGCCAGAAGGATAAAGTCCACCACTAAGATTTTGGTAATGTTTTTAACCAGTATTTGCATTTTGAATCTCACAAGCTCATTTAGTTTGTTTCTTTCTTTCAACAAATTGCATCCGATTAGCAGCAATTAACTGCCACTTACTTCTTAATTCCTATGGAAGCAGTAAAGGTGTACTCACACACTGCTTCCACATCTTAGTTTAGTTTTCTTAAATAAATAATGTCACAGAATAACATGTCCTGTTGTATAATTCACCCAAGCTTGCATTTTAATCATTTTAAGACCTAATTATTATTATATCCTTTGTCATGTCGGGTGCTGTGCAGCAGGCAGGATGAAGGACCCAAATGCAGGACTCAGAAATGAAAAGTTAAACTTAAATCACAGCTTTTATTGTTTTTTATTGCTGGAAAAACTCTTCATTAACACAAGGAAACAAAACAAGAAACTCAAATCACAGAGAAAACAAGGGGAAACTAGAAAACTAAACTATGAACAGAGAACTGGAACCCTATCATGACACAGAGGTGAAGACACAGCATGGTGAGGGTACAACACAACACAGAGCAAGGAAAACACAGGGCTTAAATACACACTGGAGCAATCAGGGAATGGGAGACAGGAGGGAAACACAGCTGGGAGAAATGAGAACTAAAAAGACAAGGGGAAGCAAAACCAGACACACTGCACACAGGACAGGGACTATCAAAATAAAACAGGAAGCACACAACAGGCACAGACTAGACTGAACAGAGGGGACAAGGAACCCTGACATCGGGGTTTTTTTTTTTTACCATTACTGTATAAAATCAGCCACTAACCTACAAAAATGTGCAAAAATCTAATATTTCTACTCTTGTTACCTCCTTTTTAAATGTATTATCCAGTCTTGCGCAGCAAAGGGTGATTATTTCTTTTATTACCTTTTAATTAACTTCAGAATTAGTATTACTAACACAATCCAAATTGTATTAATTAAGGACTTGCATCCCCTGTTCTTCCTGCTTTGTTCCATGGACACACGTACTTGTACAGTATGTTGGGAGATGTGTGCTGGTTTTTAAGTAAAATGTGAAGCACTTTATAATTTATCAGAAAATGTACTATTAAGTTGTGAGAAGGTATCTCACAGAGAAGTAAGCATGACTGTACATTCTTAATATTGTTTTTAAAAACGCTAGAGGCTTGAATTAAAGCAAATTACTAAACTAAACTAAACTTTACATTTTCAGTTAGTCATGGGTTCAGTTTACTGCTGACATGATACTGGAAAATCTACTTTTTGTCACCTGGCAGTCAATAAAGAGGATTAGCTTTTCTAAGTGCCACTGCCCCTTTGTCTGTCTATTAAACTGACAAGACACTAAGGCTGCAGTTATTCAACCAGCTGTACACACAATGGAGGTAAACAGTGTCGCATTGTGTGAGCGTCTGCCATGTGCCGTGCTGTAACCCCAGGTCCCACACAGGGAAACTGAGCTGAATGTACGCTCGGCTGCAGCTCTGCACTGAAAAATCAGCTGACTGGAGGAAAGCAGCGTCCTGGCACGCTGGCGTCTGGCACCACACATCTGGCATTTAAAAGGCCTCAGAGCAAACAAGCTGACATTATTGTTTCACGCAGGCTCCTTTTCTATTTTCAGCCACCTGGTTTTTGATATCTGTTGTTGTCATAGCGATGAATGTCAAGGAATTCAGTATTTTTGTTCATTCAGCAACCAACCGAAAGTCACAAATTCGCAACACAATGCAGACGTTGGCATAAATATTCTTTTCTCGGATGATTTGTTATTAATGGAATATAAATTCAATTCAAGTTAAAGAACGCGGTGCTGAAAATGATGTGGGCTGTGGATGTGGATATGCATTTCAGTCCGTTGAAGTTCATGCTATTAGACTTTTGAGCCCAAAAACACCTATTATTAAGAAAACATAGGAAGGTACAATCACCACCACTTTGACCTTTAAGCAAACATCTATACGGGCTTGTTATATTGTGTAGCCGTTCAAGCAGACTCATGTCCTTGAGGCATAATTGTTTCCAGCTCAGAAAGTTGAGTGTGGCTGCAGGAGCTGAATAGGTTTTTTGTTATATCTCTGACCTTTAAACTCGCATGCCTATTTTCATGTTGATTACATTTTTCATCGGGCATGAGCTCTGGTTTGTTGTTACATCAATCACAGTTAAGACCACCAACGCATCCTGATTAACTGTGAGCTAGTGGTACAAGTGCAATATTAGGGTGCTATGCTTTTCACACGGACTGCATATATCTATATATAATGGGAATTAATTAGCCTGTAAATCAACAGTTTATGCAGCTATTCAACTCCTTGAATTAAAGCTGAAAGTTTGCTTTTGAATTTCATCCTGAATGTTTAAGTCTAATTTGTTGGCCTACAGAGCTGAAATTATGTAAACTACATCAATGTGCCTGTATTTAATTTCATTCACCTTCTATTATGTTTACTACTTCTCTTGGTATTTCTCTCACATCCCAGGCAGCCTGAGATTTTTTTACTAATATTTTAACAGTGCAAGCATATGTAACTTGTGTCCCCTGTCACTTATAACTTTCCTCACACATCCTTGTTAAAGCATAGACGTACTGGTCCATACGATGTTTGCCTCTGTACACCACCAGAGGGGATTTTAAATCGAGCAATTAAGAAGTGATTAAAGTCGGGACCTTCAACTTTAATTCAAGGGCTTTAACAAAAGTTTAGCATTCACTGTTACATTAGAGTCCCTGTTTTCAGAGGCTCAGAACTAATGAACAAACTAGTTACATGAAAAAGAACTGTTTTTAATAACGGGATGAATATTTTCTGAGCTCCGTCAGGCCTTTACAGCAGCCACCTTCAGTTGTTGCTTGTTTGTGGGCCTCACTGTCTTCAGTTTTGCATTTAATAACTGAAAAGCTCTCTTTTGGGTTGAGTTCAGGTGGCTGACGTGACCAGTTAAGAAGTTTCCATTTCTTTCCCTTCACAACCTCTTGGGTTTCTTTTGCAGCATGCTTTGGATCGTTAGACATTTGCTCTGTGAAGTGCAGGCTGATCAGCTTTGCAGCGTTTGGCTGAATCTGAGCAGGGAGTAGAGCCCTGTGCACTTTATAATTCATCCTGCTACTCCCAATAGCACTCACATGATCAATAAACACCAGTGACCCAGTTCTACTGGCAGCAATATATGCACATGCCATCACCTTGGCTCCATCATGTTTGACAGATGATCTGGTACGCTTCGAATCATCATCTTCCTCTTTTCCCCTCATACTTTTTTCATTCTGGTACAAGTTCACTTTTGTCATTAATCTGAAGGGTGTTTGTTGTTTTAAGATGTTTTCTGTCAAATCTCTCCTTCCTGTTCTTGAGTGTAAAGAGTGGTTTGCTCCTTGTTGTAAAGCCTTTCTATTAACATTCACAAAGGTCTCTCTTGATTGCAGACTTTAACAACAACACACCTACTTGTTCAAAGTGTCCTTGACTTGGTTAGAAATTGCCAAAGAAAGAACTCCAAAATAATGCACTTGAGTTGTCTTCTGTGGCTTTTCAGGCTTCTTGTTGTTGCTGAGTTGGTCAGTGTATTAATTCTTTTAAGAATGTATCAGATTATTGGTTTGGCACTCCTGAAGTTTTTGCCTCTCTGTGGTGGAGTTATGTCTTGTTTCTTTTAACCCAGTGATGCCCTCCATCACTTGTAGTGGCATTTCTCTGGGCTTTCCGTGTAAAATTACAGTGAAAAGTTTTTAAGAACTACATCGTTCAAAGTCCAACAACTTCAGGTATTCTGTATGCTTCATTTTTTCATGAACTAACAAGGGAGCAGGCCTCACCAGGTCATAAACTGCTCTTCAGTCCAATTAAAAATCCTCGAAAAACCGGGTACCATGTATAAAAACACCAAATTTTTGTAAGAAATGGAGAAGAAAGCAGGCTCATGAAGTCATCTGTAAAATGTTTGGTTTATACTTTTTTTTTCTAAGCAATAAAATGTAATTAAAGTTAACAAGTCAAGTTGGTGCGTCTATATTCCTTCACAAAACGCTGACACCACAGGAGTGAAGCGCAAAGCCGGCATCTATTTCCTTTAAATGCTTTGTCAGATTACTGTATCGTGGCAAATATTAGAACTTTAGTCTTTTTTATGTTAGTACCATTTTGGAGCAGCAAACTAAATATTTTAGACTGTTGATAAGATTTGAAAAGGAAAATGAAACAAAATATTTCCTGCCCTTATCTGACCTGGCACAGTAAATCTTTTGTGCCATTTTATTCCCACACAGCGGCTGTTCAATAATGCAGAACATGTTGCAGTTTGCAAACCATGTTCAGGAAAACTGAACAGGCATTGTCTAGTCCTCATAGACAGCACTGACATTTGTGCTTTAAAACCGGAAGAAAAACTCAATTCAGGCCTCTTTAGTCGAGTACTTTATATACATCATATAATGAGACACACAGAAATATGTATAACAGGTGGATATTTTGGAAAAACAAAAAATGGAACAGTTAAATTCCCCATAAGAGGTCATAGTGAAGCCGTGGGAAGATCTCTGGGTTCCTTGGGTTATGTTCTGTAGCTGCTGTAATTTTGAAGGGTGTAGGTCGCAACTGTATCCAACAACCAACCACGGGTTACAACAGTAGCTTGTTTGGAAAGACCTGCAGAGAGGACAGATGTTAATGCCTTCTAAAGATAAAGTATTGAAAGTGTGAACACGCATGATATGAAACAGGACATGAGTGTGGTGTGGGTGTAGGGTTAGAGCAGGTGAAATTCCAACAAAAAGCCTTCGAGGGCTTATAATGTCTCCAACTTTTACATCTGTATGGTTAATGCTCTAATAACAGTAAGAGCTAGCAGTTGAAGGAGAACCAGTATTCATATTTTAATGCATGAGGCTTGTATTACTCTACATTGTCTCCATTTTCAGCAAATGTCATGAAAAGATCTTCATGCAGTGTAATAGTCCAGCTCTCAGGCCTTTCTGACTACCCTAGCCTTTCAGCGGCTAAGTCCCAAACCAGCTGCTACTGCTGAAAATATGGATCTAGAAAAACAAACAAACATGAATATATAATTTCATTTGTTGAAAGATGCCACATTCACTATTAGGAAAAAATAACACTGCATTTATCTGGGACTATTTTCAGCTGGGGAATAATTGTTAAGCATTTATGAGGGGATGATGATGCACTTATTTGTGTGTAGCTCAAGTTTTTAAATTGTATCCACGATATGTAAGGGGTTAGGTTCCAGCACACAAACCCTGTACAGCTGTAGTCCTCTAGTGAAAGCATACACTTAGCGACCACTCTATTAGATACATCTTGCTAGTACTGAGTTACCTTCATAACTGCCTAAATTCTTCATAGCACAGATTCAACAAGATGCTGGAAACATTCAGAAATGTTGGTCCAAATTGACGTGATAGCGTCACACAGTTGCCGCTGATTTATGAACTGCATATCCGTGATGTGAATCTCACATTCTCCCAGATTCCAGTGGTGCTCCTTCGGACTGAGATCTGGTGACCGTGGCCATCTGAGTACAGTGAACTCACTTTTACGTTCAAGAAACCAGTTTGAGATTATTTGGGCTTAAATGATGCTCGGTTGGTATTATCCAGCCTTAATTGTGCCAAGAAATCGAGGTAGCGTTTTTCTAGTCTACTATTATGTAATTGTGGTGAGTTAGTGTCAAATATATATATTTTTGCTCTTGGCTGACAGCAATTGCACTTGGTGCGGTCTTCTGCTTCTGTAGACTATCTGGTTTGAAGTTTTATACGATCAGAGATGCTCTTCTGCACACTTTGATTACAACCAGTTTGGCCATTCTCCTATGATCTGATATCAACAGGGGATTTTTCTCCAAAGACTGGACATTTCCTGTTTTTTTAACCATTCTCTGTAATTCCCAGAAATGGTGTGTGGGAAACTTCCAGTAGATCTGGGACTAACAACTCTGCCGCATTCAAAATCCCTTAAAATAACCCCCGCTCCCCAACCCTCAATTCTGATTCTCAGAAATCCGACAAAACAAAATAACAGTCCTTAAGTCAATGTTCTGTACTTACATCCCCAGATAAGGTCTTTTCTAACACATGTCTATAAATGCTACCTTTACACCCATGAATTATAGAGGATGGGTGACTGAGAAAGGCAGTGATTTCAATCAGTGGTGCCCAAGCAGAGGATAGAGGACGATACATAGCGGGGAACGAGTGGAGGAACTGCTCGTTTACCTGCTCTATAGGTGCCAGAGGACATGGAATAGAAAAAGCTACATTAAATATGTAGAAGTGCAAATTAGGATGCTATGAGGAGGGAAACGGGGTGTTACTTGCTCCCCTTCTCTTTCAAACTGTCAGCTCTCCTCATGCAACATCAGCCCCTCTGTTCTGTGACCAATTTGTTTTGACATTCCCCACGCTGCAATCTGAAATTTACTCTTGGCCATTTCTCTGCTGCTCAACTCCCTTCACACATGCTTCCCTGAAAAGTCACTCTCCTCGCTCTTGTTGGGGACCTATCTCATTTTGGTTGGCAGCATCTGCCATTTTCACCGTTCTGTCGCTCTCCAATTGGTCCTTACGGAAAAAATGCATTCGAAACCGCGCACTGATGGACAGACAGGTGCGCTGACATGCACAGCAGCCCCGGATGTCTGTGCTTGTGGGGAATATTCGTTCATTACAGTGAGTTTAGATACAAAACCTCACCCTTAGATAATCTCATACCCAGTCATCAATGTAATAAATTGATTTAAATTCAAAATTTATTTGGAAGACTGAATAGGATAGCATCGCTGTTAAAATGAAGATATTTTGGGGATGGCAAACCTGCAGTAAGATCCCCCACCATGCGGGTACACAAAAAAAGTTTTTAAAAGCTGCAAAATTCCCCCAAACTGAGCTTTTCAGCAGGGCATGAGGATGCTTAAGACCAGAACTGTGTGAGAGACTAACAGTGCAACAAGCAATGGGTCCGTATT
The DNA here is from genome assembly GCF_051167445.1 of Perissodus microlepis. Lineage (NCBI taxonomy): Eukaryota > Metazoa > Chordata > Actinopteri > Cichliformes > Cichlidae > Perissodus > Perissodus microlepis. The sequence goes on from NC_140468.1 coordinate 13,618,333, forward strand.
AGGATACTATATCCACGTAAATTAAACTAAAGCTTTTTGAAAGTAAGAAACTTCTTTTACAGTGTAACGTGCATCATTCAGAGAGCTAATGTGTTTTTGCTTGTGACGACACCAACTATTTCCTCCTGTAGTGGGTGTCATTTACTCTCTGTCTCTATGGTGCTTTCATGGGTTATTTTTAAAGCCTAACCCTTTTGGCAATCATCAGTAACGTAACAAGATAATGATTAGACCTTAGTAATGTGTACTGGCTAGCACTGGCTAACTAGACATCATCACCCTTTGTGTCTCTACAATCAGATTAAATCTTTAGTTAATATTCGGTTAATTGAATAAAATACTTTTATTTTGAAACAAACAAAAGCTCGCTGGTAAAATCTACTGTAACTCGGTCACAATAGATTATAAGTAATCAACAAACAGCCGGTTCCCAAATGATTGCATTACACTTTTTCACATCGGCAGTCAATTTCGAGTAGCGGCGACCAACTGGTTGCCCGTTTTCAATCACAAGCCAATTATATAGGTCGTTTAGAGCAAGGAAATCTGTTTCCTACAACTTCAGATTGATTGATGAAGCTTTGCAAACAACTGCTATTTCATTTTTATTTTCTTTTTTTAAAATGCAGCTAGATTGCCATCATGTCGTAATCCATCAGAGTCAATTTGCCCTGATGAACCAAACTCATCTGTAATATGTCTGGAATGGGACTCAGTTCCACTGGTTTCCATCTGTCCGGCTGCAACTACGTCACTATCTGTCACTAATTTCTGTTTCAAATCTACGAAGTTCCGCAGGTGGACTGTGAATGTAAGCAGCTATTGTGAATATAGCCGTTTCACACCCATTTCAAACCCAACAAGCTCTTTGCACACTGTTGTAATACACTGCAGAGACTAAATCATCAGCTAAATTAACTGGAATGCTAAATACTAGTTACAGAGAAAAGCCAACTTTCAATAAATCAATAAATAAAACTGTAATAATAATGATTAATTCAAAAGGTTTTTGTTTTGTTTTTTTTCCATTAAGAAAAATGTTTGTCTCTTTTTCTTTTTAGCATTTGAGCATAATATTAAAAAACAAAAACAACTGACTCCTTGGCACAAACTCATTTTGTAACGTGAAAATCTTTTCCATCCATTATTTGCCTACAAAATGTGTCATCACTTGGTGTCACTTCTTTGTTGCACCATATCAAGGCTTATGAAATCTCATCTTATATAATAACACAAAACTATATTAGTACACTGTGTGTCACACACAATTCTTGTCTGTCTCTGTAGTAGCCCGAACCCCTCGGTGAGGCTGTGTATGAATATGTAACCCCTGTTACGGGGGTCAGTCTAATCTCTGTCTTCACGACCTCTGTGTGTGGAAGCATGTAATAGACTATGTGCTTGTGAGAGAGACAGAAAGAAGCCAATTAGGTTAAAATAAAGTGAGTTATGATCAGATCAGATATTAAAAAAAATTATTAATTAAAAGGTGAAAATTTATTTTTATTTCCAGCCAAGACTCACTGTTGTAAGTTGAAGATGATGACTCTGGTTTAGGCTGTACAATGACGAGCTGCCGGGACTTCTGCTGAACAAAAGGAGTAGAAAAAAATAACCATTTCTCATCATAAAACGAAGCACAAATAGAACAAACAGTTTAGTACTTACAATCAGTCAAAATGTTAAAGCGCAGTATTTTTATCCTTGCCTGTCGATCGATCTTGTCTGAAACTTTCTAAATGACTCACGGCTGATTAAGCAGTGACTGTGATTACTGCATCTCTGACTGTCAGTAATAATAAATGTTGCCTTTTTAACCATAATTAGTGTCACTTCTGCTGAACAATTGAGCATTAATGTGCCATTTTCAAAAATGAAATTAAACCCAGGAGACAAATAAGAGGCACTAATGCAGCTTTGTGAGACAAAGAGTTGCTCTGGGAGGCATCCGCTTTACCGAATGCTGCCTGACTTGTACCCGTAATGGAGCGCATCGCGGGGATCGTAAGTGAAACAGAGACATTAACGCTGAAATTTCATATACAGGAATTTTTTGCCTTCTCCCTCCCCTCACCCCGAACCAGTCGTGGCAGATGGCTGCCCCTTTCCTGAGCCTGGTTCTGTTGGAGGTTTCTTCCTGTTAAAAGGGAGTTTTTCCTTCCCACTTTTGCCAAGTGCTTGCTCACAGGGGGTCGTCTGGTTGTTGGGGTTTTTTTCTCTATTATTGTAGCATCTTACCTTACAGTATAAAGTGTAAGTCATCCTAGATCTAGTTTTAAACCAATCTTAAGATACATTTTGAAGTAAGAGAGGAAAGCATGAATTTAGAACAGCAGTGGCTCTTTGTGGAGTTTATAAGTGTGAGCGGCTGGACACTCTTACCTGTTTACCATCGAGTAGAAGTGGATCTTTCACTACAGCAGCTCCACAGAGCTCCACCATCCACTCCATTTTATCTGTCGGAAACACATGAAAATGTCTGTATTTCAGGAAAATGAAAGATGATCAGATCTGCTTTTACTGCCTCTAACCCCAAGGGGACACACAGCAGACCCATTTCAAGCTAAGCTTTACTTTGATCAGATGGACAAACACAGGTCAGCGGTTCACTCGCTGCTCCAGATTCATTTGTGCAGTTCACTCGGTCAACACACATTTAACTTCATTCAGAAAACGGTGTTTATATTCCAGCAGCTCACAGGAAATACCACAAGTGCCATCAAAAAGAGCTCCTCTTCCTGGGTACGTTCATTCATGTCAGGAAAACACTGATGAGCGTCTTCTGCGAGCTCTAGATAACATCAATATGTATCAACCCGAGTGGTTAAATAATGCATGAAATCCCAGAAGAAAACAGCTCCGTGTTTGTGCCATGTTAAAAAAAAGAAAAGAAAGTCTTTTAAACGACTCACGCTAGCTAGCAGATGTCAACCCATTAGCAAAGCTTCATCGATCCAGCAAGCAGCGGGGAGGATGCGGCAGGAGCACTTTTAGAGCCCCAGGAAGAAGGAAAATGAAGAATGCTACCTTCAGGGGTTTTAAGCAACGAGGACCCCCCTGAGACCTTTACCCATGATCTCTCTCTCTCTCCATTCAACCACGTTGAAAGGGAAGAGCCAAGAATTATGCTGTATGAAGGGCAACCGAACTGCTTATAAGCTTGTGTTGGGAAGTCATAAACAGTTTAAATCCTTGGCACCAAAGTTATAAACCTCTTACAGAAACTGCAAGACCATTCTGGAAAAGGAGTCTTGCAGACGACTTTGTCCATGGTTGAAAGCTCATTTCCACTTTCTGTTCAGAAATAATTTCCAGACTCCATAGCAACTGCTGTGCAATGTGACAAAACCACACCAAAAACATCTCACACGACTCCTAAGTACGTATTCAACCCACCCACACGCTGGAATCACTTGTCATTGGGTCTCCAGTGCTGAAATGACAGAGGTTAAAAACGGCACAGGTTTCAAGCTATTCTCAGTGTCAGTCAAAAGCTGTGTGAGCTACTTTAATTGTCCCTCTCCTTATTGTCTTCTTTCTCCCGTGTATCTATCAGAGTCTTGCAGAACGGAGGCATCAATAAGATGGAATAAGGGCGGCCGAGAACAGTATTTCTTGATTGAGAAAACAACATTGCAAACAGCAAGATGGAAACAATGCAATAAAACACCACCTGAGGTTTTCAGTCAACTATAAAAAAAGAAAGTTTTAAAATCTTTGTTTTTGCAGCCAGTAATTTGAGGCACCATGTGGGTGTTGCATGCCCTGTGGTGTTTTAGAGCTTTGTTCCTGAATCAACCGGAAACAGAAAATAGAAATAGAAAAGTGGAGATGACAGTTAAAGTTTGCATAAATTTTAATGTGCAAAAGAAAAAAAAAATGCAGGTTCATTGCACAATGAAAATTCAACTTCTCTGCAAAGCACGTAAAATGCATGAGTCAAAGTGTTTGTGTGTGTTTTTTCTATCCAGGTATGTTTTTACTGCATTGGCAGTGTGTTTAGGATCACTGTCATACTGTACTGTATTTTTCGGAACATAAGGAGCACCGGGTTATAAGGCGCACTGTCGATGAACGGGTCTGTTTTCATACATAGGGTGCACTGGATTATAAGGCGCATTAAGCGAAACAAAACAGAACTTTACTCAACTCATTCTTCTTGCTTCCTCCACTTCTATAACATTGACTCATTAATGTTGAATTCTATCACAGCTGCTCTATTCCCATGTTGTTCCAGTATATTAATGACTAACCTCGTATTGTGGATGGATTATCTCAGTTGTTCTCCTGACTGAAGTTTGGTCCGTTTACAGCCTCCTGCCATGCGATTGCATTTGTCTCTAACCATCAGGAACCCTCACGTTAACTTTTATCGAGGGGAAAAAAGTTAGCGTTCATCCTCCAGCTTCACTGTGTTTATGTTATGCTAACACAGCTGCGTTGCTTGCGATCACGTAACACATCATTATATACCAGCTAGCCCAACTTCAGTAACCCTACAAACGTCACAGCTGTTTAGTTTTCTGTCTTTATTTATGTTGGGAGTGACAGCAGATTTTTTCAGAAATCTCTCAGTCAGAACATGCTATATCATTTTTAGGTGGAAACTAGCGAGCTAACTTCCTGCTAACTTCTAACTCCATTAAATTTAATACATTCTGTTATCATGGGTGCCTGGATGTTAAACTTAATTGTTACACCTGGTAAAGATCATTTTATTAAAGATGAAAGAATTTAGACAGTTTTTAACTCTCAGTGATGCTGCAGTGTTTGTTTGACTTTGGGACCTGAAACGGACAGAGTTTTGGACCCAGATTACTCCGAGTCCGCAAGGCTCCTGACTACGGTAACCGTAATGCTCCGACAATCCATCAAGCGGTGCGGCTTTGTAGCTTACCGAAGTCGTACTAAAACATTTTTGACAGATTTTTGAGCGCCCTGTGCGACGTAAAATCGGTTCGAGGTCAGTAAGCAGAATTCATACATAAGGCGCACTGTTGATTTTGGAGAAAGTTAAAGGATTGCAGAAGTGGAAGTGCGGAAAATACGGTAGTTACCAGTCAGATGTTTTACAGATGGTATTGCATGATGGATCAAAATCTGTTGGAATTCGTAGCTCCATCACTTTTGACAAGATTTTCAACACCACTGGCCCCAAACCATCACAAAGCCTCCACCGTGCTCTTTGGCAGCAACTAATGAGGAGTGGTTTGACACTTCTGCACAGTACTGTACTTTTTGGCCACTCTGGAGCATGTCTAACAGTGTTAGAGATATATATCATAACACTGCCTGGTTTGCATGTTCCATTTTAACCCTAAATTTACTGCAGTACACAGTAAGCATTCTTTCTGGAGATCTCATGTTACATCGTGTTTCTTACCTGCAGTCATGTCTGTAAAAGGCCCCTGGAAGCAGATGCTGAAGCCCTTCATGAGCAGCTGAAAACAAAAGGAAGACTTAAAAGAAGGATAAAAAAGCTGCTTTAAAATGTTTTCAAAAATATGTCGAGTAAAGCAAGTAAAGAGGACATTTACTCAGTGGATTTAACCTTCAAACAATGCTTAACAACACTGGATGAGAGCAGCCAACACTGCTATTACCATTACAGCTGAGTGTGTTTCTGAACTCTTCACCTGTGTAAAGGGTTACAGTGGTAGTGCTGAAACACCTCTCCAAGCATATCCTGCAATTTACAACACCTATTCCTCACTTACTGGGTAAAATAAAGCCTTGAGACCTCGTTGATTTTTTGCCCTCACTGTAATACAGTAAATGAAGTGATGAGTAAAAGAGAACAGTGCAAATAAAGCTACCGTCACCGAGGTAATATCACACTTAAAGGAGGCAAAGAAAAACGAGAGGCTCGACACCAGGGACACGCTGTTTTATCACACTCAGGGTCAATAGGCTTGCTTGAAATGGGAATGTAAACTTGTTTCCTTGAACTATGATAACCACTGAAAGGAAACTCATGACACGGCCTCATCTACAGCGTGTGGCAGAACGGAAGTGTTTGAAAGATAAATGTCCGAGCGACAGGGGAGAGAAATACTAATTTCTCACGCTTCCCTGTACGTCCATAATCATCATTGGCCAGAGGTGCTCGGTGAGATGAAAAAGTGTTTCTGTTACAGATTTTTAATTTAGACAACAGCTAATGTCCTTCAGGAGGTATTAGAGTGTGATAACAAGCACACACAGGCACACACACTCACGCAGTTTCTTTGACTGATTTCCAGAGCGTTCTGGTGACAGACTCCCCGACTCTCCATTTCATCTGTTAGTCCGTTTGTCACACTAGTGCAGGTAACAGAAAGTGAATATGAACAGGACAATCTGCCTGGCTCCATCAAATTGCCGGCACGGCGCACATGCCACTTAAATAAGCCTGAAATTACTAGCTAATTCAATTAGCAGAGGTTCTTCAAAGGCAGTGATACGGCCAACATGACATCTAGCCATTTCTAATTTTCCCCCTCAGTGGCAACAGTAGTGGTCCTGCTGGCCTTACACCAAGGGGAAAATTACAATTAGCTCCTCACAACAGGGTCTGAGCTAAGAGGCTGGTGCAACACGAGGAAACAAGTTCAAGTGCTGCTTGTAATTGGGCCATTTTATTTGATTTTCCTCTCTGAATCACAGACTATTCTTTGTGGACTAACACTGTGCTTTTAAAAAATACGAGCGCAGTGGTAACTGCCGATAACAGCAGCAGTTAATGCGCCGATTTGCTGTTTTCGCTTTGTTTTCCTAAATAATTGTTGTGTTCTAAAACAAATTTGCTTCATCCAGTCAACATGTTGACATGCTGCAAAATCTCTATAAGCTACAGTAAAACAGACTGATAGAATGGAAAGGCATTGGTGGGCCAATGAACTGAACAGATGAAGAAGGTGCGCATCTTCATGGATATATAACTAATGAAGCTTTGAGTATTTTAAAGGCAGATTTAGGGAGGAGCAATATACCTGTGGTGCGTGGCAATGGGAAAAAAAAAAAAAGTCCATGACGGGAAAAAGTGCATTTATATAGTTAGGCAGTACATTAGAAGGTATAGCTTAGATTTTCAATGCTATGTAGATGATACCCAGCTTTATTTATCCATGAAGCCAGAATGCAGCGTGTCTTAAAGACATAAAAGCCTGATGACCTCTAAGTTTGTGCTTTCAAATTCAGATAAAACGGAGGTTATTGTACATCGTCCCTAAAAATCGTAGTAATCTGGTATCTAGCCATGTACCTTTTCTAGACGGCATTATTGACCTCCAGTAACACTGTGAGGAAAGTCAGAGTCTTTTTTAACAATGATATGTCCTTCAGTGTGCACATTAAACAAATATGCAGAACTGGTTACTTGCATTTGTGCAAACATTAGAAAATAGAAATAGGGGAGGAGACAACTCAGTAGGTAGAGTGTTTGCCCCATGATCGGAAGGTCGGGGGTTCAACTCCACCGAATAGCTCCCCTGAGGTACCCCTGAGCAAGGTACTGTCCCTACACACTGCTCCCCGGGCGCTGGATTGGTGGCTGCCCACTGCTTCACTGAGTGAATCTGTTAAATGCAGAGAGAAATTTCCCTACAGGGGATTAATAAAGTATACAAAAAAATCCTGTCCCAGTGTGACTTAATTCATGCATTTATTACTTCTAGGCTGAACTACTGTAACTCATTATAATCGGGCCGTCCTAAAAGCTCCCCAAAGACTCTTTAGTTGTTCCAAAATGCATCAGCTAGAGACTAACAGGGACTAGAAAGACAGCACGCATTTCGCCTCTTTACTGGCTCCCTGTTAAATCAGATTGAATCAGTTGAATCAGATTTAAAATCCTTCCCTTCATGTACAAGGTCTTAACTAATCAGGCCCCATCTTATCTTGCAGACCTCATACTGTATTACCCCAAGAGAGCACTTCGCTCTCAGACTGCTGGTTTACGTGTGGGTCCAAGGATATTAAAAAGTAGAATGGGAGGCAGAGCTTTGAGGTTTCAGGCCCCTCTTCTGTGGAACCAGCTCCCAGTTTGGATTTGGGAGACAGACGGCATCTCTACTTTTAAGATTAGCCTTAAAACTTGGATTTTTAATAAAGATTACAGTTAGTGCTGAATCAGGTGACCCTTAGTTAAACTGCACTAAGTCTAAGCTGCTGGGGGACTTCTTATCACGCACTGTTTCTTCTTCTTTTTCTTATTCACTCAGAGAAATACCAATTCAATCTCTGGTTCTCTTCCATAGTGTGTCTCCCTCCCCTCACCGTAACTGGATCACAGCAGGTGGCTGCTCCTCCCAGAGCCTGGCTCTGCTGGATAATTTTTCCTGTTAAAAGGGAGTTTTTTCTTCCCACTGTTTCCAAGTGGAATTCACAGGGAATCATCTGATTGTTGGGTTTATTGCTCTATTCTTGTAGGTTCTTCACCTTAGAATATAAAGCGACTTGAGGTGATTTTGTGCTATACAAATCAAACTGAATTGAATGCATTGCAGTTTCAGTGAGCATGCAAATTATAATATCCAATAATTATACAGGTAATATGATATAATGATCATCCAAAAATAATCTACAACTAAAAAAATCCTGTGGAGCTATAAGGCTATGTTGTTAACAATCAAGCACACATAGTAAAAAGCTATTGTGCCATTCATCAATACCATTTCTCCTCAAAAGTAACAATAATGTAAAGCCACATACTTGACCCTACCTGAAATCTTTGTTATGCACCTCTTTAACTGTACCTTTTGTAGCTGTACCGCTCTTATCAAAGTTTCAGAGTACTTTTAGATTTTCTTTTAAGCCTCAAGCTAAAACATCCGTTTTAAAGCTATAATATTAATTTTATGTGGCATAGGACTGCACAATTAATTGAATTTTAATCTTGATCACGATTTTAGCTTTCCACAATTAAATCAAGACGATCGACTGATATTGCTCCATCAATCGAATGCAAAGCACCGCCAGATCACTGCCTGATGATGTGCCTGCATATGCCAGTCACAGCTGTTCCCCTGGAGACGAAGGTTTTCTGGATAGAAAGTAGCACTATATTAAAAGACTGCTTTACAACACATAATAGTCCATTAAAACTAAATTCGGATGTCTGGCACAGCTGAAACGAAGAGCTTGTCCCTCAAAGCAGATCATTGTGTGGAAACACTCCAAACAACACAGCAAATGACAAATAATATGCAAGGACTGCTGGACGAGGATGCCTGCACTGCAAAGGAGCACAACTCACTGACTCAAGCCCCTGAAATCGCACCAAACAGTATAACAAATGTATGAATATTCATATTGTTGTCTTTTGTATTGAATTGTAAATAACTGGACATGAGTTATTATTGTTTGTTGACAATCCATACCACACTTGATCTATGAAGCTTTATGATCAATTTCTATTTTTATTATATGAGTATATTTATCAGTCCCCTTCAGTTAATAAAGCACTCACATTACTGTCTTCAGTGGTCCGAGCTCTTGAGGGGCCCTGGTGGTTGGGCCCATTCACCACATCCCCTCTCACCTCAAACGGACTCTGGTTAAGAAGAAAGCAAAAAGACTCAAATAGGCAAACATGAAGCTCACAGTTAGCGTCAAAATTTTCGGCTCAGTTATTTTCTATTTTCATTTTTGTTTTAAAACAGCCAAGTGATTATTCAATCTCAGGACTGAATTTAAGCACAGAGTCTGTTAAGAGTAATTAATTTCTTCCCAGAGTCAGGTATGCTCTTATGAGTACACTGAGCATTCTTCAATGTGACAGCAATCAACTTTTAATCGTAAAGAGTGCATTTCTGTGTTCATGATATAATGCTTCTTTTTTTTCCCTAAAACTGCCCCAGTGATGGATAAAATGACTTGAAATACCGATACTAAATGTAGCCTGGCTGGATTGCTAATGGATGGTTAATCATTTATGGTGGTATATCACAGCAAGCCACAGCCAGAGATTCATCATGTGGCCTTAATTCAACATCGGGACAAACACAGATGTGACTGTAAGCCACCGCTGCACTGATTCAACGAACACACAGGCGAGCGTACCTCATCTAAGACTTTCTTTTGTTTGAAGCACTCAGAAATCCCTACAGAGAGAAAAAAGAGCAAAAAATTGCGAGCTTATTATCTGACACGCAAAAACTTTACTGTGTAAAACACCCTTTTATTCCAGCCTACCTTTTCATGCCATGCTGTTTTTTAATATTTAAATTTAGACTAATTACTCTTAACTTATTAGTTAAGTTAAGTTATACTTACACTGGAAACTCAACACCCACTTCCTGCCTGCAATTCCCAGGAAGTATTTCAGTGTGCGCTCACATACCAGCTGTTCATCTGGCAGAGAGAGAAAAAGAGCAGACGCATGAAAAGAGATGCAAAATACGAGAGCGCTTTCATGAGGTGATTGTACAAATACACCTTATACACTGTAAAATTGACCAAGTATCTTTTAAGGCCTACAAGTCACAAACTTGGTAAGTATGAGTCCATGGGGCTATACGAGGGGCTAGAGATGCTCAGCTGGCTCCTTACTACCAACTGAGCATCCTTTGAATACTATGGCCTACCTGAGCCTTGCTGACATGTCCATTTCTTTATGACCGCAGTCTATCCATCTTCTGATGGCTGTTTCTAGCTGTATAATGTGCCATGCATCAAAGCTTAAATAATCTCACAGTGGTTCCTTGAACATGGCAGTTCACTGTGATCAAAAGGCCCCCCACAGTAACTAGATTGTAATCGAATAAAGCAATATGGCATGTGATGAAATGGGAGATTCACATCATACATGTGCTGCCAACCAATCTAACCCATGAAGAGTTCAGGCAGTTAAGAAGACAGAAGGAGGTTGAATGAAGAACCAGCGAGTTGTACCTAATAAATTGACCAGTGAGTATAAAGGTTATTATATGTTATTAAGGTTATTAACTGTCTGTGCTCTTGGACGCAACGCTAAAAGGTTTCTGTTGCAAAACAAAGGACAATATATGGTTATAACTTCTGCTCACTCTTGCCAGAAATTACTTTTTTAATATGTTATCATTTGCAGTATTATCATTATCACATTTAAATGTAATATGGAAATCCTGGTAAAGTGTTGTAAACAAAGTATAGTCATTCTTTTTCATTAAAAAAATAAGATTAACTGATGCCCTATAGTTGCAGTCACACAAGACGTATTATCTCAAAGCAAATGTAATCAGTAGCAGTGTTGCAGTGCAACTCAATAGACTTACAACACTTTGCGTTCCAAGTTATGAGTTATTTAGCTACTTTTTAATAAGCAACCAGTTAATTCTAACATTTTTTTCCTTTCCTCTGTTCTTTCTGTTGCCACAAAAAGGATAAAGCCTGATGCAATCCAGCTGCTCTCCAACTAGTGTCAGTGCCCATGTGGCTCCGCTCACGAGATTTGCAAGGAGCCATTTCTTCTAATATTTCAGATTCATGAGTGAAAAGGACAAGAACAACATCACAGTGAAATTCAAATGGCGTCTGGGTGATAATAAGTCAATAAGTCTTTCAGGCTCACAAAGAGCTCACTTCAAGTATGAAGTAGCACTTTCAAGCTAAGAGCATCTTCACAACAGCTCCAAAACATCAACAGTTAGGTTTTAGTTCAGCAGAGTCTGGTTAAGTGGCGAGACGAGATGCTCCCAGTCTGAACTGGGAACGAGGTAAAGTCAGTGTACTCAGAGGTAGATTCACAGTAGACTGTACACACAGTACAACTGAAATGCACAACCTAACGTGTGCAAAATGACTTAAACACGTTTCTTTTCCCAGTCGAGAATACTGTTACATAATTGCTATTAAATGGCATAAATCGGGAGACCTAACAACAAGAGGAAGCCAAGACAGATCAGAAGTCAGATGGTCTAACAGGTGAGTCAATACATTCGTGTCAGTGCGTGCACAGGAAAAAATGTCCAACTCTGGCTCATTCTGATGATTTAAAGGAAATCAATCTGCAGCTTTTCTTCTCTTTTCAAATCCGTGAAAGAGGCAGACAGAAACTTTTTAATCCAGGTAAGAGTCAAAAATGCCCATTACTGCCAGTTCTTCTGAGAAATGCATTTTAAAGACTTTAAACATATTTTCTACTAATGGCAGTAATATGAGACCTCCTGCTCCTTTCCCAAAATTTAACCATAAAGATCAAGAGGCCTACGATTCCTATTTTTAGTTGCCCAGGAAACCACTGCAATTAAAAGGAAAAAAAAAAAAAAAAAAAAGAGGACTTCTTAAAATGTGACAGTTAATATGGTGCTTTGGAGACAGCGAGCTTTGAAATTAAAAATAATCTATCAGAGAGGGTAATTAGCAACTAGCGGATAAATGGAGGAGAGAGTGTGTGGGGTGGAGAGAAACAGAGAGCTTATCTCCGAGGAGCGCTTTAAAAGACGCACGAAACAAGCTGTAACTACACGTAGAAAGAAAATGTCCTTTTCTAATTGCAAATGTTCTTTTAGAAAAAAAACACAAGAGCTAGAAACAACTAAAGTAATGAGGATTTAATTGCTCTGTTGCCTATCAAGCCAATTTGTCCAGTGGCTTCCTCTGACTCTAAAAGGAGAGCATGTGACTGTACTTACCTGTACGCATGATGACATGAGTCACTTCTGGTGTTACCTGGGAAACCACACGGGCACCAACTCTCTTGGCAAACTTTTTCACCATAATCTGTTGGCAACAGCGTCATATCAGTTTATTTATTCTAAAACTGACTCCGTTTAAAAATCAAACAAACTGACTGATTGTCTGAAAGGTCACCTGCTCATTTGGGCCCAATCCTGATGACACAAGCACCAGCTTAGCTTTGCATGCGTCTTTTGGAGGGCTGTTATTTTCTTTGTCTTCTTGCCCGTCGGACAGAGAACTGCTGTCCTTCTGAGTCTTAGCTGCTGAAGTTGAAGAAGGTGTTTTGGGGACTCCAGTGCCTCTGACACCGACCCCTTTATGCGCAGACTTCTGCGCTGCTGGAGAGAAAAAACACAGGACACACAGTCACCTGACCTGACCCATTCCTCTTTCACCACTTTTGGTGATCCTTCATCAGAGATTAACCTTATCAACCACAGTCAGGCTAAATCAAACTCACTCAAAAATAAACTACAGTAATGTCAAATTGCTCCTTTATGTTCATGTGGTATTAAATGTGCAAATAGAATAATGAAGCTATCTGAAAAAACATGTTTCTACAGTTCACTTCATATCGATCCAAAACTACAAGCAGCCTTACCCATCTGTGTGTCACCTTCAGGCTCTGACGGGTTGGGTTCGGGAACACCTTTGCAATCAGATGGTTCTGGGTTTAGGTTCGATCCCGCTTCTGGAACATCTTTCCTGCAAAACAGATGTGTCTGTAAGCTTGGCATGCATTGGTTTTAACTTTACATTCCCTGGAGTTTTGACCTGCATGTACAGTACTGTGCAAAGGTTCTTTGTATTTCGCTTCCAAAGAGCCAGATTCCAGTCTAATAATTTAAGTGGTCTTCAGCAGTACTTTTCCAGACTTTCTAAAGATCTATGAACATTTTTCTTTGGACCCTGGTTGCTATTTTTTCCATTCATTTTGCATTTGGTTTTTGTATCCAGTTGCGTATCCAGAAGATAATTGTTACACACTGTTGGATCTGTGGATCGCTGCATATTTGGGATGCACCGATTGTGAAAGTTTTGATTTCACAATCGGTGAATCACAGAAGGTGTAACAAATTGTTACATTTGAAATTGTTACAAATTCAAATGTAACAGAAGGTGATTGTGTAATAAATTGTTGCACAATCACCTTCTGAATTTGCACAGTTCTTCCCCCATAAAACTGTATTTCCATGTGAGTTTTCGTATGTTTCAATAAATCACTGCACTTTTTCCCATCTCCTATAATATAATACACATACTACATATACACATATAAAGAAATCTGAAGCTGCTCAAGACTTTTGCACAAAACTGAATTAGTACCGCACGTCTCGAGTGCCTGTTCCCCTTTGAATAACACTCCAGTTCTAATTCCTAGCAGCACTTTAAGTTTGGGACAAAATATCAATATTTTCCTCATGTGATGAGACTATGATGGCAGCAAATATCAGTATTTTTATTAAAGCATGCAGGCGCTCTAAATGGATACCCAAGCCCATTTAAATGACCAGAGTCACTATTCATGTCTGCTGATGGTGAATCTTACCAAATGAATCAGGACAAAAATAAATAAATAAAAGAGCTAATGGGAGGGAAATGGTGAGACGCGGGGCAGAGCTAAGTAACAGAACTGACATATCATTAAAACTGAACTCTTCTCCTTCAGTTACACAGATATTGTGATATTTCATAGATGACTGCCTTGCAATGTATTCAGCAGAGCACTATATCATGCACGATGCATTATAATATCATCAGTTACCCAGGATTCCCAACTCAGAGCACTTCGCTCTCGCTCTGCAGGCCTACTTGTTGTTCCTAGAGTATTTAAAAGTAGAATGGGAGGCAGAGCCTTCAGTTTTCAGGCCCCTCTTCTGTGGAACCAGTTTCCAGTTTGGATTCGGGAGACAGAAACTATCTCTACTTTTAAGATTAGGCTTAAAACTTTCCTTTTTGCTAAAGCATATAGTTAGGGCTGGACCAGGTGACCCTGAATCCTCCCTTAGTTATGCTGCAATAGACGTAGGCTGCCGGGGGATTCCCATGATGCATTGAGTTTTTCCTTTCCAGTCACCTTTCTCACTCACTATGTATTAATAGACCTCTCTGCATTGAATCATATCTGTTATTAACCTCTGTCTCTCTTCCACAGCATGTCTTTTATCCTGTCTTCCTTCTCTCACCCCAACCGGTCGCAGCAGATGGCTCCGCCCCTCCCTGAGCCTGGTTCTGCCGGAGGTTTCTTCCTGTTAAAAGGGAGTTTTTCCTTCCCACTGTCGCCAAAGTGCTTGCTCATAGGGGGTCATATGATTGTTGGGTTTTTCTCTGTATCTATGAAGCGCCTTGAGGCGACTTTTGTTGTGATTTGGCGCTATATAAATAAAATTGAATTGAATTGAATTGAACTCAACTGCACGCTACAGCATAAATGTTGATCCAGGACTTGACAAAGAAAGAAAGTTGATATCAGTGACGCATTCTTATATAATTTTCAGCACAGCTACGCTTTTATTCTCCAAAATGAATAAAGTTGGTAAAGTTTCCTTCCTTTGTTTTCTTTTGGGTTTATTTCTTCACTCAAAGTCTCTGGCAGAGTGCCTGCGTTAAAATTACCTGCACCAGCTCACTGAAAACTTAGACTGCAGTGCCAACTAATCTTTCCAATTTCACTACTGCAGTTCTGGAATATGTGCTTTTTAATTTAGAACTTGTATAACCAAACCCCTCTGTGTTCTCATCCACCATTTCTCCCACTCTCTCGCCCAAAGGACAGCACGTAGAACTCTGGGAGGCGAGAGGTTGTATGTGTGTGTCTGTGTGCACAATCAGGCGCAAGAGATAAATTACTGTGGCAATGCAAGTTTCCCGCTAAGTGCTCTAAATGACATATAAGATGCAGTCAGTAATGACTTTTTTATTCTCCACAGCATAAGCAGATTCTGGGTTCATTAGTGAGATTATCTGCCTGTCCTCTTGAGATGCATCACCCTCTGAGAAGCACCAACACACGTATACGTGCCCGCACACACACACACACACTCGCCAAATTTCTCCTTCAGTTACAGACTGAAAGAGGCCAATTACATGCTACTTACTCCAGTTATTGTACTGGCTAATATAGATGTATTGAAATATGGCTCCTTTTAAAATCTATAAACAATATGTAGAACCCTCTAAGGAAAGACTGCAGCGCGGTGAGGCGGACGTATTTAATTACACTAATTACTGAAGTCAGGTTTGAGTTCGAAGATTGTCACATGACTGGAGGCCAACATTAGGCGAGATGATTGGTTAATTAGGCTGCTGAGCAAGCAAAGAAAACCTTCTGATGTTATGACTCATAATTCCTCCTGTGTCTTTCACAGACAGTGTTTTATTTTTTTATTTATTTATGTAGTTATCCTTTTTCACTTGCCAGCAAAAAGTTACAGGAGCTGCTCAGACACAAAGACACGTCAAAATGTTGCTTTAACGTTAACTTATAACACAAAGGTACTTACACTCACACAAACGACTGGTATAAAATCAGACCATCTAAAGCCTCGGCTGTTTTTAATTACCAGGTGAATACAACGGATTAAGAAACCAGGAACTCAGGAAAACAAACAGTTAACATGTGGAACTGGTTTCTAACTTTCTAAGAGTCATTTAGCTGTGATATTATCTGTTCCTCTAATCATTTCCTGTAAAGACGGACTTAATGTCTTTCAGCTTTCATGAGGTCATGGTGGACAGGGGTTAAAATAGTGTTTATTTGTGGTTTTTGCATCATGTCTATTGTTTCAAGGAATTTTTTTCCCCATAAGTATAAGAAACTGAGCAAAATAAATCAGAAACACTGACTTTTTCAATGCTATTGTGACTTATCTTACGACTTTTTGCCGATCTGTTTGTTTAGATCAAGGAGATCTTATGAGGAGGGAGTAAAACTGATTGTGGGTGTAGATATTTCTATGCAGCAGCACTGAGCAAGTCTATTTTTACAATCCTTTACTTGCCTGTCTGCGGCGTGCCCTGCGTCCTGGTCACGAGGAAGCTGTCTGTGAGCGTCTGGGCCTGCAAACACAATATTTATATTACATTTTATGACTTTCAATACTTCAAAAGACAGAAAAAAGACTTTGTTTCGGGCATACTTCAGATTTCTGTGTTCATCAGTTTCATTTTATCTACAGAATATTTCCTTTACAAATTGTCCAGCATGTTTTGGCCAATAAACGTCAGAAAAACTGTGAAAAATGCCCATCTTCATCTTACCAAACCTCAAATATATTTAGTTTACTACCAGGGGAAACTCACTCAATCTTCATATGTATTTGACTTTTGAGAGTCGGGAATTAATCCGTTTTGGATATTTTTCCTTCAGATGCTGTAAACACATAATTATCTACTCATCTTTTTTGTGAACTAATCTTTTCATCTCTGAAAATAAGCAGATGCTTATTATCTTCTTACCCATGTCTCTGGTGCTCTGATGGGTTTGTGGGGGGATTTCTTTGGAAGGACTGCTCTCTTTCTCCTGAAGCACCTCTGAGACCAGGGCCATCAGCTTCTCCAGCCTCACCAGCTCCTTCTGCATTTCTATCTTTTGCTAAAAAAGAAAAAAAAAGGGGGGGGGGGAGAGAGCATATCAGCTCATAATTACAATTAAGTGACGCACAGAGGGGTAATAAGAAGAAAACAGAAATCTGCAATGCAGCATTTTACTGCATGAAATAAAGGGACACGTGCTGGCGGCATATTTGACGTATTGCACTGATGCACGAAAATAAGTGACAACTGTCAGTCAGTGACGAGGGACCCACACGCAGTCATTCACATCAATTAAAGGGCTTTGGTGGCTTTTGAGCCAGTGATCATCTATTGATGACTGTCAAATGTTTTCATGATTGAGCTCAAAAAGCAAAAGAGAAAGCAGGTGATGGAAGCTTTTACCACCAGGCCCCGTTTCCAACAGCATCACTACGCTGTGCTTTTGTTATTTTAATTTCCTCCTGTGAGTTTACACAGCAAGTACATTGATTATGTAAAAAAGACGCACTGCTAAACAACAGAAAAGCTCTGTATCCTCTGATGTGCGTAATCCTGAGCCCCCCACCCCTTCTAAACCCCAGGGCGTCAAACTTGAACTCCCCAGTCAAATCCAGTTGACAGATAAAAGTGAGTGCGCTGGAAGATGGATGGGGTAGAAAACAAGAATCATCTTCTAGGCGGCATTTCCTCTAACGTAAATGAAATGCAATTTAGAAAGCTGCTGAGGGGGACATTTTTCACTGAGCGAGGTAGTCTGTCATCCAGGCGGCTGACAGTTCGGTGCGGGAAAATGTGGTGGCTGCCCTCTATGGGACGTAACGTGAAGGTGCATCGCTGAAAGCACAACGGAGCCAGGTAAATGCTGAACAAGCGGAAGAGATTAGAGTGTTTAAAATAATGTCAAATCTCACTTTGATGAGAATAACAAGTTTCATATACTTTTCTTTTTAACATCTGGCACATTCATGCAGATATATATGAAACCAGTGAAAGGAATGCAATGTAAATATTGTATATGTACCTCTGGCAAAGAGTTTACGCGATCGGTTTGGTTTTCGTGTTTGTTTAGTTGTTAGTCAAAAAAATGAACTGACTGGCAAGAAATTTCTACCAGAGGTGGAGCGTGGCTCAACTTAGAAGTCGACGTGTAGAGCTGATGCGGATCCAGATCTACGTCTCCACTTTTTGGGAGGACTTTCTTTTAATTTCCATTGTGATACACAGCAAAACTGCTTTTTTAACCAGATCTTCACAAAGTGTTTTTGATGTCTTAACCAAGAAGAAACCATCAGAACATAATCGAGATCCAGATCTCCTTCGTGCATCCTGTGGAGAGAATTTTAAGATATTCTGGCCCTGCTCGTTTACCTGTGTAACAAGGACTTCGCTTGAAAACTGTGACGATTCTATGGTAACACTGGTGTCATTTACTGGAACGTCACCTGCTGGGAGAGAATAGGAGCTTTTTCACATCTTATAATGGAAAGATGTTTAAATTTTTGAAGCAGGAAACCACACAACAAGCACACACACATGCACTGGCTTAAAGGATACTTTGATACAAGCCTAAAAAAAAAACATTAAAACTTAAAAAAATGATTTCAGTTAAAGAGAATCGTCTTACATTCTTCTGGCGTGCCGAACAAGTCCACAGATGCTTGACTGGAATCAACGCAGTCGGGGCTGGGGCATGCAGGTGGTAACCGATCTGCTGCATCAGCTGTTCCCTCGCATCTGTCGTCTTCACTGGAGTCGCTCCGATTCTGATTCCGAGCAGAGGGACGAGCTGATGTTCCAAAGATTTGTGTCAGAGTGGGTAATTCTTCTTTGGATCCACTGCTATCGGACTCGGATGAAGGCTCCAGTCTCTGAGCCTTTCTCTTCCTCCTCGGCTTCCTATTGATGGAGGAGTGGATGCTGACCTCTCCACTACCGTTGCTGTTAATCTCTGTTTTGTGGATAGTTTGGACCGGTGACGCGATAAGGTCATCAGGGGTCAAAGAAGACTCTGGAACTGCCCTATGTTCAGCTGTGTTGACTGAGGAACACTTTAAAGTGGCAGGTGCGTCATCTTTTATCCCCTTCACATCCTCACAGTCAGCCCGACTCTCTGTGTTTTGAGAGGCTTCCTTTAGCTCGTCACGTTCAACGGCTGTGAAGCAGAGACCAGAATCTACGACCTGAGGGACCACAGAAAGAGGAGGACTTTCTGCATCACGTTTTGACTCCTTGTTAGGACTCAGTCCACTGCTAGGACTACTCCTGAAGCGACCTGAACAGTTTTGTTCAGAGATCAAGGCTTCCACTGCTACCGGATCTCGTTTCTCAGAAACAGTTATTCTCGGCTGGACCAGTGAGTTGGAAGGAGAGATGAAATCATAAGAGGACTTGCCGGAGTCTCCTAAAGCCTTTTCTGCAGATTCAACACCAGAACAACCTTCATGTTTCTTCTCTGGTTCTTTGATGGCGTCTTTGTCTGAACCGCGGCTGCTTTTCACGTCTGGACTTCCAAGATAGAAAGATTTCCTTTTAGTTGCTTTGAAGCTCTTGAGAAGTTGCTCCGTGTCGAGCTCACTGTCGTTCCTGTCCTCCTCGTTTTCTGTTTCGGTACATTTAGTTTTACAAACCGAGGCCTGTGACTGAATACTGTTTTGATTGTCACTTTCAAGCGTTGGCCCTACCACTAGCTGAGCAGAGCCTGAGGCAGCATTTAACTCTTTAACAGCTTCTGTTGGCCTCAGATTCGATGTTCTCTCAGCACACTCTATGTTTTCAATCTCTCCTATGTCTTCATTATAAACACATCCATTTTTTTTAGCTGATTTTACCACCTTATTTACATCATCAAGCGCTTCGCCATTAGCATGTTCCGGCTGCTTTGCCACACTGCTGTTTCCTTCAGTTGCCTTAGCTTTGTCGCTCGCCTGCTTGTGACCCCCCTGGACTTCCTCAGCAAACAGCTGAAGTCTTCTGCTTCTCCTACTGCTCTTAATGACAGGAGTTACTTGGTCCTCACTGCTAGGGTAATTCTCAATTTGAACCTGAACTTCTTCTGCTCTCGTTCTAATAACAGGGCTGGTTTCTCCATTTTGAACTCCAACGAGGACAAGGGGTTTCGGCGCTCTGGAGGGCTTGCCTTTTTCGGATCTTGTGTTTCTACCTTTCCTTTTGTCAGTTTTCTTTTGCTCACCACCCTCTGATTTTGCCCGAGCTTGCTCCTGTAAGTCGCTGTCTACCTGTTGCAGAACGTTGCACGTCCTTTTCCTCGTCTTCCTCCCCAGTTGTTGTTCTACATTATCCGGCACAACACTGGAAACGTCATCTCTGCCTCTGTTTTGGTGACTTTCTGGAAAGTTGTTTAACTCGTCCACATGCATGCCTGTATCAATTTCTGTCCCGATCTCCATCTGTTCTGCTGATTTACAAATGCCACTGCCATCATTTATTTCTTCTGTCATTTGCTGCTCATCCTCCACGTTACTTTCGTTTATTTTTGCAAAAGAAGCAAAACCGTTTTCCTCTCTAACACTGGAAGCATCTTCACTCTTCAATATTTCTTCAGCTATCGATGGCTCTGTAAAAACTTTAAGCAGAGGAGAGACGTTCCTGTTCACTCTTCGTCTGTAGACAGCCCCAAACACCTGCTCTTCAAGGGCTTTAGCCCGCTCTTGTTTCTTCGGATTCAGTTCACTGTTGCATTGCCTGATATCTATTGTCGAAGCGGAGGAACAGCTGTCAGAGTCATCAGAGTTTTCATCTGGTTTTTCTAACTCAAGACTTCCTTCAGCTGGAACTTTCATGAGCCACTCTGCAACTTTCTCTAAACTTTTCTTACGCTTATGGTCAAGGATCTTGTCGGGCTCCACATCTTTTTTCTGCTTCTTCCTCGAGGACTTTCTTTGGGATTGGTCTTCGTTTTCATCTGGAATGAATGATGAATAAAGGGAGGCATTCTCCCGGCTCCTTTTGCCTCTATTCCTACGCGTTTTTGAAGTATTCGCCACAACGTCTGACATTTCAGCTTTCACTGGTTCCCCGTTGTCTGTGGGGCTGGACATTTTCTTGTCAGACGTTAGTGGAGCATCACCAAGCCCGCTATCCAGAGCTTCATTTTCTGTCGTCAAAGGAGCGGAATCTTCAAGCCCCATGAGTCTTGCAAATCCATTCCGGGCTGTTACAGAAAAAAAACAGTATAAGAAAATCAGGTTCATTCGCAAGCTTTGATTAAGTCATATTCACTTCACATCCATCTCTTTACTTGACTCTGTCCTCTGTAAGGACTTTACACATATTTTTTTTTCCCAACCCAAAGAAAAAGGTGGTAGAAATGCTGATATCACACTGTGGGCAGCAAATATACACCTTAGTAGTGTATATTACACCAAAGCACTGGCAGTAATGTGAGTAATATGACAATTGATTTGAGGATTTGAGGAAGATTTCACCTGCAATAGTTGAGGAGCGGGATTCTGGAAGATCACCAAAGAGTGCATTTTGTTCATTGTCAATGTCAGTGCCACATGCATCTCCAGATGTCAGAGCTCCTTTAGTAGTTTCTGCACCTGTGACACTGGATAGAAGAAAATACGCAACGCTGTATCTGAGCAGACTGAGTCAATAAATGAGCGTTACTGTGAAAAATAAATCTTAATTGTTCCAACCCTGCACATCGCCCTTGCTGGGATGTTCCAGTGAAGTCTGAAAATGTATAGATGTAATGTTAACAGGTGACGTAATGCAAGCCAATTCCATAACATCATTTTATAAAGTCTGTGATATAACCTTACAGTTTGTGCCAGTGTCATGCTCATATGCTTGGATCATGTCCTGCAAACCAGCGACAAGTTTCTGAAACCCAGGGCTCTCCTGTAAGCTCCTGTAAGCAGAAAAACAATTACAATGAGCTTTCACGTATTATAATACATGTTAAAGCATCTGCATATATATTCTGTCCAACCTTTTGGTGACTGTGCTTTTACACACGGGACAGTTGGCTTTGTTTTGTTTGGATTTGTCCAAAAGTTTCATCATGCAAAATCTGGTAGAAAAAGAGAGCTAAAGTCATAAGCATGAAGCCTGTGCATATTTAACAGAAGCTTTTCAGTTAAGAAGACACTTACTTGCAGAATTGATGGTCACACTTAGTAGATACCGGAGCAGTCATTAAATCCAAGCTATAGACAAAAGAACACCTAAGTGAAAAAACAATCTAAATCTTGTAAAAAAAATAAATAAATACTACAAAAGAAGAAGAATTATTTTATATATTATTAACACAGGCTCTTATTCTAAATAATGCTCACCAAATGGGACACTGCAGAGTCTCCCAAAGCGCCGAAATCCCTTTCTTGACATCTGAGACTTTTGGGGTTTTCATGGTGATTCTAAAAGACTAAGAGATAAAAATCTGTGTACACATTACTGTGATCAGCATCTATAACACATTAATATCAAGGTCAGTTGTATCTATCCCTGTGTCAGAGAGGCATTCTCATGCAGGGTATACCCTGCTGCTCGCCCTGTGGCAGCTGGGATGGGCCCCAGCCCCTGCCGCGAATGGATGGATGGCACATTTAATCATGTGTTTACCATAAACGTTTCTCTGTAGCTCCACAATGTCTTCATACAATAAAAAGCAAAACACAACTAAAAAAAAGAAAGAAAAGAAAATACAAATGAACACAAACACAATTATTAACTGCAGGGCTGTGAAAATTTAAAGATTTCGACCTCACTTGTAAATGACCTGAGATCAGCAGGCAGCTTGTTCCAAGAAGAGGAAAACAGTAACTGAATGCACCTTCCGCACACTTAGATCTAATTCTGGGAACAGTTAAAAGATATGCCCCTGTTTACCTGAGGGTTACAGACAATGAGCAAGTCAGAGATGTACTGGGAGGTAATGCTGTATTCAACTGGGAGCCAATGAAGTGGCTTCAGTACTGGGGTAGCACGTTCAAGCTTCTATGCATGTGCAAGGGATTTGTCTGAGTCATTCTGGATGAGATGAAGTCCAAAGAGTTCTACTGATGACTCGGATGGTCCTTCAAATAAAATCCAACCTGCTTGGCATGAATGCATGGAGCCTACCTTTACAACCTATTGTTGACTGAATGTTTAACTATTCATTGCGTGTACTTTGCTCACTGTACACACAGCATGCACGGTTAGCTTGGCAGATATCTGGACAATAGGAGGATAGATTCGGTTATGTTGCAGAAAATCATGTTGTCTGAGACGCGATGTTTTATTTGTACTGGGCTCAGTGGAAACCGCACAACTATTTTCTTATCAATTGAATAAGTTATTATATAACTGGCACAAGTGCTTCAATTATACACAAAAAGTAGTCTGCCTGCTGATATTAAAGCATCATTACGTTGAAAACAGCGACCACGCAATGAAGCGGCATTGTGAAGTCAGTCAAAAGCCACTGATTACATATATTGGCAACTTTATAAAACACCGTTTAATGTTCGTACACGGTCGCTTAAAGTAGTTAAATCTCGACATCAGGCTGGCTAGCTGTCTCTGTTTTGGGGGCGTAACTTACATAACTAGCTCTGTTCTGAAACTTCTGAGACTCGGACAATCCACGAAAACACCCCGACAGACTAACATCTCATAAGAAGAAACAGATCGCGCAAGTAAATAACTGTACATATTCATAAATATTCCTAAAACTACCTGTTTTCTTGCAGTTTGGAGCCTCCAACATGAGAATCACCCGCTTCAGTTTTCCCGCAACTACCGTCTTCTTCTGCTTTGATTGAAAAGATGTTTTGCATTTAATGTAACAGCGCCCCCTATTTGACTGGAGAGTAAACCACACAAACGCACACGCACACAGCTGTGTTTCGCAGTTTTCCAGACTCCTGGACTGTTGGGACAGTATTCAAGGCAAATGAATGTGGTCACTAAGGAAGGAAAAAGGCCTTATAACGGTTGGCAAGACAAAGAGCTGGAAAGGATGTGCAGCAGGTTAAGTGATTGAAGATAGAGATGGACATGTGCTAACCAGTGAAGAGAGCGTGCTGAGAAGATGGAAGGTGTACTTTGAGGAGATGAAAAGAGAAGAGAAAGAAAAAGAGAAAGGAGGATAGGTCAAGGACAGTTAATGAATCATGAAGCGAAGAGGATTAGTAAGTAGAAGTAAGGGCTGCATGATGAGTAGAAAGGCATTTGTCCTGATGTCATAGCTGTAGAAGTATGGAGCTATCTAAGAGAACGGGAAGTGCCTGGAGTTATGTACTAATCCCGAGTTTCAAGAACAAGAATGTTGTGCAGAGTTGTAGCTGATGATCCATACGCTGAAGCTCTGGGAAAGAATTGTTGAAGCTAAGTTAAGAGGACAGCTGACGATCAGTGAGCAGCGGTATGGCTTTATGCTGAGAAAGAGCACTACAGATGCAATGTTTATTTTGAGAGTATTGATGGACAAGTACCTAAAGGTCAGAAGGAGCTGCGCTGAGGATTTGTGTACCTAAAGAAGGCATATGATAGTTTGCCGAATAAAAAACTGATACTGCATGAGGAAGACGGGAGTAGTTGAGAAGTATGTGTGTGTGATGCAGGACATGCATGAAGACAGCAAGACAGTGATGAAGAGTGACAGATGGATTCAAGATGGGGGATCACATGACATTGTGATCTGTATTGAGAGCAGGGAGCAGGTGAAAGAGAGTCTAGAGAGGACAAGGTATGCTCTGGACGGATGTTGGATGAAAATTAGAGAATGCTAGGGACAGGATGAGGAATCAGGAGTCAGATTATGTACTGTGGCCAAAAGACGTTTCCATTGAAAAACAATGTGTTTGTAACTTGCATGCTTTGGCTTTGAAAAACAGACTCTTAAATGCTATATAATATATTGCTGTGTAAAAGAGGGGTAGATGACAATCAGTTAAATTACCTGAGCAGAACTGTTTCTCAGCAGGTGGCTAAAAGCAGCAGCTTTTTATCCCTCATTCATTTACTTTCACTGGGTGATATAATCTGATTTGCTGTATTTTCTATTTACCAGTATTGAAATGTACATTTTTTAGTAATGCTAAAAGCACATGTTATGTTAAATAACAGTTGACAGTGTTAATAAAATTACCATGCACACGCAAAGCAAATAAAGTAGATTTGCTTTGGTGTATCTATATAACCTTGATGAAAAAATGGTTACAGCGGGGGTCTGTCTCCTTTTATCTGCATTTATAGGATCCCATTTTTTTTGGCAGCAGGCAGTGATCAAATCAAATATTTGCAGTGGCAATGAAATGTCTTAATCAGATATTAGTTTGTGACCACAAAGCATCAGATTGAGCTGTAATGAAACTGCAATATAAGAATGATATATTCTATAGAGAATTATATAATTTTATATTAGTTATTAACTATCTTTGGAGTAAACCTTTCCTGTCTTTCCTCCCAGCCACCGTTAGACCACATGTATACTTACATATGTTAATACACACATAGGGGACTGATAAATAAATGTGCAATGGTATCCAGTCAGTAATATTCAACTAACTACCCCCCCCCCCTCTCTCTATGTGTATGTCTTTGTGGTTAAAATTGTACTTCTGTTTTGTATAGTGTACATTTTTCTGTTGTTGTGTAGTATTCTTGGGATTGCTCAAGCTGCATCTATCTATTATCAATTTTTATCAATCTATATCTATTTATTCTACTCTGTCCAGCAATAAATGCGAAATAATAAACAATAAAACATAATGTGTAATAATGTGAATATAGCAACGACGGGACTGATAAAGTATATCTTAATATTAATACGTTTACTAATGATAAATCACAGTAACACAAGGGCTCTTGCTTTCTCACGTGACTAACTTTAACATGACGTCAAAACCGCCGTAAACAACAATAAGGAAGTGGAGGCGGGATGGAGTCCCTTTAGGACGCAGCATTAGGATTATAATGCTGTAGCGTTTAATTATCACACACGACAGTGAGTCTCTTTTGTGCTTTTACACCCTGGTTGTATGCTACACAAAAGCTACCTGCCAAACTTATGGTTTGGCTGTACCCAACCTGCTGTTAGCAAGTGTTTAGCCAAACAGCTAACTAGCTAGCAAGTAAACGGTGACTAGACAAGTGTTTATGCGCTGCTTTTAACCTTCGTCCCTAGTCGAAGCGTTCCTACATGAGGAGATAGTCGTTAATTTAAAATGAAACGTGGTTTTACTTATTAACTTGTTTTTTGTTTTTAGCCAGCGATGGAGGGCTCCAAAACGTCGACCATGCAGGTGAGCTTTGTGTGTCAGCGCTGCTCCCAGCCGCTGAAACTGGACACATCCTTCAATGTTCTCGATCGGGTCACCATCCAGGAGCTTATTGGTATGTTTAACCGCCGTATTTGATGTTGAACCTGCTCCATTTGTCGCCCTGTGTATGACCTCTTTCCTCCTCTTCCTCGTCAGCTCCAATAGTCTCAGTGACCCCCAGCAAACAGTCTGACAACAGCGGAGTGGAGACGGCACCAGAGGTAGGTTAATGCCGAGCTGGAAACTGCTCTTTGTAATACATTATTAAAAAGAAAAAGTAAAGGATTTTTAATCAAAGTATAATCAAAGCCAATGAAACTTCAGACTTTCTGATCTATTTGTGGGAGGAGCACGGCATTCATTGGAGCAGATGGGGACTATATAAACTGAGTACCATTAAGAGTTGCTGCAAATAAATTTAAGCAAAATGGACTAGCTCATGCTACTTTTTTCAGTTTGATTTTCATGTGTTTTTGAAATCAGGCCTCTGAAGGATACCAGATAATTTTCATTTACATAAAAAGATGTGACATGATTATATCCAGTTATTTTCCTCCATTGAAATCTGATATGTTTTCAAAGTTTTCCTTTTTTTTGCGCAGTGTATAAAGGCTGTATTAGCTCTCTGTCTCTCCTGGAATAACTTATAAATGGACTTGAGAGTCTCATAGCTGTTTACTGTGTGTAGAGGATGTACTACTGAATAGTGTGATTGCTTTTAGTGTTGTGTTGTCTCATTTGTATTCCCTCAGTTACAGATACAGATGTATCTGGTGGTGCTGTTTGTTATAACAGTATTAAGTGCTATTCTGGCCCTGTCACTCTTGGTTTTCAAAGACAAAAAACAAATAATTATTTCAGTTTTATGTGAAAATATGCTGTTGGAAAATGTGTTTGACTCTTAGACTTGGAATCTTTTCGTAGGAAACGTTTGTTGAAAACAAGCAGGATGGAGTTTCGAGAAAATACATCCCTCCTGCACGGTGAGCACCCAACTCTTTTTTTTTTTTTTTTTTTACTTGCATGTCCAACAAAGCTGACAGAATTGCTTAATCTTGAATGGCGTGCTTTTCCTCAGAATGATGTCAACAGAGAGCGCCAACAGCTTCACACTCATTGGAGATGCATCTGATGGCGGCACCATGGAAAACCTTAGTCGTAGACTGAAGGTGATACTTTTACTGTCGGAGAGTAAAGACATTTAGGTTCAGTTATGTCAGTCTACTTGAAAACATTTTGAGAGATTTATGTTCATGCATTGATTTCACGGTGTATTATCTGTGTGACAAAACCAAATAAGCTTTGCCTCTGATCATATCCCACCAAGGTAACCAGTGACCTGTTCGACATCATGTCGGGCCAGACAGATGTGGACCACCCACTGTGCGAAGAATGTACCGACACTCTGCTGGACCACCTAGACACGCAGCTCAACATCACAGAGAACGAATGCCAGAATTACAAGTGAGCACAAGAATGAGGATCCAGCCTAAGCAGCTGCCCAGTACTGAGAACCACTTAAAGTGCTGATTCCAAATGTTTGTGAATGTATTTCTAGGCAGTGCCTGGAGCTGCTATCGCACCTGCAGGTGGAGGATGAGGAGACCCTGTTGGCAGAGCTACAGCAGCTCAAAGAGGATGAGGAAAAACTGGTTCAGGAGCTGGAGGCTGTGGAGGAGCAGAGGGCTACTGTGGCCCAGGACCTGGCCCAGAGCAGGATCCAAGCTCAGCAGCTCGACACAGAGGAGCTACAGTGAGTGAGCTAGCAGTGGTGTAGACAGGTGATGGGTGTTTTTTAAATGATACAGCACCTAACTCCTCTGTCTTCCCCTTTCTAAAGATACCAGAAGGAGTACAGCGAGTTTAAACGGCAGCAGCTAGAGCTGGATGATGAGCTCAAGAGTGTTGATAACCAGATGCGCTACTGCCAGATTCAGCTAGACCGCCTGAAAAAGACCAACGTTTTCAATGCTACATTTCACATCTGGTACACACACACACAAACACACGGTGGCAAACACATTGTTGTGTATGCTAAGAAATAATTTAGGTCCTTAAATCAATGTTGACTTTCAAATCTTTAACACAGACTATGAGACGAGCCTATTGGCTGAGAATCCGACTCGTTTCTCCTCTTTTTCCAGGCACAGCGGCCAGTTTGGTACCATCAACAACTTCCGCCTGGGCCGACTCCCCAGCGTCCCGGTGGAGTGGAACGAGATCAACGCAGCCTGGGGACAGACGGTGCTTCTGCTGCACGCTCTCGCCAACAAAATGGGGCTGCGCTTTCAGAGGTACACGCTTAATTTAACTTGCTTTCTTCACCATTTGCTGTTGAGCTTAAAACACACTCGCCAGCCCCTTTATTAGGTACAGATTGTCAGTATAATGTTGGACCCTCTTTTTTGTGGCATAGATTCAACAAGGTACTGGTAACATTCATTGGCTATTTTGGTCCATATTGACATGATAGCGTCACAGGGTTGCTGTTGCTTGTCGGCTACATGATGGAAGTCTTCTTGGATGATCTTGGATTACGATCTGGTGACTGTGGAGGCCATTTGTGTACAGTGAACTCATTGATATGTTTAAGATTATTTGAGGTTTTCACATGGAGCTTTATGCCGATGGAAGCAGCTGTCAGTAACTGTGGATATAGTCAGCAACAGTGGACTGTTGAAAAGGATATGCCAAACACCTCAAGGACAGTGCTGCAGCAGCTTGAGAGAGAGAGATGGAGAGATGGGATGAATTTTTAATTTTGTCTTTTTAAAACCAACCATAGACATGGTGGTCTGGGAAAAATCTCAGTAGATCAGCAGTTTCTAAAATAGTCAGACTAGGCTGTCTGGCACCAAGAAGCACATCATGTTTAAAGTCTCTTAAATCACTTTTCTTTCTAATTCTGATGCTCAGCGAGAACTTCATCAGGTTTTCTTTACCATATCTACATGCCTACATAGCTTTATTACATTACTTACCTGGTTTCTTACAGATTTACATTCTCTCAATGTTTGCAAATCATGTTTTAGTTGACAAGATTGAATTATTCGCTATTATTTTGTCCTGGAATGATAATTTTCCTGTAATTTGCTGTGCTCATTGTCTGTTTAAATGTCTTAGTTCTGTAACCTTAATGAATCCCAGCCTCGAATCACTAAAATTTAGTGCGGTTTCCAGTTAATCTTCTGTTAGTCTGAAGTGCAATAAACTAGCTCAAACCCTTTATTGTCCCCTCAGATATCGTCTTGTCCCATATGGAAACCACTCATACTTGGAGTCACTGACAGACAAGTCAAAGGTAGTTCATTCTTACACCCGGCTCTCCTGTGCTTATTTAAACAGTTGTCCAGGTTCTTATTCTGCCATTTTTTGTCTACCATTGTGTTTTCAGGAGCTCCCACTGTACTGCTCAGGTGGACTGAGGTTCTTCTGGGACAATAAGTTCGATCATGCCATGGTGGCCTTCCTGGACTGTGTCCAACAGTTCAAAGAGGAGGTGGAAAAAGGAGACACTGGCTTCTGCCTCCCCTACAGGTCAGATATCAGCATTATGTGTGTATTGTACATTTCTGTGTGCTCATTGTGTAGCACATCTATGGGCCATTTAAAATGAATTTATAAATATACATGTAGTTTCAATGTAAATTCTGGTCCAATGTCAGCCCTATTCTACACAAGCGAACCTTTATTATTAGCATCTGAGTCAAATAAGCAAGTTTAGGCAAGCTTCGACCCCCCACTCGGAACCAACGTGAAAATCTACACTTTAGTTGTTCCCTGCTAGCACATCAAGGTTGGAATATCCCAAATCATATTCATTCTTTAACAGACTGATCCTTCATAAACTTAAACTCTGTACTGTGAATACAGACATGTGGCCTTTGGTTCAATGCAAGAAAATCAGGAAAACTTTGGATACTCTGGTGTAATAAGCATTTCAGCCTCTGTGAACATATTAAATTTGTGACTCAGGAATGTTACATTTTCCAGGTTTTTGATTTAAGTTCAGATTCAGTGTTATATTTATAAACTTAGAAACTAGTCTGACTTTAACTTTTTTTCTCCCTCATACCTCAGAATGGATGTGGAGAAGGGCAAGATCGAAGATACGGGTGGCAGCGGAGGCTCCTACTCCATCAAAACTCAGTTTAACTCTGAGGAGCAGTGGACGAAAGCGCTCAAGTTTATGTTAACCAATCTGAAGTGGGGACTGGCTTGGGTTACCTCACAGTTCTACAACAGATAAAGCAGCTGGACAGTGTCAATATTTGATTAGTCACATTCACATCTGTTGAAGGAATATCATGCAATATATATTTGGATACTTTAGCCAAAGGAAAAGAATGGTTAAGTCTGCACTGTACAGCAAAAAGCTTTGAGTGATATCGAGCCCTTTTTTTTTTTTTTTTTTTTTTACAAGTTACAGAAAATCCATTAAAGTCTATTTTGCTGCAACAGGGAGATTTAAAATTGTTGGTTCACTAAAAAAAAAACAAAACAAAAAAAAACAGTTGTACATATCCCCCTCAAATTAAGCAGGATGATGTTTCATTTAGTTCTTGCCTGCTTTATTAATACTAGGATATGCTTTCAATATTTCCAAGTTTGATGTATTGTCCACTTCCTGTTGCCCCTCACCTTTTAAAATTTAAACGCTATGTGTGATAGTTGGAGTAGATTTTAGTATTTGAATATTCAACAAGTCAGTATTTCATTAACATTGAATGCAATTACCAGATCATACACATAACTGCTGGAGGTGCACTGATGCTTCAGCCTTGTGTTCATACTCTGTACCAAATGTTTAATAAAACTCGGTTTGGAAGAAAATATCTGGAGCTTTTTTTTTTTTTTTTTTTTAAGATTGCATATATTAAATCACATTGATGTTTGAACTTAATATAAAAAAGTTTGCACAATTTCCCAAAATGAAGCGAGACACCACACAGTTAACCAAATATTCTTTTGTTTTTTTAATGGTTTCATCAGTTCAGTTTAATCTTACCTCGCATCACAACAATCACTCAGTCACCACCCACACACCATTCAAGTTTAACAGCGTTAGAGGTGGGGGTGAATCTCATGGAAAAATATGGACTTAACAATTAAAATAAGCTGAATTCCAGTTATCAAGTAAAATATTTCAAATTGGTCAAACAAGTCAGTCTTCTAGAGTCAGCCCTCTTCTGTGTCAAGTCATTTATGACCTTTTAAAGAAGCCACGTCATGACGACAGGCCTCGAACTTTGGTCATCAGTCACTCCTCGTCACTCGGAGCCCTTCCTAAAAAAAAGTTCCAGGTTCAATTCTATCAGAACACATTTAAAACGGACAACTATTAATCTGAAAATACTTTGATAGATGATGTATTTCAAGCAGTATGGGGTGACATTTAATTTATGCTTCCTCTTCAAAGCCTTTTACGAGTATAGGCAAGAGATTTTCCACACATAGCATACCTCTGAGCCTGTCACAGTTGTGCAATTTTTCAGGTGCTTCATATAAAGCCTCTTGAAATGAGCCAAAGTTTTGTTAGTGCATGCATATGGGCAATTCTTTGGGTTCTACTGAGCCCGCAGCCAGAGGCTGGCACATTTACACCACTTGAATAACAGTGGTGGGCACATATTCTACTACAACGCCACACCATAGATTATTTTGGTTCCATTCACTCTTTTAAGATGCCTCCTTCCCATCATGCGCTCTGCTTTCTTGCCATGAAGAGAGCAAAGGAGGAGCTCCATCAAGGGTGTAATGTCTCCATGTGGCTTTGGGGTTTTGTTCTAGTTTCTTTCAGCTAGCTCGAATTGGAGGCACTGCTGCTGTAGCAGCTGGAGGTGGAAGGAATGGGAGGTGCTGGAGGTGTGCTGCTGCCCAGGGCTTTTCGGATGTGGGGCATGAGGAAGGGGTCACTGGCCAACTGCAGCACATCCACCCTGTCCTCTTTGTGGTAAGCCAGGCAACGTCGAATGAAGGCCTGTGAAGGGAAACCGTGACAAAAAGTGACTCATTATAGCTGAACACACTTTTTTTTTTTTTTTTAAATTCTCAGGCTAACTGCTGTTCTGTTAATGCAATATATGTAATACACTGTGCAAATAGTCATGCCAACTGGTCAACGAGTTTGTTGCAGTTTCAAAGAAACTAATACCAGACCTTTGCTTCTATGGTGACCGCAGGTTTTGGGGGAAACTGCACCTCAGTGGCTTTTAGTATCGTGTTTTCTTGTAGGATATCCTGCTGCGACTGGTTATGACCAAACGGCTTGAAAAAGATCAAGTTACAGACTTCTTAAGTTCATTTATTCAAAAACAAAACAGAAACCTGACAACTATTGTAATATAGGTTAGTGGTTACCTTGCGTCCATACAAGCTCTGGTAGAAGATGACCCCTACTGACCAAACGTCCACTTTGTTGGATATTTTAGGGGGCTCCTTGCCCACTACAAAGCACTCAGGTGGTAGATACCTGTAAGCAAGACAAACAAAAATAACAAATCAGGGAAAAAAGTTTTTTTCTGATCTTTCTTTATTCTCAAACTGCTTGCTGAATACAGAATTAAAATTGAGTTAGCAGCATTACTGTGAAACCGTTGCACATCTGCTAAACCTGCGTAGTCATACTGGTTGCTTGGTGACTAAATGCAGTGCAAAGTGTCTATATGTACCAGTAGGTCCCTGCTCCCTGCGAGGTCAGCTCCATGCCATCTGCAGAGTTGTAGCTGTCATCGTCCATGATCTTGGACAGACCAAAATCGGTGATCTTTATCTCTCCGCAAGCTGTGCCGTTGACCAACAGGATGTTCCCTGGTGACAGAACACATAAAATGAGGGTTCACAAGCATCACGAGTCCTACACTGTAAACATAGCCAGAGATCTTTAACTGAATTAGAATAGAAAACACATTCGTGTGTTGCCCATAAAACTCAGTGAGATTACCAGGCTTGAGGTCGTAGTGTATGATGGGTGGCCGAATCTGATTGAGGTACTTGAGGGCATTGACGAGCTGCATGACGATGGAGCGGCCCTCCTTCTCCGTCATCGATTTGTTCTGCTTCAAGTAGAAATCCAGGTCATTGCCTTCACAGTACTCGAGTACTGTGCAGAACCTGCACCAGATTAGATAACACATGGGTTAACTGTGAAGGCATCAATGATCACCTACATGTTCAAACATATTCTAAGATGCCTGATGTGATAAAAAGTGATAATATCAGCAACACTTGCCAAGTTTACAAAAAACATGAACAAAAAAAAAAAAAAAAAAAAAATAGTATCATTGTTAAAAATAATAAGTAATTCTTAAATATTGTCACCTAAGGCTCTCATCACCTCCATAGCCACTGCCACAGACTACACACTACACAGAACAAACTTCCAACTGAAACCCAAGCTCTTAAACGTCCATAATAACTACAGATGAGAAAATAAAAATTGACGTTTTTGCCACTGAACACTACCGAATAACAAACACTTATAGATAATCATCGCATTCGCATTAGTGCCACATCGTGAGCTTTATGTGAAATGAAGCACTTACGAGTCTGTGTTGAGCGAGAAATAGTCGTAAAGTTTCACTATTCTAGGATGATCGAGTTCTCTGTGGATTCTGTATTCTCTACAGGCGTGTCTGCAACGGAAAAAAAATTAATGAGTCCGAATGAATCACTCGAGTATAAATAAAAGAAATATTTCCGATCACACAATAACACGTAGAGAGCACATTTACAGAGCGGCAGACTCACTTGTGGTAGTTTTCCTTCTTCTCTTCCCTCCAGTTCTTGTTGAGTTGATGGATTTTAATGGCCACGTACCTCTGCTCTGTGAAATCAAAAGCCTGTAAAAAAGGTACATTTCACATCAATACAAAGCAGCTTACTACTGGCCTGAATTTCCCATTGAATTCTCTACAGTAGCTGTTTACTGCATACAGAAGTGTTGCAAGACTTATCTTCCTGTACATCACTCAAAGTTTAGAAAACAAAGAAGGAACAAAAAAGGTATTCATGAGGAATGGAAACCAAGTAAATAGCACCGGCTTACCTTAAAAACTTCACTAAAGCCACCTCTTCCAAGGAGCTGTAACAGCAGATATCGGTCATTCAGTGTGGGGTGGTCTTTAAATCTACAAAGGAACACATTGTTTAAGTATTTGTTGCTTTAAAAAGACACCACAGAGCTTGAGTAGGGCATGTTAAACTGGGATGATACGTACTGCGAGTTGTCCTCATTATGGATTCTCTTAAGCTCTCGAATGTGCAGATTTCTCACACGTTCCAACTGGTCCAGCTCTGCATGGATCTCTGCTTCTTCCTGCATACAAGTGCAGAGATTTATCACCTACCTCATCGTTTGAACGGGTGACGCCAAAGGAGAGAAAAAAAAAAGTGGGAAAAACAACAACAAAAGCGAAAAGAAACATTGGCACCTTTTTAAGATGACCGATTCGAAGTTTGAAGATCTCCTCTTGCTCGCGATACTCTGCCAGTGACAACCTGTGAGAGATCAGAGAGCCAGAAATGTATTATTAAATAAGAAATAAACAAGATATTAAAAACAGAAAGCAAAGAAAACGTGAGATTTTACTGAAGAAAATATGTTAAATGTCTAAATAATTGTGATCTACAGAGTTAAATATACAGCATTTGACCTCTTACTAAATTTTTTCACCCAATGCTGGTTGAGGTTAACGGCTTACTGACAGCCATCAATACCACTCACCACAAAACTGCATGACTGGCCCCCCACAGACCAGTAAACCTCATTATATTCAGGCTACAAGCTTATTAATCCACTATTTATTACACAATAAAGTGATCTGCTCCTTTTAACCGTACGTTTCACTCTCTTGGCCGTTGCTTCTGCTTTTTCGTTTGTTGTGCTCCAGGTTGGGTGGAAGCGTTTGGGCCATGGAGGGAGGTTTCCTCTTCCCCAGCAGCTTCCTCTGCCTCTCAATGTCCTCCCGCTGAGAGTTGATTCGCTCTTGCTGCCTACAACATGCAGGGACAATCTGGCGTAAGCATTTCTGTATGCAGAATAGAAAAAAAAAAATAACAATTTAAATGTACGCTTGTGCCCATTTTCGTTCTGACTTGATGAGATTCTGGAAGGCATATCCATCTGTCCACTGCTCAGTGAAGGAAGCTCCGTGGCGTACGGTGGTGAAGTGACCCAGGCGTAGACGGTCCTGCATGCTCTTGTCCCTGCATGCCATCTTCTCCTGTCTTGACTTCAAACACAAATAAAGAAATAAATGAGTAAAACATTGCAGGCACAAAAAACAAAACAAAAAAAACCTAGAGGATATGAAGTATCAAATATTATTATCAAATAATACTATTCAGTTCCACCTTAAATCACCATAAAGCCTTTTACAAGTTACATGGGGGCAATGCTTACATGCATAAACTGACTTCTTTGGTTTTCACATTGTACTACAGAGGTGTCCCAAATCAGGCAAACATACTTGTGCAAATTCATATTCACACCGACCCTCTCAATTAGCAGCTTCTTGCTCATGGTCACACACTTGTTTAGTCTCTCCTTGTAGCGCTCCAGCATCTTCTGCTGCTCGTCCACCTGCCGCCTCAAGTCACAGTTCGCCTGCCAAAACACGCATCATCACTCTGACAACCAATTCTCATTACAGCAAGGATTCAAGACCGCTTATTAAACTGACACGATGGGGGAAAACTGCCAGAATTTCAGTTTGTAGCTTAAATGAAAGTGGTGTAAATGTCAGCAAACTAGTGGCATTTAAAAGT
Source organism: Perissodus microlepis (assembly GCF_051167445.1). NCBI lineage: Eukaryota > Metazoa > Chordata > Actinopteri > Cichliformes > Cichlidae > Perissodus > Perissodus microlepis. Next base: position 13,654,551 of record NC_140468.1, read on the forward strand.
TAACGAGCGTGATGAGCTGTAAGCGGACTGGTGAAGGTTAATTACTGAGAGATTTGTCATTGTTAGCCAAATAAACAAAGCAACAGATTTGGACAATAATGACTCATCTCACAGTTGTATTTTCAATGGTCCAAGCTATCTGTTAAGAGAAACATTTGACTAACTGCTGATTTTACCCTCAACAGGTCATCTATCCTCCCTTCCTTCTTCTCCAGGTCAGAGTTCTTGCTCTTCTCCAGTGCTGTCAGTTTCAGGATCGTCAGGTCCGACTGAGGAAGGAGATCAAAAGGTAGCGAGCCCACAGTAAACATCTCGTTCAAAAGGTGGACACACCTCTTGGGTCACTAACAAAGGAGTCCATCATTTTAAATTTAAATCAAAATCAGCCACTGGTATCGCAAATATTAGAAGTGACTTCTAAGTGCTGACCTTTAAATCAGGCCAATTAGTGTAATTTACAAGAACAGCTGGATGTGTTGCAACTATTATGTCAGAAAACCAGCAGTGTGAGACCTTTAATGCCCTTTTAATTCTAGCATCCACATCCCAACTGTACTGTACTTTTTTAATGGCATAACAAGGTGTGCAGTGTTGCAACCTTACAAGTTTTGTCAGACTCTACAAAACACTTAAACCAGGGACGTGCTTCAACATGAATGAGATTATAATGAAGAAGAAAAAAGAAAAGTCAAGGTGTCAAGCAGTGATTTGGGTCAGTCTCAGTTACCTGGATGGCTTTATGGGAATAGGAGTGTGTGGGGGCTGTTTTAACAGAGCTGCAAGATGAAGAGTCTGTGTGGGCTGATCCTGTGGACGAAGGACTGTTGTGCTGAAGCTGTATTTCACAGTGAAAGAAAGAAAAGTAGAGGAACATGGGGGACAAAATATCAGACCCAGATTCACAGACAGCATCAACAGTTTATAGAGAAGCTCAAAGGCATTAAAAGGAAAACATAATGTGGAGAGAATTTCATTTTTTTTAAATGACGGGACTAAATGCTGGTGAAGGTCTGGATATGCTCCGGATCCAGAAAAGCTCTACTCTGGCAGATAGTAGTGAGCATTGGCCTGCTGAAACAGCTGCAGATAGGGGTCTGCTGAGTTGAGAGGGATAACGCTGCTAATCCACATTGAAAGGAGCCAATTGAGGTGGTTCGGGCATCTGACCACAGAAAGTCAATTATTGCTCCTTTCATTTAGGACCCCAACGCCATAAATTACTGCTTACGGGGCTGTTAGTTGCTGGGGGGAAAGTTATGGCATGTAACCAAGTTATCAAATATATAATGCAGCCATCAGAGAAGCTTACACATTTAGTTAGCAAATGTTTCGTATAATGTACACACTGATCTTCCGGACTGTTCCCTGCTTTAAATCCCAGCCAGTTAAGCCCAAAACTGAAGGCATGACACCACCACTAGAAAAGTTAGCTCCCATTTCACTAAAAAAAAATAATTAAATCACTCTTTGGTGTTTCCACTGACTAAGTGATGCAGACAAACTAAAGATGTGCCAGTTAGTCCTCCCAGAAAAGAAGAAAACTCACAACCATCGGTTGACTTTGACACTGGCTAAAGGTGCAACAGAGACGAATGCCGTGCTCACCATAGGATTAGACAGTGAATGTTGAGGAGACGAGCGCACCAGCATAGGGATGCTTCGAGCAGGACTGGTGCCAGAGCCGCTGCTACCAGCAAACTGACCACAGGACAAAGAGAAGAAACAAAGAGGACAGAGTGGTTATTTAGCAAAGGATGAATGAAGGGCAGTACTGATATAACCAGGACAAGAGTATGAAAGAGGAAAGCTTCAGAACTGAAAACAATAAGCATCAATAAAACGATGCATTCAACAAATCTAAAGCATCTTATGTCCTTTCAGTTTGTACTCACATCGCAGTAATCGCTCATTTTTTGTGCTCTTCCCTTTCCTGTAAACAAAAACAGCCTTTTATAGTAAAGGAAACGTAAATGTGACTCTTATAACTTTTGTATTTTAAGACTCCAGGTTTTTTTTAAACAATTATTTAACACCAAACTTAAAGTGGTGCAACACTTTAAAGTTGAGCAGCTGATCATTTCCCAATACAGAGAGGCATTTCTGCTTTAAACACATAAGTATGTATGTGGACTTGCCTTGGCTGTTGTTGTCATAGGTGTCTCCTTTCCTCTTCCTGCTTCTGTCATTGGGCTTCTTCTCTGGTGTCTAACAAACACAGAAAAGCAGCTTAGAATTGATCAATTAACCACATTAACAGCAAAGAAACTGTATAAATGTAAGTCCTGGAGCTTTAAGTTTGAGTCTCTTAGTTAAAATAAACTTTTGAAAAAATATAATAACATTAACAGCAGATTTTTTTTATTCGAGTTTAGTATTTAGTAAACTTTGATGTAGTGCTTCCAGTCATATTATAGTCATACCAGGTTTTTAAATTTGCCTGTGAGGTGGTATGGTGGCTTATTGCTGTGCCTCATTGCGTCACAGCAAGAGGGTTCAGGATTAAGTCTGGATAATGATTCTTTCTCTGAGGGCTTTACATGTTTTCCCATGTTTGTGTGGGTTTCTTTAAGCCAGCTAGGTTCCCCATTTATCCATAAGCATGAACTAAAATTTACAAAAGCATTTTTCCCTCTCTCTGTGGGTTAATTATTGGTTTTCTCTCAATTTCTTTTAAACACATTAAATATTTAAAATTCTTATGTTTGTTTGTTTTTAAATGCCTTCACAGTCTTGCTCCGCCTTACCTCTCTGAGCTTCTTCATCCCCACATACCCTGTCGGTCTCTCAGGTCAGCTGACCAGCTGCTCCTGGAGGTACCGAGATCCAGGAGGAAGCTCAGAGGGGACAGGGCCTTCTCTATTGTGGCTCCAAAATTATGGAATAATTTGCCCATGCACGTTAGAGAGGCCCCTTCACTGTCCAGTTTTAAAACACGTCTTAAAACCCACTTTTGTTCCTTGGCTTTTAACCTCAGTGAGACTTAGTTTTCTCTTTTAATTGAAGTAGTTATTTAATTAATGTTTTCACTCTTCTTTTATTTGTTTTTTATTTATATCTCATGTAATTTTATTTTACAGTTCCAATGTACAGCACTTTGTGTCAGCTGTGGTTGTTTTAAAGTGCTTTATAAATAAAGTTGATGATGATGATTAAATTCTGTTACTATTTAATTAAAGTGTAAAAAAAAAACAAACCCAGATTGATAAATTATTCACAAGCACTCCACCATACCAAAGTGTTTCCATACACTACTGCATGTACTACACAAAATACATAACTAATTCGAAACAACTAATACTGAAAACCTGCGAGCTGCATACACAAAAATCAAAAATCAACCTCCAGTTCCTTGTCACTGAGTGATCCTGCACTGCACAAAGACTGGTTGGATGATTCGCTGTTGGCCGAACTCTACAGCAAAGAAGAGAGACAAAGACCCGATTGGTTAATCATTAACTACTCTTATGGATAGAACTGAAAATGTGTGATACGGGATATTTAAATGATCTGCATGCATGAGATAAAGCAAAAGACGCCTGTGGCCTGTTTAGAGTCTGTCAGCATTACTCCCCAATTCATTTCATTGCAGATTTCTACAGTGCAGTATTATTTAAAAAAAAAAAACAAAAAAAACAAAACAATAAATAAAACACCAACCACTATGGCAGAATTCACAACTGTCACACTATGACCCTTGTGAGTGCACATTAAACACATCACCCTGCTAATCTTCACTTGACTTCCAGTTGGCTGAATTGGTTAGGGTCATTAAAGGCCAGACTCTGCACAGCCTGATGGGACTAAGAAGAAACAGCAGGCTTTCTGGGGCAGGAGGCTAATGCTTTTTAAGGCCTGCTAGCTTAACGCTTTTCAAGGTCACAACTATAGCAGACAACTCCTCTCATTCCTTTATATTAACATCTACAGTTTGACTGCAACGTCCTAAATAGCACTCAAAGACATACAGTGGATATCTATAATGTCAAAAAAAATATATCCATCCATTCATTTCCAAACTTTAATGTGACCTATAACATGTGTCATTTAATTGAAGAAGAAAAAAAAAGGCAAAGCAAAAAACAAAAGTACAATAACCAGCATTAGTGTCCACACGTTTAAACTAATGCTTTCTTAAAGCACCTTTTGATTTAATCACAGCAATCAATCTTCTTGGGTACACAGCTGCCATTAATTAAAGAAACCCTGATTAACCCCAAATAAAGTTCAGCTGCCCTAGTAGGATTTTCCCAACAATTACTCTGTTGCAAACTAGAGCAAAAGCCAAGCATCAAAGAGATGTTATCGTTGAAAGGCATCAGTCAAGAGAAAGGTTTATAATAAATAAATAAGTGTAGCATGGAACACAGTGAAGCCAGTCATTAAAATAAATAAAATAAAAAGGCAGAAATATGGGACAACAGTGATGAAAAGACAAGATGAAAACTGGTCAGGGAGGCTGCCAAGTGACCTACAGCAACACTGAAGGAGCTGCAGGAAATTCTGGCGGTGAGGACTATGGGGTAGGGTTGCAAGACGGAAGCCATTTCTGACAAAGAAAAATGTCCAAGACCAGCTACAATTTGCTAAATCATCAAGTTTAAAATTAAGAAGGGTGGAAAATTTACATTGATCTGAGGAGACTGGCCACACATGCATACAGAAAGCCCCAAACCAAAAAAAGAGGAAAGAAAACAACAACACAAATAAATAAGTGGCATAATGCAATATCAATGTTGAAGCATGGTGGCAGCAGGATCATGCTTTTAAAACCTTAAGACATCTGCCAGAAAGCTGTAGATGAAGACAAATTTCACCTTTCAACACGAAAATCACCTGAAGCATATATCTAAATCAATATTTAGACGAATATTGAACCCTTGGATCAAAACAGTACTTAGTATATGACGTTTTATATATTTTTCCCCTAATATTTGTTTTTCAGTTGAGTTAAGTAAGGTAAAGGTGGGAAAAGTTTCAAAATGACTTTTCCCACCTTACCAAATATAGGTAAGAGCATTTAAAATAAATAAATAAATAAATAAAAATGGCTGCTTTCTTAGGAGCTGCCATTTTCTCAGATGTGCACCCTCACTTATTAATACCCAGTTCAACAGCAGGGTACAGCAAAGCACTGTGAACTTCAGCTGCTGTGCCATTTAAGTGTCACTATCCTCCACTGAAACAAAGAGCTGCCGGCCAGCTCCTGTGTCAGCCAAAACAGAGCTTGTCTTGTTGTACCTTTAGCTCATGAAAACAGATCACAGCACTGAAGAAACCTCCTGAACAGAGGGCACACTGTAAACAGAGAGGACTTCTAAGCATACCTCAACTGAAAGACTAACACAGGACTGCTAACCAATTGCACTCACAGTGGGGTTGTGGGATGAATTCCAGGAATTAATTCAGCAAGAATTGCAAAATTTAGCAAAAACAACATGCATCAAGTCCAGCATCCACAGAAATGACCTGTACCTGCAACTGTTGTCATTTTAAGCAACAAAACAACCATTACAATGTTAAAATGTTCCAACCTTGGCCACACTGACTCCAGTGAACCGAGCCTCAAGCAGCTCCTGCCTTCGTGGATCCAGGCTGATAGCCTGGCTATGAAGTCCTTCCATCATGCCTAGAAAGTAAGACATAAACAGTAAATGGACTGGTACTTGTATAGCAATTTTCTAGTTAATTTGGGCACTCAAAGCACTCCCTTATTACAAGTCTCATTCACACAAGTTGTTTTTACCTAGGCACTTTTAATCTAACGTTCCAGATTTCACGTTGGAGGAACCAGGAATTGAACTACTGACCTCCTGATTGGTGGATGACCTGCTTTACCTCCTGAGCCACAAATATTTAACTTATGTGGAAGACCTGGTTTGAGTTAGAATGACATACACTGAATTGTGTGGCACTTTCTGATTTAGGGAAGTGACCCAACAAGCTTGAGGTCTGACTGGGAAAATGTAACACCTTTTGTCACATTTGCATGGTAACCTAGGCAATTATTTGATCAGTAAACGTCACAGCCTGCTGTTCAAAGGAACCCTTTCCTCAAAACACAAACACCAGGGAAAATTTGCTTAAAGTCACTCTTAAATTAATTTCAAGAAATAGGTTTTTAAAAAAAAAAATAGAAAAAGGAAATTAAATCTGAGAGCACATATGAGACGTGTCATAGCTCAAAAACCACCAAAGAATATAATAATAAAATAATGATATCATTTCTGAGCAGGCAGCCCAGCAAGCCCGTTCACTTGTGTATCAAAACAATCCTAGAAAGCATAAGTTACCTAAACAGAAATACTATCTACCTCAATCTCAACATCAAAAGCAATCCCATAGGCTCATAGCTCCCCAATTCGAGCAGCCTTTCAGCAAAACCATCTTGATAATAGTGGGTGAAAAAAACCGTTTCGATACTGTTGACCGATCGAGTGGACGAGGAATGCCAAACTTGGCTAAAGCTAAAGGTGCTAATCAAAATCCTGGTAACAACAACACAAAAGCGATGCGCTCCCATCAACTGTCAGCTTATCCTATGCCAATCGGCAGAACGACTCAAACTTTGCCTATAAAATGTAGGATTTGAACCTATTACACAGCCCAAACTAGCTAGGGTCAAGTGATGAATCGAGCTAACGCCAGCTACAGTAGAAGTCTTACCTGGAGAACCTTTTGCAGTTTTCACAGCACTCACAACCCCAGAAAGGATGTTATCCGTCCAACCGGCGACAGCAAACTCCTTAACACCCCCGAGCTCCCCGCATCTCAAATAAAGTTGTCTGTATTAAGTTATCCATTTACAATTATTTCGAAATCAGGGAAGACATTTGTTAGCTTAGCTAATGCTAGCTATAAAGATCAGTGTGGCTGGCTCCTGTCGGTGTCATCCGGACAGGAGGCCGTGATCCTCGGGGTTTCCTCGTCCGTGTTGGTGCCCCTTCACGGGCAAACCGGGAGCTGTCAGTGCTCTGAAGTCTCCTGACAAGTGCTGTCACATTTCTGCTTCACTCGTTCTTCCTTTTATCGTTACAGAGCGATGCTTGCACCGGGAGGAGTCATCTTGTTACAGTCCATTATTTTAATGCTTAAGAAAAGATCATAACCTCCCGCAGCAAGGCCGCAGTGAGCTCCCAGGAGACCTTTTACAGTGATGCTTCCAGTGCGCCGGTTTACCACATAATGTACGCTCCCCCAAAACGGACTCAGTACTGTAGTCAAGGTTAGATTACAACCGGGTGAAATCGATAACTTCCCAGGTCTCCACACCACAGGGGGCCCTAAAAAGCTTCCCTGAGAGCTGCTTTTTAAATCTGGATTTCAACTACTAGAGTCAAACTATGTCCTGCATGTACAACATGTTTTTGTTAGCTTACAGGATAATTTAATGCATTTAGTCGTTTGCCTGAACTGTGCATGGATTCCTAGAATAAACAGATGCATCAAATCACCACAAATTAAATTACACCAAAGACATCTGTTGTTGTTTTTTAAACTTGATGAATGAAGTTAGTAAATGTTTAACACTATTTGTGTGAGCTTAAGTCCTTGTCATCATTGCTATGCAAACTACTTCACTGAACATACCTTATGTATTCAGATATTTTATGCTCCGGTAATTTTTTATTTTATTTTTTTTACTTTTCACATAAAACAGCGGTGTTAAAAGGAGTTTTCTCGTGAAGCTTTACCATCAGTTGAAAAAATGAAGTACACCCGATTGCTTGTAGGTTATAACTTGTAGAATTTAGCAGTAGTAAATGCAATGTTGCTTCAATTCCTTCAGGTTTCTGGACTTCAGTTTACACAACCCACCACAGCATTTAGTCAGGTTGAAGTCTGGACTTTGACTGGTTCATTGCAACACCATCATCTTTTCTTTTTCTGTCATTCTGTTGCAGATTTGCAGCTGTGCAATTGATCATTGTCAAATTTCAACAAGGTTTTAACTGTTTGACAGATGGCCCACATTTGACTCTAGAATACATTGGTTTACGGAAGAGTTAATGGTTGACTCAATGATTCCAAAGTATCCAGACCCTTCTACTGCAAAACAATCCCAAATCATCACCCTTCCATCACTGTGCTCCCACATGGTATGAAGTGTCTGCGCTGATATGTTGTGTTTGGTTTTCACCAAATGTGGTGCTGTACATCATGACCAAATATTTCCATTATGGTCTTGTTGCTCCAAAGGACATTGTTCCAGAAGTCTGGTGGTTTGTTCAGATGCAACTTTGCAAACCTAAGCTGTGCTGGCATGATCTTTTTAGACAGAAGACACTTTCGCCTAACAGCACTTCCAAAAGAGCAATACTTTATTAGTCTTTTTCTAATTGTGCTTTCATGAACTTTAACATTTAACATGCTGTCCAAGGCCTGTAGAGTCCTAGATGTATCTCTTGGGTTTTTGGTAATGTCACTGAGCATGGCATGGTCTAACCTTTGGTGGGATATCCACTCCTGGGAAAACTGTGGCATTGTGTTAACATACCTTCAAACTGCACAAACCTCTGCGTTTATAGAGGTGATCACATTTGCTAATACTACTACTTCTACTATTGCTACTGGTACCTTCTTAATTTCCATTGAAGCACAAAGGGTGAAAGTAGTTTTACTTCCTTTTTTCCTGTAAATCTCTGCTGCTTCAGAAGACCTTCAAAATAACACTTTGAAATGACCAATGTGATTGATCAATTTCAGTTGTGTAATTGGTCAATGACCACTTTTGAATTGTGTATTTTGTCAGTAGGTATAAGTCAGTTAGTGCTGAGTTGTGCAGATTTTTTGGAAACATCTCACCAATCAAAAAAGAATTATATTGATGGCTGTTTTTGTCACCCCATAGTCAGGAATCCACATGCTGTGGGTCCAGACACTCCCAAGAAAAAGATAAAAACACTAATGTGAACACTGAGGGGCTTTTGTTTTTTCTTTAGCTTTACTCTATTTTAAGTTGCAGTTTAAACCAAACCTGTGGTTTGATTTAAACCAGTGTTTCCTTAAATTGCGGAGCACAGATCTTCTGCTGGGCAGACAGAATGACTACTGGGGCCATCTGAGAAAACTTTGGAAAACAACTGATCGAAATGAAGAATTAACCTCCACAGGTGAAAAACAAAGCCAGAAATGTTAAAAAATGAAAATTCAACTGTGCTTTCATTGATGCACCTTGCTAACCACGCTTGATAACCTTAGCTGATAGCTTAGCATTTAACCCCCCAAACCTGTTACTGGCCAAAATGCTAAAGTTGAGGCTTTGAAATGCATAGTCCAAAGACAACAGGTGACATGATGGTGTATACATCCATCTTTTATCTACAGTCTGCGCTGTGGGATGTACTCTAACGGAGGCTTAAATTTAATAAGGCCAGCTTGACGTCATATCTGTACATGTGAATTAGTTTCATTCTATTAATCTTTTTTTTTAACCACCTCACAGCTTGTTTTCTCTTTCTTCCACTTGGTGGAGCTAAATAGCTTTACTGGCTTTGTCAGAGCCAGTGAGCTGGGACGTGTTTTTTACCTATTTTCTTTCTCTGTGTCTCCATATTGTGTTCCGTTGAGCTGATGAACTGCACTGTGCACACAAACGAGCAAATTAAACCTGCAGTTTAAGTCCAGGAGATGCGAGTAGTGCGCTGCATTCAAAAAATCCTGCACAGTCAAGAGAGAGTTGAGGATGACGTAATTACACTAATAATTATGATAATAGGTTTATCATAATTATTATCATAAAAAAAAAGAAAATATTATCCTTTTAAGCTGATGCATGCACAGACTGAGTGCACAGCAAAATGGGCTCATGGACAATATTTTAATAAAGACTAATTAAAGGGTTACACGATCGACTGTAAATCAAATGTATTTTGCAGAAAAGCAGGTCTCTGATTGTCTGTTTTATTTGTTTTTCATTCATCACATTTTTAACATTTAAAACATAAACTCAACAGGAATTAGTCAGTGTTCCACCTTTACGTGTTCTCAAAGCGTGGTTTCAGACTGTTTTTTTCTACTTTTGAATCAATATTACAATATTAATGAGAATGGATATCGTTAATACAATAATCACGAGTGCTGTGAGCACACAAGCCCCACTGACCTATAGTTGACTTAGTAGACTAGACTTAGTATAGTAGACTTTTTTTTCTTTAAACACCATGCTTTAACTTTAATGTCTCAAATTATGTGGCTATAACATCCAGTGTATTATAAAGAATGACTAAAAAAAATCACGTTTCATATCTTCAAAGAAAATTATATTAATGCACTAGAAATTTTCAGTTTAGTCCAAACCACATGATGGCAGTTTATCTTTGTGGTTTCCCACTGGGTGTCACAAACAGGAAATTCTGTGCCCTACACTGGCTTATAGGAACTGAGTTCACCCATATTACTTTTTAAAATATATTTTTTACCATTTTGCCACAGTGATATGCAGTCATGTGGATCCTTTTGGTTTTTATTTTAATAAGCAAAACATTTCCTTTGCTGCCAAGAGTTTTCTATTCAATGTTAATGTTGATGTTATGTTTGAATGCCTGACTACCTTTACACTGGGAAGTATATAGCACTTCTCAAATGTTAAATATATTCTTATTGCCTCTGCCAAAAAGGTTATGTTGTTGGTAGCGCTTGGGTGCATCTTTTTTCTGTAAACATGATTGCTAGAAAGGTTTTGAATGAATTCTGATCAAGCTTTGTAGGGGTGTAAAATTTGTCAATGTAATGATTTATTGGTCGAAAATTGACAAATCCGTTTTATAAATTAGAAACTATGATTCTTACAAGTGTGGTGTTTATCGTAAACATATAGAGAGTACCATATCTGAACACTTAAACCTCTTTTTGAATTCTGACATTACCTTAAAGCTCAAAAGAGTGATCTAATGGTCAAAGTGGTAATAATGCTACGTAGAGCTATTTAAAACGATGTTTCTTACTACCATTGTCTGTATTTACAACATATAGGTATATAGGAAATGACATATGATGACATATTGGGATTTCTGATCTTATTTGACTTCTTCAAGGTCAAATAAGATGAAACTTTCATAAAATAACTATCTTCAAAAGTTAATTCTGTTCATCTTGATGTAGCGTTTTCAGTGGGTGAAACGTTTCGTTACTCATCCAAATGACTATCCTTGTATTGGCAACATTTAGGATAAAATACTGGTATATGAGGTTTCTAAATATCACCTTAACGTCTGCATCCAACTATCCTGTCACATATGACCTCACTTTCACATTTCACATTTTCATATTGACCCCAAAATGTGTTATAAACTGCAAACTTCTTAAAGTACGATTAAAAAGAACAAAGATGACAAAATTAATATGCACAAAACACAAAACTCCCCCTAAAAGTGCCTCGGTGAAGGTTTGCACTCTCTTTGTGCTTCTCGTTAAATTTTGTGCTCTTGATTTCAACTTTTACGATTTCAGTGGGCTCTCAACAGATGGACAAAAAGCTACTTTTGGAGATCTAAACCTTTATTATGGGCTGCACAACAAAACAATTCTCATTCAAAACAAAAAAAACAAACACCTTATCTAACATCGTGGTACAGGTGGGTGTTTTGTCTCAAATCCCTGATAAAATGTCTCCTCGGAATGATTTCTACATATTTACAAGCAAATAATTATTAGTTATTGCGTGACAGTAGAGGCCTGCACATGATTCGCTGCCTTCTCAGAGAGGATTGTCGAAGTGCATTATTTCCATCCTTTATTCTCCAGCTTTGTTCAGTAGCGTCAGTCTTTTCCTCTGTATGTGATGTTCGTAAAGGTTGATGTCGCTCCTTTGTAAAGAGGATTGTGCCCCTGTTAGTCAAACAAACATGAGGAGATACGAGTCAAGGGGCGGTTTATGGTAATGACACAATAGAAAAGTCCACATTTAAAACAGCTATTTCATGTTATCATTTAAGCAGACATGCCAACTTGAGTGTGTGGTTTTGTGTTACTTGTGAGCAACTTAAACCTACTGTGATTCCTTGTGGTTTGAGGCCTGTGGGATTTAGCTGTGTTCTTTAGGCCACAAACAGGCTTATTACCAGTAAAGGCTGATTAGCGCTGGCTAATTTAAACCCAGCCCTTCCGTTGGCTGCTTTTTTGTTCTGTTGGTAGTAACAGCATGTAACAGAAATAATAAAAAACATCTTCAGACAACGAGAGCAAGACACTGCGTGTGTGGGCTTTTTGTGTGTGTGTGTGTGAGTGTGTGTGTATAAGAATGTGCAGGCATGTTTGCATACTTGAGTGTGTGCAAAGACTGCATTGAATCCTCAGTGCTTTCTATGATAATATTAAACAAATGCTGCACTTGCAGTTTCCAAATTCACTACTTCAGAGTCCGTTCACTTACTGTTTCCCACTTGGCGCGAGCGCGTTCTTCCTCAAATTTGGCAAACTCCCGTCTGTCGTGGATGGTAACCAGCAGCTTCCAGATAAGCAGAGCGGCCAAGCCCAGGAATAAAATGGCTCCTGCCACTGACAGAAGCACTACCAAAATGTCTGGACCCTTGGGGCAGTCTAAACAGAAGGAGGAAGTGATAAAGGAATGAGCAGATAAGCTAGAGGTCAGGCCAGAGGAAATGATTTTACAACCGTGTTTCATCTCTGGTTCTTATTGATTTAATCTCGCTAATATCGCAACGTAGTCCCCTACTAACTGCAGTGAGTTTTCAGAGTCAGGGGTTATAACGCCTGTTATAAAGGCAGATGTACAGCTTTAAACTTAATAGCATGGTTCTTTTTAGCATGACTGACAGTTTAATTGCCATCAGGTTTTTAAGTGATGGAAGAGAACAAGGGAAGCATAACAGTCCTGAACAGGATGTTAAAGACCAGAGAGAAGAGTGGAAGATGGGCCAAAGTGGAAAACGGTAACATCTTACAGCAAGGCCACAATCCTCTCCTCCCTCACTGTGGTCTGGCAAAACTCTCCAGTACTCTGATTTGCACAATGTCGCACAACGACGGGCATTACGCTCCTTCAAAGAGTCACGGACATGAGCCACTTCAAAAGTGGAACAACTCATCACATTTGCTAGCCTTGTCCGCATGACTAATTTCTCTTCAATAATTCCCCCAAGTATGTTTTACAGTCAAGTAGAGGGACTGCGAAAATTTAAGTTGCTTGTAAGGTTTGGGAATTTGAGGAGCAAAAGTGTCTTTTATATCTCTCACAATCTTTTAGAGTAGTTCACTAATGTTTTGGCTACAAGTTTTGAGGCTTAATTAGTCCCCAGAGTGCAATGTTGCTCCAAAAAAGGTCTGCAAAAGTTCATACAGTATGAGTTATTTCACATGAGAAACTTCTAGATCTTTATTTTTCCACTGCGGTCTACTTGGTCAATTAAAGCGTATGTGACTCAATCAAAAAAGCTGATGAACTGAAAAATATTTGAGCCAAAATGTGATGACAGATATGAGGTAATCAAATATTATTCAACCACCCCCATACGGTCCTAAATTTAGAGTTCTCAGCATAAAAAAAAATGACATTTTAAAGTTTTTTCTTAAGCTTCTCAAAAATGTGTAATGAATTCATACTAATCACACGTAGAAAGCATCAGCATTATGTGAATTTCTCCCTGAGGATGAATAAAGCATCCATACATCATTATTAACTTATTTTCTGGTCACCAGATGAGTCTCAGTGTGATATTTAGCTTGAACTTTTTATTTTTAATGCAATCTGATGCAAGCCTACTATGAAGTTTTGACATTAAAAAAGTGTTATGGTGCTGCAGTGAATAAATATGTGGTACACATATTTACACTGGAGAACCAAATGATGAGGCGAAAGATGCCAACGTGTTAAACAGTAGAATGCTCCTAGAGCTGTAATGCTCTATGGGTTCCTCATAATGTCGGTATATCTGTGTGGCGTGTGGTTACATGCACATATGCATGTGAAAAGCGGTGTTGGGCAACCAAAGCAACGATGGCGAACTTTTACGGCCAACATCAAAGCTGCTCTCATCTTCCTCCTTCTATCATTATAAATTAGCTCTACTTCCTGCTCTTCAGCCGGCCCTTTAATGCTCATAGCCCATCAAAGTCTACATGGAAATCAGTCTTGGCTGATACTATTGATTAATGTGATTTACCAACTTTTTCTTATGTTGTCTCGATTTTTTTTTTTTTAAAGCTTAGTCAGCTTTGAAGGTGAGTGATACAGCTCCACATTTCCTTCGCTGTTCTTTTGCTTACTTATTTTCTTCCATATCCTCAAGAGGAGAGCACGAGAGGGCTTTCTCTCTACGATATGTATAGTCAGCATGTTCCCGGAGGAGTTGGGCAGCTATTTACAGCCCTCTTTGACACGGCAGGGTGCCCCGTGTTCAAGGCAAATTGTGGTGTATTTCTCTGATACCCAGTTGTGCTTAAATTAAACACACACATTCATTAAAGGTAGACCCAAGTACAGATTTTCTCTGAGGGCAGAAAGCTATTTTACTGCCCCACACTTTTTCTATTTGGCCACTTAACAAGTGAGAGAGCAGGCATCGGGGAAGTGACAGCTTGTAGTTGGGTGAACACAAAGCACCAAAAAGTTTTGCCAGAAATGTACAAAATGCAGATGATGGTGAAAGTTTGTTGTTGCAGGTTTATCCTCATCTATTCAGCATTTGTGTTGATTACATCTGGTAGCAAATTCAGCACAAAAAAAGTAACAGATTCAGCACCGGCCATAATATTAAATGACATTAAATTAGCAATTAACAGTGGAGATGAATCTATTGACTGGCTAGGGAATGGAATCAGATTACTCTTCTCTTTCATGCACACACAACACGTACACAGTGGCGCAGGCAAATAGTTGCATGTGTACTCACAGTCACACACTAACATGAGTGAAGATGCAAGTTTGCCACAGTAAACCATGGGGGGAGTCACTATGAAAACATTTTTAACAAAAAACCTAATCAGATACTTAAAACAACCATACCCAGCTATAATGGACATTTTAAAGAAGCTAACACCGGCAAAGCGCTTAATGCGAAGCCTGGCCAGAGCTCAGAGCCAATCACAGGCCAGCCACAAGCCAGCAGCCTCAGTATGAGCAAAAGAGCAAAGCAGTTTTAAGGAAAATGATAGGAAAAGGAGAAAAATGTGAATGTCCTGTTATTTGGTGAAGTTATAAACATGCTGGAAAGTGATGTGATGTTCTCTAAATCTCTTGCTGCTTTAGTTTTGTAAAGTCATATGTGTCAGGTAAAGGTGCAGCAGTTCATTTTATTTAATTATTCATACCTCCAGCAGCAGAGTACTTTATTTTCAGTTGTTTTAATAAGAGAAGATCCTGTAATTTACTACAGTGTGGGTAACATTGTAAAGTTTCAACTTTGCAAACAATCAGAAAACAGCATGGGCCAAATAAACATCAATCTTTGTATCTCTTATCATTGATGAGGTTTCTTACCTGGCTCTTTGACAACAAAGAGGATGGATTTGCCACTGGCATCTTCATAATACTGAAAACGCTCCACGCAATCGTTCTCATCTTTGTAAGTGCAATTCACCGCATTTGTGTCATGGAGCTCTGTGTGAAAAATGTTGACGTTACATTACAAGTTAGACAAAATGACCCCTTTAATGGATTGTTCCACCTTGTGCATTTATGGAATTATTATTAACATTAACCAGCAGTGCCAAAATACAAGTCTTGTAATCATTACCACAAACATCTCACCTAATTCATCCACAAGAACAATCTCATCCTTGCAGATTCGAGAGCAGGTTTTGTCCTCAATCAGTTTGCCCCTCTTGAAGTGCTTACACTCCACACACTCCCTGTTAAAATGTAAAATATCAACGAGGCCATCAGTTGATTTAAAGGAGCTAAATTGAATATCTCTGTATGTAAACTCACTTCTTCATGGTACAGGCGTCGGGGCAGGTGGGACACTTGTCACACGTGGCTCCGTAGGCACCTGGTTGCGTGCACTCGCAGGCTCCGCACACGCACTGACCCCTCCCGCTGCACAGGAGGCCCAGGCTGGACATACAAGTGTCTGTACGTCTGGAGCAGTTGCAGTTCTCACCCTGCCAGTCTGGCGCGCACTGGCAGAAGCCACAGTTACAGACACCGTGCCCTGAGAATAAACAAAAAACAAGAGGAGGACAATGTGACAAGAAATTTTATGTGAAAAAGAGGGCGCAGCACGAGTTGGGGAAGAAGGACGCTTTTGGCATCTGGAATGGTTGTAATGTCAATCATTTGGCATCACATAGTTTACACACTGTCTTACACAAACGTATTTATTTTGTTGCAAGTTTTGACAAAAGCTTATACACATGCTCATTATTTTCATGGCTTTATTATTAAAGAAATAAATGTTACGTACCATTTTATAATCTGCTGAGCATAAGGTACCTTTACAAACTCACAAATTTAAAATAAATGCAATTGGGTAGACCTTGTTTAGGTGGTCAGCATGAGTTAGTAATGGCAGGTAACTGCTTGTTAAATGGTTATGACTGAACTGACCACAAACCTGTGTCATACAATTCTTTTTGCCCCATTTATGGGCTCTTCTCTGTACTCTGAAAAGATTTACCATGTTGCTTAGCCTTCAAACACTTCAAACGCAGCATCTACAGCCATGCTGAAGTCAAGCTAGCATTTCATGGCAATAATAATAGCCAGAAATCTAACCCAAATTAAATTTAAAGGTTCAATTCAATTCAGTTTTATTCATAAAGCACTAAATTCCAACAAAAGATGCCACAATAATCCAGCAAAAACCCAACAATTAGAAGACTTTTTAATTGTAGCTAGTTAAAAATAAGTATTATTTCTTGCAGACATTCAGTGGTCCTGTAAGTTCATGACTTTACACTGGAAACACTGGAAACCAGAAGCGGAATATTAAACTGCTAGAGGTTAAAAACCTATTTCACTGTTTGTCTGCGGTGACTGCATTGCTTTTATATTTGGCTGCGTGATGAAGCACATATCTGAGCAAATTTGTACACATTGTCTTGTTGTTATTCCACAAAACTCTGTGTGAATGTGAGTGTACATGCCAGTAAGAGAGACGGGGCAAAACATTGTGGCTTTCCACCACAAAAAACAATGCCCAGATAAACAATGACACAGGAAGCTGCTTGGCACAGTCTAACTGGATAAAGGATGATCCACGGATAAACTGTCATTATCACATGGCCACAAGACCTCTAGCTTTTAATTAGATCATTCTGTGGAGGAAAATACAATGGTCCACACACTGAATAAGATATTTCAAGACAACAGAAGACTATGTGTGTTCTGCACACACACAGTCTCTGAACATTTCCAGTACTCTCCCTCTTGGCCAAACATGAGTTTATTTTTAGCATCATTACACCACACCAGCCAATGAGTAAGAATAAAGGTATTTTCATGTTACTCTGTGGACTTTGGGGTGCACAGGAAAACATTTCCTTGTGAGACTGGCCGAGATGGATGTGGATAGTTTGTAGTGGCACATGAGCTCTACCTAAAAACTACCTAATACAAGGTGCTTAGCAAATAAATTCGACCTAAATAGCATCAGGAGGTACTAGTGCATAAGTGTAATGACACTATGTCTACATGATATGAAAAGTTGCATTTGTATCAAAATATCAGTCATATAATTAAAAACAAAACAAAAACAAACAAACAAACATAGAACTAAACTATAAAAATGAAACTGATTAAACCCATGCTGGAAACTAAATTAAACTAAACAGAATGTATAAAAATGTAATGTAACACTGTGAAAGCTGTTCACCAGATGTGGAGTTCAGGGTCAATTAGCTTAGTTAGCTTAGCTTCCTTGTTAGCAAAAAGCAAAGAAATAAAGCTAGCCTGGTTATCCTTGCAGCTGTTGTTTTTAATTTTCTTTTGGTACAAATTAAAAATGGGAAAAATAAAACAGTAAGTTTTTAAGTAAGTTTGAGATGTACTTGTGATCTCTGCACTTGGATAACATTTCCCCCTGCGTTCAGTGTTTATGCTAAGCTAGCTGCGAACAATAGTCAGAAAGTTAAAAAAACAAAGAAAACTTTATTCTTACTTTGTTTCTGTTACAAGACTGCAACAGACAGTCATAAAAACAGTTTACCGATCTTATCAAAGCATTCAAATGAAATATTAAAGACATTAAATGCTGGTAATGTTGGGTTTAGTTTAAGGGAAAGTGGCAAAAACTGATTACATGTTGGATTTTTACTAATCGGGTCCTCATTAATGGGGTTTGGGATTAACAACACGCAAGCACTGCATTAATGACATGAGATTGATCATTTCATCAAACTTCTAAGAAAGCAATAAACTTTTTTATTTTTTTACCATTAACTCTATTCTAACATGAGCCAAAATGTCTTGCCAGCAAACCCAATGATGCTTAGTCTCACGTGCATAATAGTTTTTCTTGAACATGTAGGCATTTTTTACATGACAGCATGTGATGTCATTCTGATACTTTCATGGTTTTGACTCAGCAGCATGGTTTTTATTTAAAAGCACTAAAACATTAAAAGTAATAAAAAGTAAAGTGATAACCTCTTGTGTGTGTTCATGAATCCCTTCAGATTCTTTAGTACAAAAGGTTTGGATGACACAAACATATAACCTGAGCTAACACTCACACGTAGTGCACATACACCAAACCAGATGTTTATTGTGAATGTAGCCCATATCCAGAGGGGAGAGTTTTTACTGTATATAATTCTTCCCAGATGAGGTGGGTGGCAAGTCAGTGTGGTGAAAGGGACAAACGACCTCAGCTATAAAAGTGCGCGCATTCTACGAAACTCTACCACAACCATACAGAAAAATCAAGATAGAAGTCAGTGGGTCATTTCGACCCACTACAGCTTTCAGGGGGGGGACAGCTAAGGTTGGGCTATCTCTTGGCTGGGTATATCTCAGTTGTTTGCCAGCAACTTCACAGACCACTGTGGCCGGCCAAAAATAATAATAGAAAAAAAGTACAGCACATACAATCTCTCCTGCACTAGTTGCTGCCCTCACTAAACCCCAATGCACCATTTTGAAGTTAATCCTTGAACAGAGCTACTCCCATTTTTAGTCTTCCTTTAAAAAGCAAATACTGGTAAATAATTAAAGAGAATTAAAGGTATCTACAGCAGGAAATTGAATATTTATTGGGAATAACAGACTATATTAGACTGTCTTAATATTTTTTGTAAATGGACTGATTCTTATATAGCGCTTTTCTACTCTCCCGGAGTACTCAAAGCGCTCTATACAACATGCCACATTCACCCAATCACACCCGTTCTCACAATCACTTTCTCTTTACATAGTGCTTTCTAAATACATTCATACTCTGATGGATGCATTGAAGAGCAACTTGGGGTTAGTATCTTGCCCAAGGATACTTGACATGCAGACTGGAAGAGCCAGGGATTGAACCACCAACCTTCCACTCAGTAGATGACCTGCTCTACCTCCTGAGCTACAGCCTGTTGACTAAACTGTTGACCATTAAGCACATCACTGATTAATACTCATTCATTTAAAATCCTAAAGCAAAGTAAATACACAAGAAGCCTGCATGTCTTTCTTACTGTAACTCATGAGGCCTTACCCGAGCAGAGTTCTCCCTTGTAGCGCAGGCAGTTGAAGTCATCACACTCACACAGCTTTCCCCACACTTTCCCAAAGTCACTGCTGTGGCACACGCACTGGCCACACACGCAGTCTCCGCGGCCGCTGCAGATAGCCGACTGAGGTCCTCCGGATCCTGCAGGTCCACTGCAGCGATCCTGCGCCATGGGGTTGTAATCGCCTTCGGCACATTCGCAATGTGGTCCTAAGCGACCTGGGTGGCACAGGCATATGCCACACTCAAAGGTGCCATTGCCGTTGCTACATTTGGGGCTATCAGGCTGGGCTTTGGCCTGGCACTTGCAGTCGCACTCAAAGGTGACAGTGATGGAGAGGGCGTCCTTGAAGCCCACAGGTTTGATGATAAAGGTTTTCTTTTTTTTGGATGGGCAACCACGTGCACGAGCCTCCACACTGAAAGAGACCTGCCAAAGAGCACAGAAGCGTAAAGGAAAAAGGAGACACTTATACTCATTTTTACTTGTTTCTTTTTTTTTATGGCATCCAGACTCAGCATTATCTAATCGCTGTCAGAGAAAACAGCACAAAGCAGATGTAACACAAGGAATGCCTCCAAATGTATTTAGTCAAAGTAATTGTGCATTCAGTGCTGCATGCCAGATCTGGTAAATGTGGGGAGTTACTACATCTGGAGAGATGGCCATATATGGAAATAATAATAACAGCTGAGGTAAAGAGAAAGAAATGTGTAGAGGCCAGAAAATGTCACCTGGAGTGAAGAAAGACAAAGAAAAATAGCCATAGATGCTTAGATAAAGAAAAATGCAAAAACTAACAAAGAGAACTATTTAAAAAAGGATCTTAAGACAAAAAAACATGAAGAATAAAAAATAAAGTTAGAGACTCTGTCATCCGTTTTTCCATCTTTTACTCCTTGACACTATGAGAAAAAGGGAAAATCCAACTCAGAAGAAATAAGGGAAATGGAAACATACCAAAAAAAAAAGACCCTTATGGAACTAATTTGTTATTTTGGTTTATAGGGAACAATGGTCTCTCGAGATATTTTGAGTACAAGCCGAATCTTTTAAATATGAATATGAATATATTGTTAAAATATTCCTTGAAAAAACTAAATGCGTTTAGGCGACTGTGTCCTTCTTTAAAAAATTACAGTAACAAAAAAAACTACACTGAGAGTAAGTTAATTAGTCTCATGAAGGATGTTTTCCTGAGTGTGGCCTGTACAGTATGTAAACAATCACGATCACTGTACATCCTTATCTGAAACAAATAAAGCAAGGAAACAACCATGTACAGTCAACTAGGTGCGACAGAGGTTATGATTAACACCTGTAGATAAAGATCACAGTCAGATTACTGCCTTTCTCCCCTTTCTGTGGTAATTCAGAATCTACCTTATTAATCCTAAATCTTCTTTTATGTGGGTAAAGTTTTTGGGCCACCTTTCTTTGGTTACTCATGTTGTGACTACATTGTAGAAAAAGTGCACTATGAAGCTGAATATATAACTAGCTTTATATGTAATACTCCATTTAGTCAAAATATCACTTAACAAGCATTGGCCAGCCATTACTAACTCATGCTGACCACCTAAACAAGGTCCACCCAGTTGCATTTATTTTAACTATTTTATATAACTGTTGATAAAGATCATAAGTATTATGAGTATTATGAGTAGATCATGAGTATTACTGTTTACAGTAATGTGAAAAAGTTCACCCTCTTTCAATTCTAAGATTTTACATATGAGAACACAATACAAAGTCCTTAGCAGGTCCTAAAATGATTTGAATACAAGTTCGGATGAACAGCAACACATGAAATATAACACTTTATTATTAGTTATGTGGCAAAAACTAAACCAAAATGGAGAAGGAGTGTATGAAAAACCATGTACGCCCATGTGCGGGCTAATCCCACTCACATCCTCGGCCTTCTGACCTCAGGAAATCACATGATAGGGTGGGGCTAGGTTTCACAATGAGTTCACCTGAAACCTTGGCTGATTGTGTCCTACACCTATTTTCACACCTTGGCTCGTGTCATTAGGTAGAGAATCATTAGGGGTCCCTATGGGGGACACTCCCATAGACCTTAAACCTGGGACTCTCCACCATTTGACCCTAGAACTGAAGAAGCTTCTTAAGAGGTGAAACGTCTTCAAGCAACTTAAAGAAGTCCAGACGCTTTTCTTTCCAAGCTCCTTAGACTACGATGAGCTGGAGAACCCTCACAGACATGTACGCCCTTACTGTTTCCATAGCAAGAGGGTAAATAACAGCCAGGTCGAATTCATTTTCATTTTGGCAGATGGCCGCGCTGCCTGTACTGGAGGTTTCTTCCTGTTAAAAGGGAGTTTTTCCTTCCCACTGTTGCCAAAGCTCTCGCTCATATGGGGTCATATGATTGTTGGGAGCTTTCTCTGATTCTTTTGTATTATTGTAGAGCCTTACAGTATAAGGTGTCTTGAGGCGACTGTTGTTGTAATTTGGCGACATATAAGTAAAACTGAATTAAATTTAATTTAATAAACTGATCATCAGTGGTTTGTGTAGTTTGTTGGTCTGTCGCATTCAGTTATGTGTGATTTCCAAACAATATATAATCCATTATTCTACAATGAGAAAGATGATTTATAAATAGCAAACATTCAAGCAGTTACCAGTCTCCCCAGGAATGGACTGTTGGAACGTCCAGTACTCAGAGAAACTGTAAAAAACACAACTCAGACTCTACAGGCCTCTGTTAGCATGTTAAATGTTAAAGTTTGTGACAGTAAAATTAGAAAAAGACTGACCAAGTATGACGTGTTTGGAACTTTTTCCAGGAAAAGGCCTCTTTCTCCAGGCCTCTCTAAACAGAACATGGCAGTATGGCTTAGAAATGCTGTGGGGGGGACCTTAACAAAGCTCTACAGGAATGAAGGCTTGAAAATCTCAATTAAGGAGGTGGTCATGATGATACAAACTAATGATGATACAAACTTTTACACACAACTTCTGTTTTTGTTCACTAATCATGTGTTGCTGTTCATCTAATGAGATGAGATTTAGTGAGATTTAGAACGTGGTAAAGACCAGAGCTGCCTTATAAGAGTCCAAAAGTAAAAATATGAAAATGGGAACTCCACTCCAACTGTGGTGATTTTGCTGTACTGACCACAGATAGACGTACAGCCACGTCTCTGTAATATGAAGCCAAACCTTGTAGTTGCAGTGCAAAGTCTAGAAGAACTAACCGTATCTCCTATTTTGAGCCCAGAGCAGGATTTGAGGCCAGGAATGACCTCTCCGTTCAGGCAGGTGGCGTTGAAGGAAAGAGACAGTTCCTCTGGGACACCTTGCAGCTCCAGTTCCACCTTGGAACGAATTTTCTGACGGCAACAGAAAAAAGCAGGAAACACAAACACGCACACATAGCAGGTGGTTTTCAAGACGGGTCATTTCCTTAAATATGAGTCAAACAAGTAACTCATAGCAAATTATACACGACATCTTACTGACTTCTCTAATGACTTTATATTTGAGTGTATATTGCAGCGCAAACAGCTAGAATTACTTTTCAGCTCATTCACCTGCATAATAAACTCACGTTCAACATAAATAATGAAACCCAGCCAAGAGCCTCCTACATTTGGTCAGCTTCACACTTCAGCCACTGGGGAATTTCTCCCGAGACTCTGACTCTACACTGCGTATGACTCACATGCTGTGGGTGTGTGTCAACAAGCACATGTCATCCCCTCAAACACTGTCTCGCCAAGGATGTGTGAGCATGTGTGTCTGCATGTGCGTGTGTGTTGCACTCACTTTGTACGCCTTTAATATGAGCTGAATAACATTTCCCGAGTCATTGGACAACGTTCCCACTGTGGTGCCAGGAATCAGCTCACTGTAGTTCTACAACGCACACAGACAGAGAGACTGTTCTAATCCTGCATCATCAGGGAGTCTTTTAATCATTTATCGATTGCTGCAAATGTCATCTGCATCTCATTAGTTGCAAACATAGAATGCACCCATCCAATACCCACCGAATAAAGATTGCTAATTATTTGATATTAAATCATTACTGTCAAGATGATATTTTACTACATTTTCATTAGTTAATTTGTTCCAATGGATTGCTGTTATATTATCCATCCATCTTGTTGTCCCATTCATGGTTGTGGTAGGCTTACCACAGGGTGCTATGTGACAGACTGCACAGGATAACACAAAGAGACAGACAACTATTCACATTCACACCTTTGGGCAATTTTAGAATCACCATTTAACCAAACTCCACCAACTGCACGTAAATGGTAAGTGTCTAAGTGCTTTCTATCTAACATTTACACCCATTCAAACTCTGATGAACCCATCAGAAAGCAACTCAAGGTTCAGTATTTTTCCCAAGATACCAGAGTATCCAAAGAAAACCCACAGACTCCACACAGAAGGGCTCCAGCCAGATGGTGGACCTTCTTCCTGTGAGGCAACATTGCTAACCACCGTGCTACCATGCTACTGAAAATTATAAACAGTAATTTATACTGCCAGTAAAACTAATGCTAAAATATTTGTATGTTTTTTCAGTTGTTTTCTGAGTAAATGGCAGAGCAAGTACAAAAAGAAAAACCAATAGTGGGTATTTAGAGAAATTAAGCCACTGTTTCAGCTAGCTTCTGTGGTTTGGTTGACATTTTCAGTTGCGAGTTACTTCAAATGTGTGAAAACCGAAACATCCAAAATGCATGATATAAATGTGACATGTGCTATTAGTGCATGAAAGTCGCATGTACCCAGTTATCTTTTTGTGACTTTACAGTCACATTTTTCTTTCATTTATCAGTTTGGAATCATTTTATGTAATTATTATATTTTCTTGTTTTCTTGTTTTATTTCTGTTCTTAGCCTCTATGACTGATTCCATGTTTTCACCTGTAATTTCCTGCTAATACTAACTTTACTGGGAAGTTCTGTGGGTCAGCTGCTGTTGTTTTTAAATGTGCTGTATTCATAAAAGCTACTTGACTCGACATGCAATAGTTTCCATCCAGTAGCCAAAACTATGTATAAAATACTGTTTGACACCAGTTGGATGTACTAGTGTTTCCAGTTTTGGAAAAACTGACTTTGTCTCCTTCGGTGTCTGAGTAGTGTGCAAACAGTGATTTCCAATGCAGCTTCCAAGAACGTTTCATTTTTTTAAAAACAGTGAGGTTCAGTGGACTTCTCTGAAAACACTACTTCTTATTAAAAGAGGATATTTGTTTTCATTTTTAAAAAATGTTTAGTTTATGTTTGCATTTTTTGTTTTTTGAGCAATTATGTTGTAACAGAAGGGGATCGTGTCCGCTGCAGAGCTCCTCACCTGGTAAAGGGCAACCACAGGGTTGGTGACTGCAAAGATGAGGTTGATGTTGTTCTCTGACATCTTCTCCGTGATCAGAGCAAGAGATGGATAATCCTGTGGTAACAAAAGGACAATGAAGTTAGCACATACCGCTTCCGTGGTTTCCCTTCATTGCCGTCTGTGCACACAAATACTCGGCTTTAATATGCGCTAACCATGGTCGTAGACTTGCTGTACATATTATCAGAGTTCAGGTGGCATCGTCCATCGTTGGGCTGCACGATTCCAGCCAGACGACCATCCAGAGCCACGTGAGTCTTTGCGTCTGAGGTGAAGATCAGAAGGTGGGAAGCATCTGGACGCCAGCCGATCTGCTCCTGGCTCCCATCAAACCAGGTAACAGAAAAGGAGGAAAGTAAACAATAAAGAATTTTTCAGTTCTTTTCAAACAGCAAATCTCCTTCTGATGAACTTAATTTTACCACCCAGCCTTTAAATATTTCTGAGCTTAGATGTGCGTGACGGAGGAGTAAAAGAATGCCAAACCAAATCTCAAGTTATGTCTGTGAGATGGGGAAACGTGTGTGCTCGTGCAGTCTGCCGCTCCACCTTGCACACAGCAGCCTGGATGATGGCATCAAAGCCTCCCTCCGGGGCATCTCGGTTTCTGGACACCATCTGCTTCTTCACCTCCTCCGTGAAGCGGCCCACTTCCTCCGTCAGAGACAAGACATGTTTGTAGCCAAACTGTGGCAGACAGGTGGTATTAATGCTGCCAAGTAAAGAGAAATTAAATGTTTACTTTGACAGACAGCATCAGGGTTCATCCAAAAGTGGTGTCAACTCCAATAACTGATGACATCTCCACCCATCACCACCCTCAAGAACAATGTTTATGCACAATATAATATGTATGTAAGAAGCAAACATGTTCAGAAGTCATTCAATTAGAACAACTACAATTTTGTTATGAAATTGAATGCAAAATCTTTACAAAATGCCGTTTACCTGCAGATGTCTTCTTGGTTGGTTATGCCTTACAAACCGGCTAACTATATTTTCACATTTTTGACATCACTGGTATTTTAATGTTAGGTAATATATACATAAACAAGAGCGGTTAAGAGTGCAAGTCCCCCTGAAGGGCAAGACCTGTACTAAAACTT
Organism: Perissodus microlepis; assembly: GCF_051167445.1. Taxonomy (NCBI): domain Eukaryota; kingdom Metazoa; phylum Chordata; class Actinopteri; order Cichliformes; family Cichlidae; genus Perissodus; species Perissodus microlepis. The sequence continues at coordinate 13,680,654 of NC_140468.1, forward strand.
TGATGCTATATGCTGATATCAGCATCGTTTTCTGTCAGTGTGAAGTCCTGTAATGTTGCATTGAAAAAAATGCTTTAAAAAGCTCAGATATAGAGAATGCTTATGTGCTACAATGACTAATAGTCTGGAGATGATCCAATGGAAACTAAAGCTTTTTCCTAATCTGAGTGACCCAGACCTTTGACCTATGAGCTACGACCTTGAACCATTACATACTAAAATGGTGTATTTATCTTTACCCATGCAATAGGAGCAGAATTTGCTGGAATCTATAAGCTGCAAAAACTTGAGATTTTAAGCTATAGTCATGCAGTGTATGATTTTGCCAAACTTTATGGTATCATTGTGAAATTGTAGGGTGTCATAATTGAAACAATAAAATGTGTGTTGTGCAGTTCTCTCCGTGCCCGTTCTTATGATGTAATATTCAATATGGGTTCTTGAAAATTTTTTAATCTATTGCTAACCTTAGGTGCTAACAATGAAGGTCAAGGTCAAATCTTCGCCCCCAAGCGCTAGTATAGAGTTGTGAAGTTTGATGAAGAGCCATTAAAAACATGTGAATAATACAATTTTTTTAAATTGATTTTGACATTTGCTGTGACCTTGACACGATTTTCACCAAAATTAAATCATCTTGAGCTTTTATTGATATCTACCATCACACAAAATTTGAAAATGATATCTTGAAAACTGTGGATGCTATGGGTTGAACATATAAGTCTAGAGTTGTGAGCGGTAAAGTCTGGGCACTGTTGGTCTCATGCATGTCAGTTTTTGACCAACAACCAGAGCACAGCGTCATCCGAAAGCCATCAAATAACCTGGCATGGGCAAAAGGAAAAACCAAAAAAACAATAAACCTTTAAGATATTTCTCCTTTGTTCATAATTCATATAAAAAACTCTCTTTACTGTGAACGTACCCTCCTCTCGCTCTCTCTTTCTGCTGCAGCCTACTATAAATTCTTCACTTTTCTTATCTTTTATCAAAACATTCCTACAGTCTGGGTCTCACTTTACATGAGCGGGAAAGCAAATGACCCTGGAACCATGAAATCAACGTCACAGGAGCCTCTGGCTGCAGTTATGGTACTGGGATGCTCTTCCTCCCTGAGTAGATTACCTGTGGCTGATTCACAGGAGCTGACCAAGCACTTAGGAGCCACTTTGAGCCTTTAACAAGTGCTGAGGCTCCGAGACTGCTCGCGTTATTGCTGAGCAACGCTGTGTTTAAATATGTCTTCACACGACTGACATCATCTGGGTAATGCAGGTACTTAACACACGCAGACGTAAATACTGAAACCACTGAAATCAACACCGGTGGTGACATATGAAGCGTGAAAAAACATTATGGGGAAACAACACCAGCATAATAAACTGTCGACCGATCTGGTTTAAACCCATGATTTTATCTTAGATTTACCTGTAGCAGGGGTTCTTTACAGCCTCTTTTGGTGAAATGTACATGTAAGGTGAGAGCGGCTTGTCCACAAAAGCTCCAAAGCCCATGCGCAGGTTGCTGGTGGTGCGGTTCATGGCCTCCGCCAGGCCTTTGCCGAGCGTCCTCAGGCGGGTGAGATCATCATTCATGGAGTAGGAGAGATCCATTAAGTAGTAGAGATCTACGGGGTAGTCCTCCACCTGCCGCACCTTCACTGTGAAACGTTTAGCATCATCTAGAAAATGAGATGAAGAAATAGTTAAACACTGCTTCCTGATTTTACTGTTCTTCTCGTTCCCTCAGAGAGAACAGTTTCACTCATTTCCTGTGAAACTGTGTAAAAAACCTTATATCCTTATATGTAGGTGCTCACCCGGCCTGAGGGTGATGTGTATTTTCTGAGGCTTTATCTGGGTGACAACTTGTGTCGCTCCCGCTGCCTTGTTGCTGAGGGGCCGGTCCTCGATCACCTGCAGTTTGCTGGTTGGAAACTCCAGAGCTGATGTGGTACAGCCCACTGACAGCAGATTACTTTTCAAATCACAGCGGGACAGGCCAGCAACTCCTTGGCCAAAGTCCTGAAAAAAGATGTAGGACATTTTAAAGAGAAAAGCAGACTCGTTGATCTGAATGTAGATTAATTTCCAGTTGTAATTAAATTCAAGAAAGGAGAGCATATCTGACTGATTTAAAGGCTAAAGTGCAACGGGGAGGACCAGGAGTCTAAAACGGCCTAATTTTATGTTTCCTTTTAGTACTTCAATAAACTTTGTACCCTAAAGAAGTTCAACCAGTTCCTCTCTTGTAGAGGCTGAAGTCATCCTGAAAAAGTATGTTGACTCCCATACTTAATTTCACTATATTAAATCACTGCACCCATTGGTTTGAACCAGAAAATATGACTGTATCCTCGTACACTAACAAGATGTCAGTCACTGAGTTCTGAGTCCCTGGACTCACATAAGCATCCTACTCAGAGTCAGTGAAGCAGTTAAAGCCCTTCATTTTCTGTCCTTCTAACTTTGAAAGAAACATGTTGTCTTGTTCACAAATCCAAACCCAAATATTTTAAAATGTGCATGGAGTCAAAGACTAGAAGTGGCTTCACCACAGAGACCACTGAGAGTGTTCTTCCAAACCAGATTATAGCTGGCTGATGAAGAGATCTGTACCACCGTGTACCAGTCTGGTTGGCAGAAAGCTCAGCTTGTAAATGAAGTGAAGTGGGGGAAAAAAAGGGACCCCACCTCTTTGGAGCACCACGCACAGCTGGGGTGCACATCCAGACACTCCTTGCATGTGCTGGCTCCTCTGGAAGTGCAGACATTTGAACCTGGAACCAGGAGAAGAAGCACTAGATTGATTTAACTGATACTGATTGGTTCCTTTCACTAAGAGGAACATTTGGGATCATCTGCTGAATTCTCTTGTTTTTATGAGAGATTTCAACTTTTTGGCTTGAGAACAGAATTTTAGGTCATTTCTCATCAGAAAGATGAAGCTCAAAGAAAACATTCTTAAACTAGCAATGCATTACCAAGTAAAACCAGTCTCAGACATGTTCATGTGTTATACAGTGATAAAACAAAGCATTGACTGCAGCCACAAGGTGAATTGTGGTTTAAGATAAGTTTGGTAAATTATCAGCTGCATGTGGCAAACACTTTGTGTTCACTAAAGCTAGCACAACCATCTGTGTTGTCTTGAATATAAGACTATATTTCACTGATATAGTCTTCAACTACTGCACCAACATATGAAGAAAACAATTTTAAAGATCAACTCAAAAAATGTAAACTAAACATCTGCATTCCCAAATGCTAGGAAACAGTGACCAAGAGGGTTTATGAAGATCTGTTCTGTTTTGCAAGCATGCTCATGAGACTGCATGTATGTACCCACTCTGTGTTATACGTTATGTTCAATCCAGTCCTTTGTGCCACTTAAAATACCTTAATAGAACTGTTATGTTATAGCTGTTGTATTTTCTGCTGCCCTCTTGGTCAGGTCTCTCTTGAAAAATGAGGCTTTTATCCGGATAAATAAAGAATTTGCCAAAAACTGATTGCAGCTTTCTGGCTCAAATAACTTGATATCATTCACAAAAGTTTGATGGATTATAGCAGTTTAAATACCGGTAATCATTTCTGGCAAATACCGGCAATCACTTTTTGGCAGATGATCACTTTTTAAAGTCTTAGCAGAGTTCCTTAAAGGAATGAAGAGACAGAAAACAGTTAAACTCACCACAAACTGCTGCTATTCCCGCAAAGAACAAAACCCACACGCACAACATCCTCTGCGTCTGGAGAGCGCTCATCGTGCTGAGGGCTCTCTGAGAGGACACAGCTCGCCAGTCAGCTGAGGTGTGTGTATGAGGACAAACGAGCAAGAAAAAAATACAACCCTCTGTAATCCAGGCAACTCCAAATAGAGTCAAATGTCTCAGAGCCACCCCTCTACTCCCCATGCTGAGCTCTCATTATGATACTACTTAATATAGTGGGCGGGGAAAGCGCAGCATCCAAAATTGCGACTTTAGGAAGTTTTCTGTTGGCGGAGGGCAGGTTTCGTCATCTGATATGTCAGATTAATGGAGTACGTTTTTGAACACTGTTAATAAAGTAAGTTTCGTAGGAAAAAACCCAATAAATTAAATATATCTAAAGCCTAAATGTTATTATTTAACGTAGAAAAATCGGTTTCTGCTTAAATGAAGGGTTTTTTTGTTTTTTTTTAACACAGTGGGAAATATTAGACATAGGTTTTTAATTAGGATTTACCAAGTAATACCCGTGAACGTCAGGTACACCGACTGCACGCTGCCCACTAGTGGACAATAGCTGTAAGGACTGAAAAAAACACAGTGCTCCTTTTTGGCAGGTCTGAAGCGTGCAGGGTGCAGGACTGGAAGAAATGTCCACTGTTTCATAAGTGAGTAATACAAATGTTTCTTTGGCGACTTAAAGGCAACAAAATGAGAAAAATTTAGTTTATTCTGGAAAAAAAATTCATTTAAAACTAATGAAGCTAAACACTGACTGATAGACACATAGCGAAATAATTTAGTTTCTGCTTCTCCCTTTAAAGTCCCTAAGAAGCACTAACTTTGAATGAACTGAAGAGTTCTCCCTCATGTATGCTCTTAAAGACTTTTATGAGGAAAGACAGATCTTTCAACTAAGGTATTTTAAACTTAACTGGAGCTTATAATTCTTAGTCTGATGTTGAAATACTGTAATGGTACTCAGTGTAGTACCAGCTATGTCCAGCAGATGTCAGCCTTGCAATATGTATTTTTTAGAGCCACTGAAAGCGTCTGAACGAGTCAATGATGCATCTATGCGCTGTGTCAGACAAATGCAATTTTGCAGCTACAGTGTCAGATTTTGGCTTTTAGCAGTAAGACTGGTTATGAACACTGAACTGAATTTGTTGGGTTTCAAAGATCTTTAGGAAAGGAAAAGTGGGACTGTTCGCAGGTTTTGTTCAAATCAGAAAACCCAAATAGTCCTATCTATTCCCAGTTGTTTATAAAATCACTCAAGGTAAAACTTCACGCTTGACTTCGATGACTTTATGGATGTTTTGACTTCTGGACTGAAAAACTGAGATTTTGTTTTCGTGATGTTATAAAAAAGTGGCGATGACAGATGTGTCTGGTTAGGTGAGGGATGATTTTTGCTGGATTGTTTGACTCAAATGACAGTTACAGCTGAGCACACTTGGCCTGGCAGGGTGATGTGAATGAGACTGGCGAGCGGGATCAGAGCTTTGAGGCATAACATATGTAAACAGTGGAGCCGCAGAAATACAATCACTGGCAGAGAGAGTGAGGACTGGTCTCATTCACTTGAGCTTGTTTATTAGAAAGCCACTGCTGCCACATGCGAATGTAAAAGCCTTAAACAGAAAAGCACATTTTGCCTTCATCCACTTTTGTCCACTGTCACTCAGCCACATCTTTTTCTCTCCTGCTTTTCCCTCCATCCTTGTCGGGTTCTTCCTCTCTTTGTCTTTGTTACCTTTTTCCTTCCTTTTCCCGAGCCTCCTGTTGCTCAATTTTCCATGTGCTACTTCTTCTCTTGGCCTCACGTTTGCTTTCCCCTCTCAATTTTTTTAAGCTTCTACAAGCAGTTGCACAACATTCTGCGAGGAAAAAGCTCCCTTTTTTCTCCAGCAGGCTTGATTGACAGCACCCCTTGCACGCTCTGCAGTAGTCGTAGTGTTTGTGTGTGTGTGTGTGTGTGTGTGTTTGTACGGGATGCATGCATCTCAGTATCGTCCTGTGCCTTTTAGAAGTTTAACTGCAGCATTTAGTCTTTTTGCAAGAGCCTGTGTTGGTATGTTTTTCTATGTGTTAGTGCTTTGGGGAAACAGAGCTACAAAAGCCAGTTTAAAGGTTGCAAAAGAGCTTTCACACTCATTCATCTGTGGACTGCAAGCGCATGTGCATGCACGTACACACACACACACACACACACTCACACGTGCGTGCACGCACACGCAGGGGTTGTGTGTTGACTTAAGAGTTAATGAATGGATGATTGAGGGCTGCAGGGGTTGGGGAAAGCAGTGCCGTGGAAACAACCCCTCTTTCCCAGGAAGGGAGCACAGAACAAGAGTTAGAGACAAAGAAAGGGATGGAAAATGAGTGTCTCAGAGGCAGAATGAAATTCAGAGTGTGTGTGCCGAAAGCTCGGGGGGCTGTGGGGCAAACTACTTAAAGCAGAAGCATTTGAAGCCCCTAATAAAGCAAGTAGCATGTACTTGACAAGCACCCAAAGGGAAAGAGAGAGGGAGAGAAGCAGCTGTTGGAGGAGGAGAGTGAGACAAAGAAGGAGCAGGGGGCTGTCCTTACTTGCTCTTCACTGAGAGGACTGTATGTGGGAGGAGGCAGAGAGAGAGCTGGAGAAAAGAAGGGGCACAAGAAAGAAAAAGAGCAAGCAGGGAGCAAGCAGTATGTGTGGTGTGTGAAGGAGAATACATCTGAAATCCTGTGAGTGGTTTGCATAGTTGCAGGCAGCCTCTTCACCAGCCTCTCCTGCGCTGCACAACCTGGGCTAAGGGACCATGCAGCAACCCTGGACTCTTCCCTGGCTCTGTGCTCTCCTGCTGGGGCTGATGGGGTTCCTGGTGTCGGGCTCAGACTTCCAGCATCACAAATACGAGGACATGGTACGAGCTCTGTTTGCAGTGCAGAGCGAATGCCCCTACATCACGCGCATTTACAGCATCGGGCACAGCGTGGAGGGTCGCCACCTCTATGTCCTGGAGTTCAGCGATAACCCAGGCAACCACGAAGCATGTAAGTAACACCTGATCCGTTGTTTGACAGCCCAGTGACATGCTGTACATTGATTTCATGTTGCATTTTATCCCGAAGTGGATAATTGGCAGAAAACGTGATGGATGGAATTAATTTAACAGCTTAATAATTTAATCCCAACTCCTCAACAAAGCTGATAAACATCTGCAAATGATATTAATCTATGATAGATTTCAAATGCACAACCTGTGCTACTGACTCCTCATCTGTCTTGTACTTTTTGCCACACACAATGAGAATAGCTGGCAGGAGACTGAGTCTGCAAGAGGCTTCGGTTTTGTCTCAAGTTTTCGATTTTGCCTTTATGAAGCCGAACCACTGTGTGACTTAACAGTGAGGAGGAAAAGGTGAAATGATCCCGAATTGGGTGCTTTGAACATCACTGGCTGTAAACTGAGGAAAAGTCAAAAGTGAAAACAAAAAAAAAAGGAAAAGAAAGAAGAAAGTGAAAGAATCGAGTCAACATCTGTGATTCATTTTGATTTTTCTTTGCCATCCGACCACTGACAAAATGTAGCAGATGACAAGACAAACAGAATCACTTTGAGTCATCAAGGATTTAACCCTGAATACACTCCCACAAAAACCACTGAATCAGCTCTTCAGGTATTTAGTTTGAAGCTACTGTATGATTATATCCAATGTTTGCATTGGAAATTGGCCAAAATGTCATATCAAGGAAATGCTGTGGAAGATTTTTCCATTCTTGCATTTAAAAAAAAAAGCTTGACAACTGAAGGGAATGCTTTTTTGGCTCCAGCCAAGCCTGCTTTTTTTCTGTGTGTTTGCATACTCGGAAGCTTCCTTCAGTAGAATTGAAGGATGTAGGCCTGTTCTGTCGCAAGGTGACCGAGGGTGAAAAACAGGAACTGAACACTTCATGAAGGGGGAGTGACCTGAGGTGTAGTCTGGGTCAAGCCTCCTGCACTCTGTACGAAGTTCATGTGTTTCACATACTGCTGAATGAGTGTGTGTGGGTTTTCTTTCTTTCTTTTTAAACTACATGCTGGAGCCAGCGCTGTTTTGTGAACTCATGGCCAGTTGGAACTGTGCTAAAGAAAAAGAGGGGAGTTGCAATGCCCAGCATGCCATTTGGATGCCTGAAACAATTAGTGAAGGGCGCTGATAGATTTGAAAGTATCAATGGCGAAAAAAAACACAAGCGCTTATTCTTTGATGTGATGGTTTTAGTGTCAAATTTAGTGCAAATTTGTATCTAGTGTTAAGTCATAGGTCTGACCTCTGGTAACCGTGCTTGGGGGTTTTTGCTTCCCTCAGCAGTGATTAATAAAGGGATCCTCAGGGGGAAGAAACCCTGCACAGAGAGCAAGGCTGATACATTGGTGGCAAATACACATAACTCATCCAGATAATTCAATCAGCACAATTTCCAGAGCTTATGTCTGTAAGAACATCCTTATCAAGAAATTTCTGCGACTGTGGCGTCCTGCATGTGTTTCCTCAGGCCATCTGTTTTAAATGTGGTACTTGACAGCTCTGTGTGGCTTTTTTCGTAACTTCATGCCCCCTCTGCTTCTCCACTCCCTCCCCAGTGGAGCCCGAGTTCAAGTACGTGGGCAACATGCATGGCAACGAGGTGCTTGGGCGTGAGCTTCTCATCAAGTTCTCCCAGTTCTTGTGCGAGGAGTACCGAGCCAGAAACCAGCGAATCGTGAGGCTGATCCACGACACGCGCATCCACATCCTGCCTTCCATGAACCCCGATGGCTACGAGGTGGCTGCCAGACAGGTAATTTGAGCTTTAGGCTTAGACGTGCCAAAACAAAACTCCCTCTGGGACATCTCTGGCTGTGTTTTTTCAAAGAAACCGTCCCCCGCGTGAAGAAGGAGAAAAAAAATCTATATTTTCTTTTCCCTTGGTTTTGTTCTTGGCAGTGGAAATATTAGAAATGTTGAGGTCCCTGAGTGAAACTAAACACCTGCGAGCCACACAGCTCAATCCATCTGATCTTTTAGGATTTTTAAACAAATACATGTGTGTGTGTGTTTGTGTAAGATGAGCGATGACGAGTCAAACAGTAGTTGATGATTTTTCTCCACCGTTTGCTTGCGTCTGTAATAATCCCATCTATCAGCTTCCCAAGAAAGCCCCTAACTTTGTGTCAGGGGTAATTATGGGCCGTGAAACAACTGATACACACACAGACTGCTCCAACACAAATACACACACAGTCTCTTGCTGGCTAATGATATGTCCTGAAGCGACCAGCTTCACATGACAGTCCCTCTCTTTGCCACTCAGACGACACATACATGCACTGTAATTAGTTGCGTCAGCAGATGTTTGGGTGCAGCAGCATCTGTTCAAAAACGGTAAGGCAGTTTCATTTTAAAGCATCCTTGGCGACTCAGTGTTGTGATCAAGCTTTTAGGGAAAAAAACAACAACAAGAAGAAATCTATGTAAGCTATAGACACCAACATACAGGTCAGTCAGCTCTTTTGCAAAGTCTTAGAAAGTCAAACCAATCAAAAAAGAGCTTCTTAAATTGCCCCTTTGCTTTACTTGATATATAAAAACATATAGTGACATTTAAGATTAAAGGTCCAAGCTAAAGATGCAAACAAATAAGAAAATTTCAAGGCACTCATAAAATAAAACAAGTCTACAGTTAGTGATGCCCCTGTGACGCTGCAATTAAGCAAAACAGACCTTTTAACTAAACTGAAATGTTAGCATCCTAACATGCTTGCAATGACAGTGCTAACTAATTCGATGTTTAGTTGGAGTATTGTTTACCATGCTCACTGTAGTGAGGGGGAAAAGCTGTTCCCTTTAAGCCAGCTTTCTTCTGATTGCCTGTCCCTTGCATCCAGAAGGCATAACAGCAGGTAGGAGGGGCTTCTGTGCCCACATGACATCATTCAGATCCAGCAGTAGAAAAAAAAAAAACTGCCTAAGAGTGAGAACTTGAGCTTTTTTGCTTAAAGTGCTTTGACTTTGGGTACTTTTAATCGATTGTGACAGTCTATCTGTCTGGCTGTTAGCACACTCAGTACCATGGATTTGTTGCACGGTCTTAAAACTCCGTTTTGGGAAAAATACTTGACTGTTGTTGCTCTATAGATAGCCTCTGAGGACTGGGGAATAATAAATTCAGCTTTGTTTTACTGCTTCCGAGAAATTTGAGCTCATAACTTGACCTCAGGAAACCTTAATGTCACAAGCCAAAATATGATCATTTAATCATTCTGGTGGGAAAGAGCAAGATTACTCACCAGTTTAAAAAAAATGGGGTTTTTTTGTGATCTGTGCATCAACAGGGTCCGGAGTTCAACGGTTACCTAGTGGGTCGAGGGAACGCCAGAGAAATCGATCTAAACCGCGACTTTCCGGACCTGAACGCGCTCATGTACTACTACGAGAAAACCAAAGGACGAAACCACCACCTGCCCCTCCCGGACAACTGGGAGCATCAGGTCAGTTCTGCTGAATACACGGAAACCGTTTGAGGGTGTACGTGTGTGTTAAAGTGTCCGTGTGTGTACGCAAGTATGTGTGGCTCGGAGCATATGTGGGTGAGAGAGGAGGGAGCGAGGAGGAGGATGGATGAGGGCATTTATCATGCTCGTGTGAGCGAAGCTGAATAATGAGCAGCTGTAACATAGTTGGGTTATCTTGGCTTTAACTTTGTTGACATAAACAAATTCATGAGATCTGCACTGGATGAGATTCCAGTGCCAGCTGTGTCTTAGCTAAATAATAAAAAAAGTCCATATATTTAAATGTGAGTAGACTCAGTAGACTCCTTGGTAGGTCCTCTGTATCATTTTGTGACTTTTCTGCTTGCCTGTATAGCCTAGACCTGTTTGCTTATCTTGCACATAGCAGGCTATAGCTCTTAGCATAGACACTGTGGTTGCCCTCATTCGTATTTGGAGTCTTTGAAATATGAAACAGGTGGGGTAACTGGCAACCTAGCTCCGCAAACTGGAACAAAAGCGTTGGTAAGTCATATTAGTTTGCATATTTCTTTAGATGCTGGAGCTGAGAAAACACCCCAAGAAGAAGAAGCCCCCCCGCCAACAGCCTTCTTCTTCTCTGGGTCATAACATGTGATTAACTATATGCACTGTTTATGAGGACTTTGAGCCTCAGCTAAACATTTTTTGGTTTTCATCACCATGATGAGAAGTTACAGTGAGCCACTCTGCGGCGTCAGAGTGTAACTGTTACCCTGAGGCACTGGCTGACTCCTCACTTTGCTGCTATTTTACCCAAAACTGTCTGCACATTGCTATGTCTGCACTATAAAAGTACAGATACTCTCTACATAGAATAGACACTATATAAACCTGCCACACTTACACGGTGACTGAGACTAAGGAAGAAAAATGTGCCTCAGAGTTTCGGCGTAAGCAGCAGAGTTCAGATTGGCTGTGGGAGAGACCTGGCTTCATTCTGGGTGATTGAATGGCCTTTGTAGCGCAATGTGTACTTATTTCAGATCACTGAAGTGTAAAATGAACAGTGGAGAGTAACATGAGAGTGCGTGCTGTCAAACAGTCCACTAGCCTGCCAAAAAGTACATTTTAACTATTAAGGTCAGATCCTTGGGGGTGTCTCGACTGCAGCCTCCAGTAGGGCTGTTGTTCATAGTTTCCTTGAAAAATAAAATTCCTCCTTCTTAAGGACAGTCAGTTTTTATTATAACTGCTAGATAGCTTCATGTTTTGAGAACTGAAATATGAACCCAAAGTTGATTATATCTTGAACCGTCCAAATTAAAATACTTTTAGCTAGATTTAGTGATAGACTGTAAAGAAAAGATGGATATAATCCTCGTAGAAGTGTCTTAAACATACATTTAAACCCTTCTTCTTATGGGGAGTCCCAAAAAGAAATCAACTTCACCGACTTACGTGCACGTGCGGAGGAGGGGCGGGGGTATTTCAGCTGTCACAGGGCAAGAGGTGGGTAGAAGCCTACGAGAAAATGACCCTCATTTGGTTTATGACCTCAGTGTTTTCCTTACGCATTTATGGTATCACTTGCTCGTGTCAAGTCTTATTAAATATAACATGTTCACTTTGTAAATTATTTATTAGGGGGGAAAAATGAAACAGGGTATGCTTTATGACAGGGTGTCAAACATAAGGCCCAGGGGCTAGAAATGCCCAGACAAAGACAAGGGTGTAAATTTGAGACTTCTAACTGTATTTTTATTTTATTTTTAGTTTATTGCAGCTTTTCCTATTAATAAAGCCCTTCCCATGGACACTAATACAGTCACAATCAACTATAGACATTTCTGTTGGTCTACAGTAAAAAAACTAAAACCTTTTCTCTGAATTAGTCGTGATAGTCTGTTCTGTATTTACAGGAGAGTCTGAGCAATAAGCTACCAAAACCTTTTCTGTAATTTTACACGTTTAATTCTTATAATTTAAAACCAGAGTCGTGCTGATGGATTTCTTTAATTTAATACAGTTGCATGTTTGTTACCATGTCAGAAAAACTGAGGTGAACTCTTGAAATTGCACTTCTTTGTCTTATATTAAAACATCTCATGAATTAAAGGTGTAGTTTACTTCTTTATACTGAGAGAAATGGAAGTTTCGCTGGTCCAGTTAAACTCAAAGTGAGCTGTATATGGTCAAGCATGCAATGTGCTTGATTTCAGTTTATGAGGAGTAAATATTATCCTTTAGGAAACAAAGAAAGTCATATCAGTGCTTTAAAATGAATGCGTGATTGATTTCTCTTCCCGCAAAATAACTCTTTTCAGGGTTTTAAGCAGTTTTGACAGGGCATGTCATTACAGAGAGTTGGTTTCAGTGTAGTTTTCCTTTTCTTTCCCTGTCGCCACACCACTTTTGTTCCCAAGCAAAGGTGGAAAATTGTGTTTTTTAACCTCGAACTGCAAAACCAGAGAGCCAGGGAGTCTGTACATATGACTGTCTCCTGATGCAGAAACACAAAAGGGTAACTGTGCTTGTCTTACAGCTGCTTCATTTATGCTGGTCAGGAATACATTCTCACATAAAGCCTCAAGCCCTGCAGGCTCGAGAATGCAGCTTTTACTAATTTAGCTAAGTGATGAAACTTTCTTCACTGGAACAAGTGCAAGACTAAACTGACATGTGCTAAAATAAGACTGAGAACTGGGCAGCAGCACATTTTCCAAGTTTCACTTTCATTTCTCTTAGAAATACCTTATTTACAGAGCCCCAGAAGAGCCCGACATAAAAAAAGGCTCCTTTTGCAAAAGTATCCACTGACATTTGACTGGCCTCCAGAGGACATCCCTCACCCAGTGTGAAAACTAACTTCAGACTGTCAGCGATCCTCTAAGTGATCCAGAATGTTTGATTTGCTTCTCTTTGCATTTAATATGGGGTAGTATCCTCTGTTGTTAGTAGAGCTCTGCGATATGGCCGTGTCTGTCCTTCGTGTGTAACCCTACACCACGGTGACAGCCCTTATTTCAAAGGATGCACAAGTATATATAAAGATCTACAGATAATAAATTCCTGCCGGCGTTCAAAACGGGAGCCAGATCTCTTGCTTACAGCTGCTCTGTTCAAGGTCACTGGGCTCTGATCAGCTTGATTATTCTTGAACAGAGTCAGACTGTGTTTATTGTCCTACATACCATATTCAAGGAGAGGTATTACGCCTCGTCTCCAAACGTGATAAATGGCTCTGAGAGTGTGAGGAGAGTTAACGCTGACAGAGAAAATAAATGGCAGCCCCAAGTGGAATTTCAAGGTCTGCAGCAATGCAATGGAGATGCCATCTGGCTGAGGCTGATCCCGTTCATGCAGAATTTGATGAATTAATTAGCAAAATGATCAAAAACCTTTAAATCAGTTTGCATATTATGAATTATATGTACACGTAACTGTTGTGTTTCCACTCCTTTGTTGCTAAGTCCAGCTTCAGTTTGTGAATTTTGTATATTCTCATTAAATTTATCATTAACTGAAATGGTTGGTATTCTTTAACCATGAAGCTAACCATGCCTGATGCATTTAGGAGGAGCTAGGTGAATCATTAAATGTGCTTGAGCAAAGTAGAAGATTCTTTAAACTCTAACCATTTTTGCAAAATGATTAAGTAAAAAAGAAAGGCAGAGAGAAAATATGTCCATAAGGCAAAGCAGAGGAAACCGGGGTTTGTCCAGGTAAGCAGCCAACCAGAGAAGCCAGCAGCTTTGGATGAAAAGAAAACCAGATGTCAACCCGCTGATGTTGTTTGGGAAATATCTCAGGTGACGTAAAGGACTGTATGGGATTCTGCATTATAACTTATTTGATGATTTAGAGACATTTTGACAGGTTCTCAAGTGGGATTAGATTGTTTCATTTGGGGAATTGGAATAAAGATGCATGCACGTGGTCCTGCAAGTACAGTAAATCTTAAATGTCCTGCTTTTCATCCTCCCCAGGTTCAACCAGAGACTTTGGCTGTGATAAAATGGATGCAAAACTACAACTTCATCCTGTCAGCGAATCTTCACGGAGGAGCCGTGGTGGCCAATTACCCCTTCGACAAGTCGAGAGATGGCCGCATTCGAGGGCGGACCACCTATTCGGCCACGCCTGATGACAAGATCTTCAGAAAGGTGCGTGACAGATTAAAATTTCCAGATGTGACACACATCTCATACCGTCACTGCCTGTTGTGTGGGGATGAAAACACGTGGATGAATGGGCCCGTGTCCTTTTGTGTGTGATGACAGTTGGCGAGGACCTACTCATACGCTCACGGCTGGATGCACAAGGGCTGGAACTGTGGCGACTACTTTGATGAGGGGATCACCAATGGGGCCAGCTGGTACTCGTTGTCCAAAGGTGAGCAAAACGTCTTCTCCTGAGCAGAAGGGAAGACAACAGCAATGCATAGTAAAAGCACAAGAGACTCACTTGGAGCAGTCTCTAAATTATTACTGAGGCTGGCTTTCGTAATTGAATTAATCGTAATTCAAACTAAATTATTTACACGCTGTTTACATCTATTTTTGGCCAGTGAGTCTGCATCTGGATTTATATTATGCTGCTTTGGCACCACAAAAATTAGTGCTGTAGCTCAACACCAACAACACTAACTGTTGTCCTGACCTCTTAGGTTTCCAGAGAAGTACTGGTTGCCAACATTCCAGTATGTACAAACTCATAATATAAACAGCTACTTAGAAAATAAACTATTACACCCCCCCAGACATTTTGGAATTTGAAAGCCAAAGAAGATAATAGCTAAATTATCAGTTTAAATAAAAATGAGCTGAAAAAATGCCCTGCCACACGAGCACGCAGTCCTCTATCCTACGTACAAAACACATTGTTCCTTGCCTACATGCAAAATTTCCATGTGCTGTGGAACAATTGCTGTAATTCTCCTGCTAAAGAAAGAAAAGGCCATCTGAGTGATGGCTTCCTACTGTCATTACCTTCAGCATGAATGAAATGCACTGACTGGCTCGCAAGACACGCTTCTCCAGTGTCATCATGCACTGGGTCTGCGCTTGCCTTAAACCCCCTTACCTCTTGCACACTGCCAGCTAGCAGTAGAGCGGTGGACAGGGGGTGTAAAAGGCACCCATTCAATACGATCCGCACCATCAGCAGGCAGCGTGCAGCACTCTGAAAAAGTCTTGAGTCACCTCTAATTTCTTTATATTTTGCTTCCAGGAAGCCAGACCTTGAGCAGTAGTTCTCCAAGCTTTCTGAAGGTCTTCTTTAGACTTTTTATTTTTAGTGGAGTCTGTGGACCTGAACATTTTCAGAGGAATGCTTTTCTTTTTTTCAGTTGACTCCGTTTTTTTAAATTTGATTTTTCTAGCAATTATTTATTTCATGGTCCAGGCTTTAAAGGGTTAAAGTCTACAAGGCAACCTTAGTGGTGACAATTCCTTTTTTTCTTTAAGTAAAGGATCCTTTAAATTTTAACTAAGCTGGAGAGGACCTCGCCTTTTAGTGAGGTTGAAACGAATCATACGGCTCAGCTGGCCTCCCCACCGCTCTTGTTTTTTGTGTAAAATCCCATAAACTCTCTATAAATGGAACTGAAGCTTGAAGAGAGTTTTGAATTTTGTGAAATTTCTTGGTATAGCTGAAAATATGCATTCATTAAACCTCCTCCTCCATGCTGGCAGAGACCCTCTCAGGAGTCACACAGCCTTAGGCGCTCGCACGAAACTTAAACTCCTCACCCTCTCATGGTTCGCTTAAAGGCTGGAAAACTTGTGTGCTGCCTTTTAATGAAAGCTTACAGTAATGCACTGTTACAGTAATGAATTCTTGGAAGTTAAAAAATACCAAGTTTATCCAACTCTCTGGGCATATATTCAGTTTCAGCTCAGTTAATCTGCAACTGCAACAATAACAACCCCCATTTCTTTGATGCGTAAGTCCTGATCCAGGCTGCTCTGGTTTCTCCTCAGCAGTGTGAGTCTGATGAGCTTTTCACTTGAGTCATGTGAGCTTTTGAACTGACTGAAAACGCCCAGAGTCTCACTTAGAAGCAGCATGCTATGTTTATTTTACCAGGTCTTTATGCTCCAAGTGTTATGTCGGGGTCTGTGGGGTTACATATGAACCTTCCCTCCCTTCTGGCTCCTTGTACATTTGTTTTTGATGAAAAGTGGAGCCATATTGTAAAGCCAAAAACAGAAGATTTTTTTTAAAGCAACTTATACTCCTACAATTTTGAACAGCTTCCTCAAGAGGCAAAGCGTGGTGGAAAAAACACTTTGAATCTATAAATATAACTAATGTGTCCTGTTGCAAAGACCTAGAAATCTAAAGTGAAGAGCCACATTAATACATTTATTGTCCTCCTAAAATATTTATCTGTGTTTCAGGCATGCAGGACTTCAACTACTTGTACACCAACTGCTTCGAGATCACTCTGGAGCTGAGCTGCGATAAGTTTCCTCCGGCATCAGCACTGCCGAGAGAATGGCTGGGCAACCGGGAAGCGCTGGTTTCATACCTAGAACAGGTTTGCACATGACGAAATTTGGCAAATCAGAGTTATACTGAAAGAGTATTTAATTTATTGGAGCTCAATGCACCACACATACACAGCTACACTATTACACATAAAAACCCAACTGCCAGGAGTCGTGAGTCTGCTGCCCTGGTGTCTTGTGAATATTGGCAGTCGCCTCTGGGATAAAGTGACCAAAAAATTAGATGCGTGAAATTCTGTGTAATATGAGTAATCTGACTTTTAACCTTCTTCGAGGACGGAACAAGGCCGTGGTCTGAGGACAACAACATGTCCTTTATTCCACTGAGATTCAAAAAGCGATGCTTTGCCACTAATAATGTTTCTGTAAGGGTGGGCCCCCAGTTGCATACATTTTTTGCAAAGCATTAATTAAACAAACTAAACTGGGCCTGCAGATGCTGTTCTGGTCTTTCTTTAGCTGCTGAACACTGCTGAGCCTAAGGAGTGTTAATTAAGTCTGAGGTGTAGAAATGTAGCTTAGGATTCCTTCATATTCACTCATTCCATTCCATTAAATCTAAAGTTTTGTAACAAATTGTACATGCAATCAAATCACTTTAAGTCAGTATTTCAGACTTTAGGTTTCAGGGTTTTGAGCGTATGTGCTAATAAACATAAGTGCAGAAAACTTTGAAGAAACTTTCTGGATGAAGTCAAATGTCTTCAAAAAACTTAAAGACCTTCCTTTTTTAAGCTCTTAAGACTACAGACAGCTTTACACATCAAACAGATGATAGGAATCCAATTTCCAAACCTTAGATTTTATTAAATATACTTCAATATTTGAAGTATGCACATGTTTCGTCTTTTCTCAGGTGCATCATGGGATAAAAGGCATGGTGTATGATGAAAACAACAACCCCATCAGCAAAGCAGAGATCTCAGTAGCTGGCATCAATCATGACGTGACCGCAGGTAACAGGGACTTTTGGTGTATATGTGGTTGTTATTTTTTTTCTTTCATTCCAAAACTTGATAGGTGTGGAAGCTGGATTTATAGTGACTGATTGTCTAGTGTCCCAGCCAGTGAAATAGAAGACCAGTGTTTGATAACATCCGGTGTCAGTCTGTCATTTCAAAATGAGACAAGGACACATACTGCATGACTAATGGCAGGCACTAACAATAACTTCTGCATGAATCGAATGCCTCGAGCAGCCAGAAGTCGACTTTGAGTCTCAGTTCCATAAAAATATGATCCTTTGGAAATAAACCAGAATGAAACAAGACGCAACCTCGACAAGACTTTTAGCGATGAACTAAATTTTAGTATGATATCCAAATTTTAAAAGTGCATTCAATCCTCACACGCAAAAGGACAGTCAAGTGCATCTAATGGTGCGGTGTGGAAGTCAAGCACAGATATAACGGAGCAAGTCATCCTCTACTGGTCAGTGGTGGAAATGCAACTTGAGAGAAATTAAAGTCACCTATCAAGACGTGCAGCCTGTACACTCACCAGCCAGTTCAACAGATGCATCTCGCTAGTACAGGGATAAGCCCCTTTTTTGCCTTTAGAACTACTTTAATTCTTCATGGCACATATTTAACAAAGTACTGCAAACATTCCTCAGAGGATCCATATTGGCATGATGACATCGTGTAGTTCATAATCAGTTTCCAATTTGGCACCAACAACTTTCTTTATTTAGTGTGAATTATTTTTTTATGTTAAAAACAACCGTCATTGTCGACATATTGGTGGCACTCCAGGAATATGTTTAATAAATTAAGATACAGCAACTGTACGAGTCTCGTAATTTTTCCTTACATGTGCTCCTCCAGGAGTTGATGGCGACTACTTCAGACTTCTGTTGCCAGGCACTTACACTGTAACAGCCTCTGCGCCCGGTTACCTCCCTTTCACCAGCACTGTCACAGTGGGACCAGCTGAGGCCATACAGGTTGGTTTCTGCTCGTATGGTTGGTCTGACCAAACTTGCGGTTATTGTGTGGTGTGTGTTTTTTTATGTCTTCTAAATAAACTAACTCACACTTTTTATTCCATCTGGTCCCTGACAGCTTCATTTTTACTTGAAACCAGCACCAAAACAAAACCTGAAGGTGAAGCCGCACCACGGCAGGAGGAACCTCTCATCTCCTAAAGCCCCCTTGAAGCTTGGCCCAAGATGAGGCATGGACAATCATTTAGAGGGCACACAGTCATAAACAAATACACAGAAGAGCTCGTACAAAAAACATACACATGCATACGCGTATGAATTATGTAAATGATACACGACCTTAACATACCTTTGTAGTCCTAGCGTCTATTTCCTTTTTGGGTTTTGTTTTTCTGTATCAAGAAACTGTTGAAAGGCTGGTGTATTTATCCAACAGTTTTAATTTGTATGAACACAGCTAGCCTGTATTTGTAAAGGATATTTTTTTGGTTTTGATTACAATAATTTGATGGTAAGTGAAAATGAAATTAAAGAAATGTTTTTACCATCTGTATTTAAGACTTCTTTATTATTGCTAGTTTATTGCTCTGAAAAACAGGGAATTTTAAAAAAAACGTGCACTCAGGTACACATTTAAAGCATATAATAGATATTAATACACTGATTCGCTGAAATGGACATTCATTTTTAAATATTTCGCATTTATTGATTTCAAAATATTTCACAGAATTGTCTTTGTCACATTATAAAATACTTAATTGGCCTTTAGACTTGATCTTGAAGGTTAATATTATTTACCTTTTTTGGCAATAACAATTCTTTTTCAAAAAATAAATGTCAAGTGAGTCAAAATGTGAACTCAAAAGTAACAAAAATGACAATAGGCACTCACGCAGGTAGCCAGAACACACAGTAAGATGAGGGTAGATCATGACACAGACAAAGGAAAACACAGGACTTAAATACACAGAGGGAGCAATCAGGGAATGGGAGACAGGAGGGAAACACAGCTTGGGCAAATCAGGGCTGACAAGCCAAAGGAAGCAAAACCAGACACATTAACATGAGATATGGACTTTCAAAGTAAAACAGGAAACAGACTGAACTTACAGACAGACTCACAAGCAGACACTGCAACAGAGGGAACAGAGACATGGGAGCATGGCAGACACAGACACCGACTGGACACAGAACAGAGGGAGTATGGAAACCCAAACTTAAGAACTACAAAATCATAAACCAAGAAGGACCGGGGAAAATACAAAACAGAAACCAAAACAGAAAAACAGAAACCAAAACCTTCACAGTAATAAACCAAGACGAGAACACAAATAAAGGTACAAAACTGAAATCACTGGGTCAACGACCCAGGTACCCTAACAATCAAAGGGAATTTTTGCTGCAGTTGCAGTCATCTGACTTTACATCTTGCAGCAAAATAAATAAATAAAAAATGCATAAATCTGTTTTAATCATTTATTTTTGTATGCAAGTGCCTATAAGGAGCTTTATAAGGAATTTCAGTAAAAATATTTATTTTAGAAGTTAGGATTTTTGAAAGTATGAAGTATCAATAGTAATAATTGATACTCAGTATCAATTATTAATTTCTGTCAGTAATAATTAGTAACAGTAAAAACAAAAAAGGTAACATAGGTAGTACAAAAAAGGGTAGTATAAAAATACATACAAAATGATAATAAATTTCTATTTATTCTTTATTTACCCTTTTAACTCCTGTTTTAATTTATATTCCCATTTTTTATTATATTTTTACATTTACACATTTCTTCATTTATTTATCTATTTTTCTAATTCTTCTCAACAGACTGTAAATTTTTCCTCAAACTAAAATATTTGTTTTTCTTTCTCACATAGTTCTGTTTTATTATACATGCGAGTCTTCCTCTAGTCAGGAGAATGCTAAAGAACAGAGCTAATTAATCTATTTAAATGAATATTTATTTATATTTATTTTATTTATTCATTTGGGTTCTTTAGGACTATTTCTGTGTGTGATGGAAATAATATATGGACTCATAGGAAAATGTGCATCTCAGGGTGCATACAGTAGATGTCACTGATGCATAAGAAACAAAGCAGGACTTAGTCAAATAGTTCCATATTCTTTCTGTTGAATTGAATTTCTCAACAAAAGGACACCTTTGTGTTTTTTACTCCAAAAGATATTCCCCCACACGGGATTTAGATGGGTCCAAACTGTCCCACAGATGTCACCGCACATAGCACATGTTCAAACTTCATTCAGGGAGCCCTTGTTCCCATCATTTGTTCCCACCATTTGTTATCATTAAAAGACACCGATCCCCTCAGCACAGTAATGTTTCCTTACAGGGTAATGATGGTCCCCCAGAATAACTTAATAATAAGAATAACCTAAAATTATTCCTGCCTTTATACATGTGGACTGTGGCAAAAAGTTAAAACCCCTCTCGTTAGAGTTAGTGGCTTAGATGTTTGGGTTTTATCTTCATACAGATTACAACACTGTTATAAGTACATTTGAGATGTCTGTGATGTAATGTTGTTACAATTTCCTTTTGTATGGCAGCAGGATGCACTCAGACACTAGTTTTTGATAGTTGTAGAGCCATGTCATAGTGCTGACTTGTTGTTATTTATTTGGTCCTATAAGAACTCACTGAAGTTTGTCTATTTGAGACACATGAACAAACTGCTGATCAGTGTGGTGCTTCAAACAAATGATACACAACAAGCTAAAGTCACAAGACTGAGCCTCGACTTCCTGCAGATGGCAGCAAAGGATCCCGTTAGGTGGAAACATAAACGTCACTGACATCATCATATTTCAAGATAACATTTTGTAGGCAAAAAATTGTTGTGTAATTTTATGATATGTTTTGTTGACCAGAGAACAAACCTCTAAACATGTTTTTCAAACTGGAGTCTCAAACCTGCTCTTTCAACAGGTTTCCCTCAGGCAGGTTGAAACTAAAGTGAAACTATGTATGATTTATGATTTATGGTTCGACAGCTTCTCTGGATCTATTATGCAAGCCTAAAATTCACCTTCAATTCTTTTTTGCTGTTAACAATTGACCTTTTCAGTGTGTGTGTGTGTGTGTGTGTGTGTGTGTGTGTGTGTGTGTGTGTGTGTATCTATCTGCTCCAGATATCTGCCTTTCTGTGTCATTCCCATAACAAGCACAACAGCCTCTCTCTGACAAACAGGAAAGAGGAAAAGCGTACTTCACCAGGCATTCTGTGAATTTATGACCCCGACTTTCCACAGAAACACATGAGGAAATCCATAAATAGTTAAATACAAAGTAAAAACAGTAGATTACTGTAATTCAGCAACAAATTTTGTAAGTGATAATGCACGGAGAATCGCACATATCCGTATGTTTCTTTGTGTTTAGCTTCTGATCTCTTCTGTTCTTTGTAGATTTAGTTGATGTGTTAAATTTCATCACCCAACTTCAATAAGAGTGGCAAATGTTTTAATAAAAAACAGATATTTCCCCTTTTTATTTTCTGAAGAGAGAAAAATGAAATGGTGCTTGGATCACACGACTGCACAGTAATCCTAAAGTCAAAAAATGCTTGAGATTATCATGTGACGTTATCATGTGACATTAAAGCTTTTGTTATGGTAAAATTGAATCATAATAGTCATTAATTCATCCTTACTGACATCAGTTCAGGGATCAGTCTGGTAACTACAATAAATTTTCTTTTGGCCAGTCAACCATCATAGCTCATGTTTCTCAGAGGCAACACAATCGGATGATTGTGTGACAGCCAGTGTATTCTCTTCACACAAACCATTGTAGTGACGCTTAACTGGAAGGAAAATATTGAAAGACAACAATAGACCCACATTTTGCCCTTGGATGAAAGTGGCTACTGTGAAAAGAAACAAAGCTGGCGATTCATAAGTGGTTAATGATCTGGAGTGTTCCCAGCTGTAGTATGCATGTGTGTGTGCACGTGGGGTTGCACTTGTGTAGACTGGTTAAATGTGGCGTCAATGAAGCCCACCAGCAGTCCACCAGTGCCAGGCATCTCCCACACTGATTTATCCACATTCAATGAGTCAGGATGATGGAGACAGTCAATCCATCAGCTAATCACATGGCAGCAACTCTGTGCATTTATGCATGTAGATAGCACAACCAGCTGAAAGGTGAATTAACAGAGTACTGACAGAGATTAAAAGACAGAGAGCTTTTCTCTCATATTGGCTTCCTGTTAAATTCAGAATTTAATTTAAAATCCTGTTCCTCACATACAAGGTCTTGAATAGTCAGATGCTATCTTATCTTAATGACATGATAGTACGGTATCACCCCATTAGAGGTCTTCACTTTCAGACTGCAGGCTTACTTGTGGTTCCGAGAGTGTTTAAAAGTACAATGGGAGGCAGAGCCTTCAGGCCATCTTTTGTGGAATCAGCTTCCAGTTTGGATTCAGCAGACAGACACTCTTTAAGATTAGCTTGCATATAGTTATGGTTGGATCAGGTGACCCTGTCCTTCCTTAGTTATGCTGCGATAGGTGTAGGCTGCTGCATTCCCATGATGCTTCTTCAGTCACCTTTTTTACTCACTATGTCTGTATATACTTCTTTGCATTAAATTATTAGTTATTATTCATCTCTGGCTCTCTTCCACAGCATGCCTTTGTCCTATTTTCATCTGCTCACCCCCAACTGGTTGCAGCAGATGGCCGCCCCTCCCTGAGCCTGGTTCTGCTGGAGGTTTCTTCCTGTTAAAAGGGAGTTTTTTCTTCCCACTGTCACCAAAGTGCTTGCTCCTGGGGGTCATAGGGGTTTTCTCTGTTTTTCTCCGTTTTCTTTGTCTTATCATAGGGTCTTTACCTTACAATATAAAGTACCTTGAGGCAACTGTTGTTGGGATTTGGCATTATATAAATTTTAAAAAGTTGAATTTAATTTTAAAAAATCCTTGGTCATGTCAGAGGACTATGGCCAGACTGCTTTGACCTGATAGAAAGGCAACAGTAACTCAAATTACAAGTCATTACAAAAGAAGGTTTGCAGAAGGCCTACAGCAGCAAAAAAAACTATAGGCATCCACTCCTGTGGGCTAAGAACAGGAAAATGAGGATAAGATGCAAATGTCCTCACCACAATTGGTCTGACGTGATGATTCTTGAGGTAAACATCATGGAAGCATGGATCCATCCTGTCTTGTATCAACAGTTTAGGCTGCTGGTAGTGGTGTAATGGCGTTGGGGATATTTTTCTGGTATGCTTTGGATCCATTAGCACCAAACGAGCATTGTTTAAACAACACAGTCCACCTGAGTATTGTTGATGATGATGTCCATTCCTGTATGATCAAACTGGTTTCTTGAATAAGACGAGAAACAAAATATGGCAAGAAGAAAGTGAGTTCAGCGTACTCACCAGATCTCAGGCCAAAAGAGCACCTTTGGGATGTGGTGTATGGGAGATTCACATCATGGATGTGCAGCCGACACACATACAGCAACTGTGTGATGCTATCACATCAATATGAACCAAAATCTCTGAAGAATTTTCCAAAACATTTTGTTGAATCTTTGCCATGAAAAATGAAAGCAATGCTGATCACAAAAGGGGTTCCAACACAGTGATAGTGCTTTCTAATAAACCAGCATAAACAGAAATGGTAAGCATTTCTGTTTATACTTGCTTAAGTCCATTTCTATGTAGGCGACAGTGTGTCCGATCCTGTATCTTTTCCTTTTCCGTGTCCTCTGCTCAAAGCTAAAGCATCCAACTGACTGTTTCCTCCCATTGTTCTGCATATACAAGATCACATATGAGGAAGCTGTCATTACTGCAGAGGCAGCAAAAACTGATTTCACACCACAACACCATGGCTGAGAAAAGATTTACCCAACATATAATTGCTCATGCGGCCACTATGATTTTCTGTCTCTAAAAAAAGATTTCAGCGTCCTAATGACTCCAAATGAAAGAGCTGCAGTTTGAGAAGACAGCCACATAAGAGGATACTAGTGACACCTTCCTGCTGGGTGTCAGAAAGCTGTATTAAACTAAATTCTTCTTCTTTACATTTACTTCTAGTCCCAAAACACTTACCACATTAAAGAAAAAAATCTCAACAGTCAGGATTAATTTCAGTCAAATGACTTGTGCGGTCACTAAATAAAGAAAGACAGAAACTCACAAGTTCCAAACTTGGGGATGATGTTACTTCCTAAAACTGCTGTGAACACTTTTTTTTTTTTGGTTTGGGTCAACGTCACAGTACAAACGAGTGCTGACTTGTGGTGGAATGAGATTGAAGAACCGAGAAAGCATTGGTATATATTTATTCCCTGCCTGTAAATGGGTTTGTTCTGTCTCTCAAAGGGCTTCTACAAGCAACATGTGACTGTATTATTAAAGCTGATTAAAATGACAAGGTTAAGCAGCAAATTCTAATGTTTGGATACATGGTTTACAAAAATATTGACTATGCTAGTCCAAGAAGACCCTGAAATTAAACAGAATTAAAGATCTTAAAATTTAGAGAGCCACTCTAGTGGATTACATTTGAAAAACTGTAATCAGCCAGTTGACTGATAACTGAAAAAACAAAACAAAACTGGATGCTCTCTGTTCTTAATAATAATGTGTCATATGTAAAAATGGCCCAGGTAGAAGTAATTTTCAGTGATCTAGAGACATATAGAGAGTACCTGTAATAAAATACAATACTGGATGCAAATGATAAAAAGGCCCCAAATTTCATATCACAAAGCATTCAGGCTCCTCAAACATTGAGTTTCCTGCAATTTTTTCTCCTGTATGATGTCAAAGACAGCGAATAACCAGCCGCACCCATGTACTGTTTAAACCTTCTGTTTTGGAAGAGTAACCAATCAGAATAAACTTGGCCTAAAAGCACCCTTTTAAGCCAAGTTTCTAAGGTTGCTTTATACAGTGGATTAACCTAGGGGCTGCTAAATTATAAATATTTGAAATATGAGTCATACCAAGCTACTTTAGCTGATTTTAGGAGTAAAAATATCAAGATGTGTATGCGATAGCACTACGTAAGCTAATAGGCTTCTGTACTGAAACAGGCCCCAGTAGTTATCACGTATATACTAATCTATTCATTTTTGAATAAATAACAGTGCACACATACATACTCTGCTAATACTACTTTTGAAAAACTTCATATAAAGCTAGAGTAAAAGTAGCCAGGTTGCTCAAATCTTTTCAGTCAGGCATCAGCCGAGCCAGCCGCGGGTCTGTTCGGGAAAAGTGGGTGGCGTTGAAAGTGTGTAAGCATGGAGAGGAGAGGCGCAGAGCAGCTCGGCTCTTCTCGTGGCTAATGTGATGACAGCTGATTACATCGACACCCGCAGAGGACCGCAGCCGGACCGCTTCTTGCGTGTCAACATGTTTTAATGCCTTTCGCAAACAAAACCACACAGCTCTTCTAGGAAATAATGACTCGGCGCACAGCTCCGAGGCTGTGGGACGCGTAGCTGTTAAAAAGTTGCGGTGTCGTGGAGAAGGGCAACTCCGCCAACACCGCACCACATCACCAGGCTCGAGAAGTTGGGTATCTAGTCTGAGTGGATCTAACAGCCTGGTCCCAAAAGGTAAGCAAAGCGCATTGAAAGTCAAACGTTGACTGCTACACGGTGCCAGTCGAAGTTTATAAGCATCGGGGTTCAGTTACATAGAAATACGCGGTTTTTCGTCTATAGCCACGACATCAGTTTTTTCTCTACTAGACCTGAGACTTTTACAATTTGTTCATTGAAGTGTGCGCTAATAGCGGCACTTTTGGGGTGTACCCCATACATGACAGTCTGCAGACACGTCCTACGGTGTGTTAATACGCAGCTATTACTCCAGCGGACTACTGACGTGAGCTGAATGAGTGATGGCAGTAAACACAAGTGCTGCAGACTAAATAATCCCCCCGCTGTCTGTCTGTCACCTGTGGTCGTCGCTGTCAGTTGTTATGCCATGTGAGCGAGAACAGCACACACACACAGCCACACACACACAACCGTGTTTCCATCACCTCAGAGGATATAGCATTAGTGATTTACCCCCCAACTCTTGACTAGCGTTAACGTGAAGGGGGATTTCTTCTTGATCTTTCAAGGAAGTCCTCACACACATTGTGATTTTGTAAACAGATGTCTTCAAAACGAGAACCGCAGGCGACATTGTGGTCTGACGTAAGTGCACGGGATCTTCAATGTTACATCACATACTTCCGAGATTAGCGATATTGGTCATTTATCGATATGTATATAATGGCAATAATGTAACTTTGCAGATATCTTTGTAGATAAAAGTTTGATAACTTAGAAATAATCAGATCTGAGCGCGAGACAAACAGTGCTGTATATGGTGGACCAGTCATGATACCAGTTTTCAAGTTAACAAAAAATATGATATTGTTATTTCACATAAATGAGGTGTTTTAGGGTTATATTTAAAAAGGAAACCGATCTGGTCATTGTTTATTACCATCCTAGTAATTTACCATGAACATGTAGCTTTCTCTGCCACTTTCTCTGCAGACAGAATAACAATAGTCCACTAAACAATAGCTTTTTCTGTAACAAAAGCTTTCCTTCACAGGAAAACAGGAAAACACTTGATTCTCAGTACTGTTTTCAAGATGATAACAGGGTAAACTGAGAACAAAAAATTAAGATCGTAAACAAAAAAACAGTAACATCATAGCACACTTTTTAAAGTTGTCTGACGTAATGAAAAAATAATATATAGTAACGTTAAGTGTAAAGTGTGAGAATATTTTTATCTGGTTTGAGGTAGTGCTGTGTTTCTTGTGACTTGGCACCATGTTTTTTGTTGACGTTACTCAAATAGAGTTGGTAAAGTAGGCTGCTGCTGTTTCTGTCTAGATGCTAAATTCTAGCGGGCAGATTTTTCTGAACTTCAAAAGAAACATATCATATTTTCAACACTAACATTTTTTATTTTTGGTAAATTATTGCTGTCTGTAGACGTTACTGATAGGTAGAAGTGTTGAGGTTTGATTGCTGCCTGTCTCCAACATTTACATTATTGTTTTATTATTATACATAGCTGCTAGTCAGTTTTGTATAATACTAACAGATGGCTAATGTGGTTATTGGGTAATTGCTAATGGTTAAACAGCTGGTGTTAACCTGTGCAACAGCCAAGTTACAGTAAAATACCCAAGTGTTTTTGAAACAGAGCTTTACTGACCTTTCGAAGTACCCCAGAAAGAGCTGTTTAGTGCTGTGAATTGTTCATGTGTTCAGCTGCTAGTGAGGGGAGGGGCTGTGTGCCTGCCTATCTGCACCCGTGATACTTGAGGATGGCACTGTTTGTATCAATATTGTTGCAAATGCGTAGCTAATCTGTTCATTTTTTTACAACCCTTACCGAAATAAAGAGAGCCCAATAGTGTGATGGTTAACACATTCACCTAATTCCTGGGGATTGCATCAGGTGGGGAACCGGTGTAAAAACACATGCCGCTTCTTCTATGGCGACCTCTTGTGAAGAAGAAAGTTGAAAGTAAAGAAAAACTAAGCAAGCGGCTCCTTAGCATTTTGTGTACAACTAAATAGTGAACAAGTAAAGAGTTGGATCTGGATGAGAAACTGAAGACACTGCGTGCTGATACGGACATGACCCGTACTTTACAGGGTAGCTACAACCTACAGCGTAATGTACAAATAGAGCCTCATGTTGAGTTAAATTGCTAATTGAGATCATGAACTCATTAGGAGAGTGTTTACTGAGATCATAAGGAGTTTCGTTACACATTTGTATACAAACTGACTTCATTTTGCAACCAGAAGAGTCGCCTCAACTGGTCACTCCTGGCACTTTCACATTGACTTTAGGGTCGGAGGTTGTATCAACTTTTATACACTCTTTAGGCCCCATGGTGGGTTTGTCATTGGAGATCAGTTCTGTACATATACATCCCACTAACTGCTTAACAAACAGAATATTTACAAGAGTGTTTACAAGAGAGTAACTGTATTTTCAATTTTAATGTGTCTATTTCCTGATGTGCATGCTTTTACAGTGAGTTAATGGGTAGAGTGGTAGATTAACTATTTCCCTCTTGTGCACCATTTATTGCTGCATGTCTCTTGCAGGACAATGTATGTATGTATTTACTTTGACCATGCAGACTAACTTATCAACATGGATTCACTCTGCTGGGTTGGTGATGTTTGAATCTTAGTTTATCGCCATCTTTGGTGTTTGTGGTTTTGTTCTGCTCCATATCTGCATGAGCATAAGCAACGAAAATGGTTATGTTATTTTGGTTTTGCACCTTTGACATTTTTAACGCAGTAGTAAAGTCATGTGCACATGTAGAATCACACCATCGACTGGCAGTCAGTCAGAGTATCTGTAGTCTTTGCTTCAGTTTCTGTATTATACCCTCATGGTTAGCAATCGCACTGCTTTGGCAGTGACACACATCTGCCAAACACTGTAATCCAACTGAAGTCAAAAAGTTACTAGCTTTAATGACATTTTAGGTATCTGTTTCTGTTATCTTGCCCTCTTTTTGTGTTTACCATCCAGTCACAATTTTGGATGCACAGAAACTTCCTGCACACTAAATTATTAATACTGGCAACAGGATCCTATATCAGCAAAGAAACCTGAGATGTTTGACTCAGTTTGCTTGTATTACACGCTGCACAAATGTTATACAGTATTATGATTGTTGCTGCACAGTATCCTGAAGGGCAAGTAGCAAAAGTAAAAGTAACTTAAGAAAGCATGGGGAATTCCATTTTTTCTTCCGATTACAAAGTATTCCATCACTTCCAAGACAAGGTATTTCCCACACCTTAACAATGACAGCATCGCTCGCAGTCTTTGTTGGCAGCACAGTTTTGGTTTGGTTGGCTTAATGATGAGAACGGTTAGTTATTTTGGACTTGATGTAAAAAAAAAAGTGAAGTGCCCAAAGGAAGAACTTAAGCATGCATGTTTTGAAAGAGGGAACTAAGTAAATTAAGGCCTGCTCGTGTTCATATAGATGATGATATGAGCCAGTTATGTTGGCACAATAAGACACATTGTTGACAAAAAAGCTTAAATCTAACAGACAAGTTGGGACGGTCACCGAGGCGGAGAGACTGACAGAAGTTTTTCTTACTTGTAATGTGATAGACTAAACAAAAGAAACTCAAAACACTTCGCCAAGGCCGAGTGATTTGCTCAGTTTGATAGCTGGTAGACATTACAATTATAGACCTTTACTTTACTTCTGAGTAAAGCTACATCTTGTACTTTTTCTTTCTATGACTCATCGTTAACTTTGTTGAGCTTTTACACCCTGTTTCATGCAACCATGTTCATTTTTCTCAGATATCTTCTTGTCATTGCACAGTGATTTAAAGATAGGTGTGGTTCGCACTTTAGTGTTTTTGGCAGAATTTGTGCCAAATTCCTACAAGGCTGGTATTTCAGTTTTGTGCCCAGAAGATTCCAGGCCAGTCCCAGTAAAAGTTATCCCAAGATATAATTAACAAACATCAAGCCCCGTAAGGAAAACGCGTTAAAGAAGGCTAGAAATTGCCATCTTGGAAGTCTCTCGCAGTGTCCTCAGTTCACCCCGAATTGTGTAAAAGTTTGGAGAGAACATGCGAGAGGTTTCACCCTCCATGAATTTATAATTTTTCTGCTGGCACGTCATGGTTTGATCCCTGAGGAAAGACATGTTATGTAACAGCTCATATGCAAGCTATTAGGAGTCATCCATGTTTTAAGGGTGCGGCATATCCTCGGGTACCTCTGGGGTCCTCTCAGGAAAAACCCTCTGCCATCCAAACACATCTCTTGTATCTATGACAACGAGGCCTCTGCTCTCTGAGTGCAGTCATCTGAGCTGTGCTGCTCAGTGTGGAAATGTTTATGCAAACGAACAGTTCCACCCTGTGTGTGTGTGTGTCATGCAAGCCATTGATATTCAACACGTGTAGGCTTTAGAAAGGAATGGAAGGACAACTATGTGAGTGGAGCGAGTCATGGGAGGAAAGAAAAAAGTAGTCAGGATGAAGTGGAGTCTGAAAAATAACTGCATTCCCTTGTGGAATGTTTGTGCGCTGGCCAAGCTGCAGAGATGCAGGAAAGCAAACTCAATGAAAATGTGGAGGCGGAGGTGGATCTGGCTCTATGGATGAGCCAAGAAAGAGTGTTTCCACCCAGGGTTTTCCCCTACATTCAGCAGCAACACTTGCAATGTTACTTGAACTTTCCTCATAGCTTTAACCTTACCAGCCCCATAATGGGCATTTGAAATCAAGTAAATAAGTGAAATACTAATTGTCATTGTGTCCAAAATAATTGACTGCAGAAGATTTTGGTATCTAGAGGATTTATAAACAAGACTGGGTTGGCTGCACTGCTGGAAAACATAGGTGTGGAAGATGACTGATATGAAAGGCACCATAGATGGGCTTGTCTTACCATGACCCAGTTAACTGTTAGGAAAGAAAGCAAGTAAGAGCTGCTTTGTATTGCAGTATGTTTTGCTAACCAGAGGATATTTTTGCGTAATACTGTAATTTTACAGTCCTCAGACAGATATGATCTGTTTAAGATAAACAGCATAATGCACAGGTCTCAAGGAGTAAACTGCAGAAGATCTATAAAATAATGACATGGCTTCAGGAGGTGGAGAAGTGCCTGCATTTGTTTTAAAGACCTATGACATACTCACTTAATTCTATACCTCGAGAGACACCTTCCCTAATGATTTCAAGGTTTCAATGACTAGTTTCAATCTAATCACATTTGTTTTCTAAAAACAAGTTGGTGACACCATGATGGTTAATTCCAATAATTATAGTTTAAAGGCATTTTCAGTTTAAATCAGTTTGTTACATTTTCAGAAATAGCTTAGTGACTTTCTTCTTCCTGAACATTACGTCGGTATCGGAGATACCCTGCAAACATCTGTTAACGATTAATCACCAACCATGAGTGGCTGGTGTAGGTTACTGACAGTCGTTAGCAGTCGTTGCCACAGCTGCCTGTAGTTTGCATGGCAAACACTGACTTGTCAGCAAACACTCGTGAACTAGTAGCCGAGCAGTATTTAAACTTGAGAAAGTGCGACTCAAACTGGAATCTTTGAATATTTGCCTTCAAAGTAAAAGTTGCACCTTTAGAAATGTGTTGGTGGTAACAGTGAGGCATAATGTTTGCTTTTTTTGGTGCTTTCCGTGCAAGCTAATGGTGACCGCTGCGATCTAATGATCTAAGCAAGATTGCAAGATGTTTCTGTGCACAGCATATACCTCCTTGCGTCACGGAATATACATTTTTTGACGGTGGTTGCCAACCAGTATCTAGGCCTCTGTATTAGACTAGTGTCTAATATGAAAATCTAGTTGGCTCTGTCATATTGTTACCATTATCATTCTGTTCTTGTATTTATGTGTCCAAAATACTTACGTTACATGATGCCTTGTATATTACTTCACCCTTTGCACTTAACTTGAGTATGATTAGAAGTAAAAGGAACTGTTTTTTTTCTACTATAGAAATTGTTTGTACTGATATGCAAAGTTGGCGTGTTAACATGCTGTCTAGTAGGTTTGGATGCTTTTGCTGTTTTTCTCTGTGTAGTCACTGGGGCCTGCTCACATGTCTGAGTAGAGCAACATGGGTCCGCCAAATATTTAAACAAGAATTTGGCATCTGCGGTCATTTGAATCAGCTCGCCAGATGTGTTCTCTACATGCAGCTGGCTGAGGCCATGGAAGTGCTGCCTCATCTGGATGAAATGCATTGTAAAGCAAGGCTGCACTCCTATTTCTTCTGTGCCCTTTTTATTTGTTGTTTAGAGCAATGCGAGCTGCTTTTTATGCATGCATGTGCATAAGTTGATTAATCCAGTATTCTATATGGCAGCGACTGCTAGAAAAACAATCAGCAAACATTATATGGAAGTAAACAGAATATTTTTGTACTTTGACATTTTTTTTTACATTTTTCAGGCATTTTTATTACTGATATTTTATAAAGCAGACATGGAATATAACATAGATTAGACCATCAATCATTATAATATCGTAAACTAAGTAATCCCATGTTTACGCTCTGGTTCCGGTCTTTGTTTGTTTAAAATAAAACTCCACTGATATCTCAATTGGTCATGTCATCACCCCACAGGAGGCCTGAGAGCCATTCACTCTATAAACACATGGCCATAAAACCACATGACTTGTGTTGACAATTGTCAGGCCATCTCTTTCTCTCCCTCCATCCTATGTGCTGAAAGACCAGATGGCCAAAAGGGAGACAGCAGATGTCCCAGTATTTCTTTTTTTTAATATCTAGAACAGTCCACCTGCTTTGATTATGCTGTTTCGGGGTGAATGTGTTTCACTGGACTCAGCATTCTGGATGGAAGCACGCTGCACTGCTGCACAGCCAGAGTCCCCGGTAAACAAACTCAATGAAAAGACGCCCAGCCAACTCCAGAGGATTCTAACAGTGCGTTAGTGTGCGTTTGTGCGTTGCACAGGCACGTGCCAGCCTGCCACTTTAATATGTCTGAATAGGATGAATGGCACAGAGGTCACGCGTCAGTGCGAGCCCTGTCCTGGCAGGCACGTAGATAATGAGGCAGCGGCTTTATTGTTGGCATCAGAGCGCGTTCAAATAAAAGATACAGGCAGTCAGCAGATCCCACTTCCTCCACTGTGGTCTCACACCGAGTCACTGCTTCAGCTGGAGGATACCTGTGTGCAGGGAAAAACTCGAGATGCCACGCAGCAGTGGCAAAGACGGATGAGCTGATGTAGTTGTAAGAACGGGCTGAGCTCCTGTCGCGTCATTAAAAAGCAGTTATGGAGCGTAACAGCTGCAGCGACACAGTTTTGTTCTCATTAGTGATTCCTTTGCTGATTGGTTCCTGAACAATCAACTCACTGTTTGATCTCCAGAATGAAAAAACATGCAGTCATTTTCAGTTATGGCTTTTCCGAACTCTAGACAACAGCAAATGCTGGTTTTTATTAGTGAGTGGATGCCACAGCCTTCATCCAAAAGACAGCATTAATCTTGTCTTGAGTTTTGAGGTTTAGCTCATTAAGAGCTTGTTGTTAGCTTGATGGTTGTAAATCGACCAACGCTCATTTTTTTCTCCCAGTAAGCCATAACCGGGAGGAAGCACGCCTCTGGAACAGATAAAAACATGCGTCCGTCATCCTCTATTCTAAACGCCACATACCTCAGTGCGTTATTTACAAATCAAATTTTGTCTCCGACATGCTCAATATTACTTTTAGGTATATTACTGACATTTCTCTTAAAAAATGAAACAAACGGAAAAAAACCATAAAGAATTCAAGTGTGTTAATCTATTTTTCTTAAACATATGCAGACAGACAGAGTTTACTAAAAGGTGAAGATGTTTCAGGGCCATGTCCCAGGTCAGACAGTAGGTTCATTGTGCGACGTGTCAGCTGTGAAGTGTGTGTATGTTTACACTGTGTGTGTGTGTGTGTGTCAGCTGTTGACTTAGCTGTCTGTCGTAATCCTGTTACTTTCTACAGGATGGTGCCAAGTGACACACGCTAGTCCCAATGAAGCTGTTTCATTCTCCCTGAAATAATCATTATGTACTGTTGTGTTTACTGTGAAGATGTATATAAACCTGATATTAAGCTTTAATGCAAGTCCAAGTGCTTGTCAAGACCTCATGACTCATAATGGAAAGATGAGGTCTTCAGTGAGTCTTCTAAAGAGGATCTTCCACTCTGTGAAATGGCCCTTGTACTTTACAAAGAGGCATTTTATTGCTTTGGGTTAACGCCTAACACTTTACAGTCAATATCATTGATGAACGCATAATAAAAAGAACATGTGTCAATGGATTCTAGCTTTCTGTGAGTTTTGTTGTGGGCATTTTCTAAAGTGAAAAGGTAATCTGTTATCATCCAGCACAGGTCTCCTGTCTTTTTGGTTGAAATGTGTT
Source organism: Perissodus microlepis (assembly GCF_051167445.1). Lineage (NCBI taxonomy): Eukaryota > Metazoa > Chordata > Actinopteri > Cichliformes > Cichlidae > Perissodus > Perissodus microlepis. The sequence continues at coordinate 13,715,303 of NC_140468.1, forward strand.
TTCTCCGGACATGCCTTTCCTCCCCTGACGCGACTTTGTTTTTCTTCACTCTTGTTTTATTTTTCTTTCATTCAGATCCAGTAAAAATAATCCTCAGCTCTCGGTGTTGTGAGTCAGGATGAGTCACTGACATCTTGAAGTGCGTTATTCTTTTACAAAGTCGGGGGGAAGAAACGACCAGCATGTTGATTATTAGACATGTTAAATGTGTTGTTGTTTTGGTATTTGAAACTGAGGGAACATAATAAAGGAGTATCCCGGCATTCTTTCTGTGTTTTTCATTGTTGGGATGAGTGGTCTGCTGTTTTTGGTGAAAATATGACACTGGCCTGATGAGTAAAATGAGCAATAATTAGCTGAGATGACACCAAACAGGCCGGCTGGGGAGTGTTTTTATAGTACAGCTGGGGCTTATTGTGACTGAGAGTAGAGCAGGGCGATATGACCAAAGATATTTATCACGATATACATTTGAAAATTTGCGATAACGATATAGCAGACGGTATAATTGACACTAGACAAAATACTTTACAACTCCACAACTTTATTAGTGCAAAAAAAAAACAAAAAACCCATCAATGTATTTTCACTTAAACAAGCAGCTGTTTTTATGTGCTTTAAAGTTATATAAAAATTTAACAGTGCAAATTCAAATTCCTTGCTGACAGTTTAACCAAAAGGCATTTCCAGTGGAAATTGGCCGACATATCCTCAGCATAACCATGTATAATATCCACAAAACTTAAAAAAGAGGTTATACACACACAGTACGGTAATATTATGTTGAAGCACAGTACGTATCACTCCGCGAGGCTCCTGCCTACGAATGCCGTAATGCTCCGACAATCCATCAAGCGGTGCAGCTTCATAGCTTAGCAAAGTCGTACTGAAACATTTGAAAGATTTTCGAGCGCCGTGTTCCACATAACATCGTTTCGAGGTCAGTAAACACAACCAGAATTCATACATAAGGCACACGGGATTATAAGGGGCACTGTCGATTTTCAGAAAAATCTAAGTGTGCCGTATTTTCTAAAAAACACGGTAATAACGACGGCCCGCTAGCATGCGCTACCAAAAATAGTGCTTTGTTGTGTATCTGATGGACGAAAGCTAAACCAGTTCCACATCACTGAAGTTGCAGCATTTTTACAAACCAATTCTGGTTCATCCGTTTCATTCAACGATCCGCTTTCGCCCTTCTCATTCTGCATCGCCGCCATGCTTTTTCCGCCATGTGCGTATGAAAACAAAGGCACTGCGCACACGCGTTTTACCCATATTATCGTTGCCCAACATTATACCAGTATTACCGTGAACGGTATGATATGGCCCAGCCCTAATTGAGAGCTTCAAGAAGTTTTGCCTTATATTATATATGGGAATATATGTTATGTTTTCCATATTTCTTAACTAATTCTATGCATCAAAAACACTAATACTGATATTAATATAATTGATTTTATATGTGTAATAATGATGATTAGCACAGGTTGATAGCTCAGTGCTGTTAGTGCTTTATCAAAGCTTTGCTTTAGTTTCCACAGAAAGTATAAAAGATGGATGTAGCTACTGCCACGTCGCTTCTTGGTGTCTGAAATCCTGTTTTGAACCCTCGAGATGAGCGTTTCTGTCATCACCATGTTGGCTACAATAATAAGGGATGTGGCGAGAAAGGCGGGTCTGACTGAAACTGTACGCTCATTGGCTCCTGACTTGTGACGGACAAGTTTTTACCCAGTGAGTATCTGGTTTTGTAACTCAGGAAAAACCCAAGCTAAAAACATGGTGCGATCAAGATTTTAAAAATAGAAATAATTTTCTCATTTTCAATATTTTGTTCAATATAACCCAAAAATGCGTGAATGAGCCCATAAACTCAACAGGAAAGTGGTTACAGAGGTTGAGATGGAAACCTGTTTTCTCATAGACTTCAGTAGGACCGCAGAGATGGCAACCACAGCAATCGCCTTCTGCTGGTCTTTTTTTTTTTTTAACCTAGAAGCCACCTCAATGTTTTTAACTTTGTACAGCTCTTATGTGTTTTAAAATGCCAATCTCGCTTTAGAATGAAATTTCAGAAACCAGTGGATGATGTAGCAGTCGTCAAGTCCACCTTTTATCCTGTTCATGGTTGCTAAATGTGTGGACGCCCCAATGTTCTGGTATTTTAACAGAGCAGAAAGTAAAGTGGAGGGATGGAGAATAGTTCCCGCATGCAACAAGCATTTAATCCATGGTTATATTACAAGCAGCAAAGTTATGGGTTCGTTCGCAATGTTTCAGGTTTCAGTTCACTTTTCTACAGAGAGCGGTCTATAATGAAAACTTCAGAAAGCACAAAAGCCTCTGTGTTTGCTCTGTCTTTATTTAGCAGCATCTTTATTTACGAGTGCATACACACAGAGCTCTGCAACATCACTTTCATTTACCCCCTTTTTGGGGGGTATCTTGCAGAACTGTTAGTTGCCCATAGCTGACTATGAGTAAGATTCCTTTCTTTGACTTTAACAAATGCTTTAAGACTTGAAACAACTCACACATTTATTCACGTGACACATCAACAGTAAGTTCATTCACCAAAGCTCGCTCAGGATCTGATTGCAGATTATGTTTTAAGGTTTTATTCTACACATCCAACAGGTTGGGTGTCATAGGCAGATATATGTAGGTTTATACAGTGGACCTGTGTGTAATAACTACAACTGTGTTGAAGTTATTCAGCTGAGTACTGTTATTGTGAGTTGTTTACTTGTAACCTCATCAGATGTAGTAATTTGTGACCTGCTTTTGCACTGATCTTTGTGAACTGTACTGATGATGATGGCTGAAATGAACTGGCTGCATTTGATTAAAAAATGTGTGCATTGTCAGAATGCCTATAGAATTTTCCACTGCTTTCTGCCACACAGTAATTTTGTTTCCTTAGTAAATCTGTTGCTTATTTATAAGTCTTTAAAGGAATAAGACAAATTGAAAGTTGGGCCTGATTAAGGTGTTAGAGGCATGTTATGCAATCAACAAAGTTTTCCACTTCTGGAATAGTTTGATTTTATCAGTTTATTTATTATAATTTTATTATGCGTGTCTGAAACAGATCTCTCTTGTAAATAAGACATTGAATCTCAGTGGGACTATCTGTATAAATAAAGGTTTCATGTAGTAGTTGTCATGGTATTTCACTCTTTCTACTCTAAAGTTTGCAATATTGCATGTCTGGGGACTGTTGTGTTGATATTGATTGACACACACACACACGTATACACACACATAGATAGATAGATAGATAGATAGATAGATAGATAGATAGATAGATAGATAGATAGATAGATTATTTTCTTGCTTCTACTATCTGAAGTTAATAAGATATTTGATTTTGGCTTAAACCTTTTTTTCCTAGGAACTGGAGCCCTGAACCTTTTTAACTATAACCTGACAGATGTGCATATTAGAACACAAATAGCCGCTGCACTTGGATCACACATTAGCCAGTGTTAAAGTCTGTGCAATGCTGCTTTGCATCAGTATGAAAATACTGATCAGTGCGTTGTATCATGCACGCACACAAAGAGGACGGCTGTGAAGAAATGTGTCGACCTCCCAGAACTGTACAAAATTTGTTTCTTGTGTGCTTCATGCAACCTTTTTATCTGTAACAGAGCCAATAAACAAGTTTGTAGTCATGCTCAAGCATCGTTATAATATTCATTAATGTAGTAAATATTCACAGTGCTACTTGTGTGGAATATTTGCTATTTAGTACTGCGTTTAGCGATGGCACAACCATTTGTATTACTTATCAACAGCATTTTAGGAGTGGAATTTCTGTGTGATATACATAAAAGCTTATTTTTATGTGAACTGGTTCAAATTTCATTCAGACTGTGGTCAGTTGCTATATGCTTCTGCTGTACTGCTGGAAAACTTCTACCTGAAGGCAGCTTTTTTCATCTGCCAGGGCACGGTGGAAAAAGCGTCAGGGGCCGCTGACACACTGACGTACCCATAAATAAAACTAAGAAGCTTGTCTGGCTGGACGTGGATCTGAGGATTAACTTCAAAAAAGATCCAGGATCCCACTTACCCGTGGCAGGAAAGAGGTTTGGCTTTCTGGGTGTTGGTTGTTAGCTTTGCTGCGATGATGGACAAGACGAGGCTGGTTGAAGATTAAGAGACCGAGGAGTAAATATCACCTTTTTCCCTCCAGTTGGAGATGCAATTTGAGCAGCATAATGTGACTTTGAATATCATTAACATAAACAAATACGACTTTTGCTGGTAAGATCGCCCATGTGTTTCACATTGGGTGATTTTTAAAAAAAAAAAAATTACGGGAAATTTGCTCAATGTTTACAAAACACTTGTTTTATATTTTTTTTAGATTCATGACCGATTTATCGTTAAGCAAACCAGGAGCAAACTGCTCATGAGTGCAAACACTTAAACTCTCACACCGTGAACACATGCCAAACCATCAACCCATTTTATCTTGAGTTTTAATAGCAGGCTGCTTTGTTTCAACTTCTGGTTTGGAGGTTTCAGCACAATCAGAATGGATTGGACACTTTGTACGCCACAACTGTACGTAACAAATCAGCCGGAAGTGGCTGAGCTTTGTAAAACCCTGCTGGGTGTGGGTTCATAGTAGGGCTGCCACAAACGATTATTTTGATAGTCGACTAGTCACCGATTATTTTTGCGATTAGTCGACTAATCAGATCATCATCCATTGGACGTAAAACGTACAGCTTATTGCACCAGCAGCATCTGCTCTTATATAACTATCATTAGCTTACAGCTTTAAGTGTTTAAGGTATGTGCTAACTAAAAATAAAGACAAGATGATAGTTTATTAAATATTAATGAAATTTGCAGATTGTTTCGGTGAAGTTTAATAAACTCCTTGCTATCTAAAATATAACAGGACACCGGAGTATATTTTCGAGCATCTCACACTTCTGATAATCAGCTGTCTGCTTGACGTTTATTCAGCTGTGTAAAAACTATAACTTTAATCTCAGCCAAACCGATTTACTCAGGAACAAATGAAATACTAAAAAAAGCCAAACAATAACATTTTTAAGTTATCTAATTGACTTATATATGTTTAACCTGAGTAGCGAAAGACGGCGGTGGGTTTGGGGAGTCCGGTGTTCTCACGGGCTCTAGTGAGCCTTGCCCCCGGCTCGCTATCGAGCTAGTGGGTAACAGACGTGTCCGAAAACGTCGGAGCGCTTTTGACAATATGTGGTGTCTTGATAAACTGAGCAGATATTTGAGGTTTACACAGTTAAATTCTCGCCTGAAAATATGTTAAACGTTTATTTTGTGACCCAGAAAGAATAATAAGAGTAATATTAAAACTAACTAGCTGCCGCCATTGTTGGAAACTGCGCTATGAATTCTGGGACAGAGCTACTTCTTCTTCTTCGGGGTTTAACGGCAGCTGGCATCCTTGTACATGCAGTGCTGCCATCTTCTGTTTCAGTCCGTTATTACACTCTTAAATCCTACTACTTATTCCTGCGTCTTTTGGGATCTTACAAAGCTTCAAATGACGCGTCGACTATTAAATCAGTCGTCGACAATTTTGATAGTCGACGTAATCGTGACTAGTCGACTAATCGTGGCAGCCCTAGTTCATAGTTTCACTTGTGTTTTGTAAAGCGCTTCAACGACTAAAGTTCGAAGTTTGAGTTGAGTTTGCATTGTTTTCATTTGTGACTAGCTTGACTACTCTTGTTCTGTGTCATTGAGAACTTTTTTAAACCTCTCTTACCTTTAACGATTTAGTGTCATTTACTCTAGGAGGGAAATAAATTCTTATTTATTCATTTCTAACTCACCAGACACAAAATTCAGGCACTTCTGTTAAATCTTCCAGTCTGTATTTGTTTACAGGAACTGGTCTTATTTACTCCCAGCCTATCAGGCTGTGAGTGCCATAGATCAGTATCATTCATTGTTTCATGGAAACCATTCCTCAGAGGTGCGTGTCAGGGCATGTCTAATCATTGTGATGTTGAAGATGCAGCTGCTGTTTTCTTTTCAGGGGTTATGAGCCGATATATGCTGCTTAAGAAGTTAAAGAAACGCTTAAATGATACAGCGGGTCTTGATGAAAGAAATATTTAAATCCTTACTGACGTTAATATTTGCTTTTACTCAAAAAGCAAGAAAAAATGAATATTTGTATAGACTGTATGAGTAATTTGATATTTAAATTGTTCATCGCTCTTTGTAAAGATATCTTTTAAGACAGGACTCTTCGTCCCAGCTGAGCCAGCAGCAGTGACCAAGCAAACTAGAGAGTGATTAATGAGAGGGAGTGATGTTGGCGGTTACAGTGGCTCAGAGAAATAAATTTGCTCTAATTGTTTGACCACAATTCAATTTAGAAACACAAAAACATCTAAGTTCACTCATGTGCAGCACTGCTGAAACGTGATGCTGAATGTTGCGTGAATGCAGCTGTCATCTGTGGCCTCTGTTTGTGTGTACGCGTAGCTTTTTATACAGATGTGACAGACAGAGAGCAGGGACTGTGCAGTGTTCACAGAAGCTCGATCTGTTTGTGTGTTTCCAGTGGGAGAAACATTTCGTCACTCAACCAAATGACTTCTGTAGTCTCAGCTGACTGCAATTTCCCCAAACCCCATAAACAGCACATTTGCATAATGGCTGACCCTAGCACCGCTGGCTAACAATGGGCCGAGCGGTCAGTTTCGTGATCATTAATATGCAAATTGTCATGACCAACCAATGAGTACCATTGAGTAGAGTTGGGGAATGGCTGCAGTCACAGCATTGGAAGATGGTCCCTCCTCAATTCAGAGATGTACTTTTCCTTTTCACGTGAATGGCCTCCTTGACTCCTTGCTCAAACCAGCGTTCCTCCCTGTCCAGGATGTGCACATCATCAACACTGAAGAGTGGCCACTGGCCTGTAGGTGTGAGTAGGCTATGGAGTCCTGGATTGATGTAGTAAGTCAGCCAGAGGTTGTTTGGTTCACCAGAAATGGCCTTTGAATGTATAGGTGTGTTGTTGTATGAGGTATGCCTGATTTTTGAGTCATCTGGGTTACTTCCTCATTTTCTTTAGAACTACTGTGGCCTGTTTACTGCACAAATAATAATAAGCACCGAACAACATAGTGTTCTTTATAAATGATTAAATGGCCCATTTGTTTTTCATTGCCTGCACTGTTTTAAGCCTCTGGTTGGACCTCTCCCTTTGGCTTGCATTAGTTACAGCCTCTGCTTAGGTTTCATTGAGGTCTTTATGACTGAGCGGTGTTGAGTTCACGACCTGCCACACAGAGAGCACCAGTTATGTTTGTTACGCAAAACAGTGTTGGTTAACCTTAACAGTGTAAGAGACAATAACCCGAACACGCCCATAGACGCGGTTGCTTAGGAAACCTCTGTTTTTTTAACAGCTGGTCATCTGCTCCTTTATTCCCCTCGTCGCCACATCCAGGATAATCTGGACCGCGTCTCTCTCCAGAGACGGTAGCACAGAACTGGGATACGGTCTTGTCTCCCCCCCCCCTTTCAGAGACAGAGACCCCTTTCACTGTGACAAACTGCAGCCCTCTTCTCTCATTTCCAGTCTCCTTCAGCCTGTCTATCCCCACCTGTGGTTAGTCTGACTGTCTCCAGATAATGATACACAAGGCTTTGGATGTTTTGGGTATTTGCTCATTTTACTGATAATTGGAAAAAGTCTGCTATAGAATACAAATGTGAATATTGATGCTCTGTGACCTGAAGTACAATTCATTATATACCAGTTACAGAGAAGCTGTAAATGCATTCATCCATGCATTTAATTATCCAAACACTGTGTGTTGTGCTTTTTCAACCATAGGTTTAGACAATTAGACATAATTGCTGAATTGGTTAAATTTGACCCAGTTATTATACTGGTGTAGTATCCCCTTAGTATCAGCTGAACATCAATTAAATGCCTGTCTGAGTATTTTTGGTGTCCATCCCTTTACGGCTTCAGTGAACCATGTCACAGAGACTAAATAACCTCAGACTGGTTTCTTAAACATGACAGTGCCACTAAATCTCAATCCAACAGAGCACCTCTTGTGCACCTCTCAAGAGATTTCGATCATGGATGTGCAGATAACAAATCTGCAGCTACTGTGTGATGCTGTCATGTCAATATGGGAAAAAATCTCAGAGGGATGTTTTGGCACCTTCGCAGTGATTTTGTTTCTTTCCCACTGAGGTTTCTGCTTGGTTATTTATTAGAATATTATAATAATAATGTCAAAATCTTTAATCATTTGAGGCCTGATGAGTGAAGATTTATGTCGATGTGATGTAGAACATGTAAAATGCTAGGTTTATTGCATTATACCTAGGGATGAGTATCGTTTAGGTTTTATCCGATACCAGTACCAAACCGGTACTTTTGAAACGGTGCCGGTGCTTAAACGGTGCTCAAACCGGTGCTTAAAGAATGGAGAACACACACTTTGTCCAAAAACCTCACGTTTACCTGGTTTTTTTTGTAAAAAGATAACAATGTTAGCCTTTTCTGCAGCTATAGGGGATTTATGGCATCACTCTTGGCTGGAAGCAGTGCTTAATCAATGGAAAAAACACAAACTTTGTCCAAAAACCTCTCATGTTTAGCTGTTTCCCTCTTTTTCTTTGGTCATTTTAGCCTTTTTGGCCAGGGTGAAGGGAGTATCTGCCATCAAACAAGAAGACAGCCGCATGTAACTACGACGGTGTTTGGTAGTTCACCTTACATGCATTAATGTAATAACGTGGTTAGCCTACTCAACGTAAATTACACACGAACAACATTAAGCTACTCATGCAGAGAAGAACGGCTGCTGCTGCCATCATCATCTGTCATTATTTCTGCTACACTGGCAGGGCTAGGGGCCAGGACTGTACTCTTCGGGTTTTTGGGGGATGTTGCTAACTCCGGGACCGATAACAGGCACCACACCCGCAGTAGATGTGCACGGTGTGAGGTCTCGCAGCAAGCTATCAAATACGGCGCATTTCTCGGCTTTTAACAAAATGCTATACGTCGCCAGGTGTTTCATCAGATTTGAGGAGTTACCTCCTTTGCACAGTATCAGCTTAAAGCACTTGTTGCAGGCTGCTGAGTTTGCATCTTTTGCTGTGAAGTACAGCCAGACTTTTGACCGTTTTTAATCTGTAGCTCTGCTCTAAAAGAACGTACGTACCTGGGCCCGCCTACTACGCTTGCAAAAGTAAAATGATTGATCTCGGGGGAAAAAAAGCACCGAAATAAAGCACCGAAATGTGCGCTGCTTCTCGGTCTGGTTACTACCGTTTATGTCAGAACCATCATGGCACCGGATACCGGTACCCATCCCTAATTATACCCAAAACAAAAACAGTAGCTTAAACTTGTGACTCATATCCAGGTTTTCATCTAGGAACAGTTTATCTGACAGCCAGTTCTGTTCACTGCTCAGAGATGACTTCACTAGAAAATCTGCTGTTTGCATATTTCTGTGATACACAGCGTCCAGTCGAAGGAAGGAGTGTGCCGTTTGAGCTGCTGTTGCTTTCCTTTCTAATGTTTATTTCCTCAGGAGAAGTCAAAGAAAGAGGAGAATAGAGGAGGAATGTCCTTCAGCCTTCCTAAATGGAGGCTCTCTTTTTCTTTTTCTCTTTCTTGTCTGTCTCCTTTCTATTGATGGTTTCTCACGCTCTCGCTTCCCCTTTCACTTGCTGTTATTTCACCAAGGCTAGCTCTCTCCCAGAGGCTGTAGATCTTTTTTTTTTAAATGAATCACCCTTTTAATCGAAGTTGTACATGGACTAGTTTGAGAGTGACCTTTCAAATCTCTCTGTCTGCCTCTGCAGGTTATGAGTAATGGAAGCAGGATCTGTGGTGCGCGCTGTGTTTGAGTTTCTCCCCAGCGTCTCCGAGGAGCTACCACTATTTACTGGCGATGTCATCGAGGTGCTCAGTGTCGTGGATGAGTTCTGGTTGCTCGGCAACAAAGATGGCGTTACAGGTAAAGTGACCGTTTTCGTTATTACTGTTGAGGGACCTGCATGAATAAAGGTTTCCATAAAGATAAATAGAGACACCTACTAAGAGTTACTAAACATGGAAACAAGCTACATCGAATTTTAGTGACTTATTGCTATTTTGACATTCACACACTCATGCACATGATCCTCCTTTCTTCTGTTTGTAACTTAACACTTTCATGACTGGTGAGGGTGAGACAGAGAGGTTTAAATTATTAACTAGTCTGGAAATAATCAAGTAGCAATGATTATTTGTGATCATCTGTTTTTGCCCTTGGGGGTGGGGTGGGGGTCCAACCCAGAGAAATCCACTTAAGCTGTTTTCACACATGCCTGAACTTTCCTGTGTGTCCAGCCAAACTGGGTATTACACAGTGTTTAACGTACAAGAGCACAACACAAATTCTGTGACTGATTTGCAGCACAATACATCAGTGTGAGAATAGTGCAGATGAATGCACAGCTAGCGAGTTCCCTTTATCCTGCAGCTTCTGACCAGGAAACCTCCTCACCTTAATCAAGTCGAGTTCCAGAAGTAAACCTGGATCTGAGGTGATCTGTGTTTATGTGTGAGAGAAGCCGAACAGTCAAACACCCCTACTCATGCAGAGGGGAAGTCAACAATAGCTTGTTCAGCTGATCCTGAAAATGGGATTTGTTGATATTTTGTACACGTGTGCAAAATGTCAACAAAAAAAGTGAGATGGGTGTAACAGCAAAGCTGCAGGGAACAGAGGTAGTGAAGATAGATGAGTTTAAATATGTGGGGTCAGCCATCCAGAGCAATGGAATGTACACACGAGAGGTGAAGGAGGTTGGAGTGGGTGGAGATGGGGCGTTCATGGGGTGCCAGAAGAATAGCAGCAAGAGTGAAAGGGAAGGTTTGGTAGTGAGATCTGGTGTGATGGTTTGGAGACGATGGCACTGACAAAAAGACCGGAGGCTGAGCTGATGATGTGAAGATTTTTCATTGGGGCGAGTGGGATGGAAAGGTAGGGACAGCTCAGGTTGAGTGGATTGGAGACAAAGTTGGAGAGGCAAGGCTGAGGTGGTTTGGACATTTGGGGGCACATGATCTGCTGTGGCAACCCCTAAAGAGAAGAATTATTCAGGAAGCTGCAACATTTAGTGTTGTCACTGCCTGACGTTTCAGGCATTTGTAGGAGATGTCTTTAATGAATTTACCGATGTTGTTCACATCTGTTCCTTCAGGTCAGTTCCCCAGCACCTTTGTGGAAGAGGTCACCATTCCCAGCACCAAGCCTGGAGACAGACTGTATGTGTGCATTAATGATTTCAGCTCAGCAGAGCCAGGAAACCTGTCCCTGAAGAGAGGTACGAACATACTGCATGCTCTCTCACACACAGCCCATGCTGACTTGTAACATAATAGCAAAAGTGTGAATGGCTGCTTTTGGTTTGTCGTCTGATACTTTAAAAAGGCGATTTTGAACTTGTTGTGACTTAACACACTTGTTGCAAACAGTGCTACATATAACACTAACAAATCATGTTTTCTCACTTAGCTTAACACTACTTGTTGATGTCGCAATACTCAGGTAAACTGATTTTGTGTCAGAATGTTTATGTTATCTTAAAATTTCAAGTTATTAAATCGAAATTTTGAGATTCCTACCATGAGATTTTGAATTTTGAAATTCAAAATCTGTTATCTGATTGATTGGTAGGTATGAACTCCATGTATACATTAAGGTTAAAGCTGTACTAAGGTGTAAAGGCATATTAAGTTGGTGGATTCTAATTTTAGTATATTAGACAGAAATGAATGGGGGAGTCTTATATTTCTCTACGGAGGTCATAGTGACCTACCAGCCAATCAGATAACAGTATTCCTTGTTGCTGGGGTACATTTTTTCCCCACCTTAATGTATATCAATATGTTACAAGCATTCATCCGTCAATGTAGTCCATCGTAGGATAATCAGAAACCGCGTTTCTTACGTGTTGGCTGGTGCCGGTGGCCATCTTTATCCAAAATGCTGACACGCCCACAAACACAAAATAAGGGTCAGAAGTCTGAAAACTGAAAAAAGGGTTTGAAACTAAAAAAAATTGAAAGTGTAAAAAAAGAAAAAAGAAAAACATAATTTATTCAAAATAAAAAAAAATATTCGTATTTATTTTTATCAAAACTTTGAATTTCAGTTTCAGTTTACTTTTTCAAATGAATAAAACTTTCGACCCTGATTTATTCGTTTAACTCAAACTAGTCACAAAAGCACGCGATGCTCTACACATGATTGACGGTGAACATTATAGTGTTTTCTGCTGTTAGTACATTATTCTTTGTGCAAAAATGTGCCAAAGATATGAAACTCAATACAGCCTTTAGAGATTGTATCTCTATTCAGCTCATTGTGCTTTTCTGCATGCAAGCATGATCGGATCATTCTTATTCACAATCCTCAAAGATCAAGGCCCAGTGAAATATTAGTAAATATGTCCAATTTTATTCATATAACATAAAACCAGCTGGTATTTTTTGATGGTAGCTGCTGTATGTACTTAAAGAAAAGAGATAGGCTTAAATGATAAAAACACAAAGCTGATTCCAGAACTGGCCACTAGATGTCCTCATTGGCAAAATTTAAACCAACGTCCCTAGATGATGATTTTTTTTTGTTTTCTCTGCATGTTTCTGTTTCTCATTGTGGTGTTTTTTTCTTCTTTTTTACGATTTGTCACTTGCAACACTCTCAGGCAGACAGCACAGATGTTTGCACAGATCTTTTATATTGGTAACACTTTTCATACTTTTAATGTTATTAGTGCTAGTAGTAGCAGTAGCCTTAGAAGTAGTTGAATTAAGTGACCTTTCACCCTGGGAGTTGCTATAGAACAGTAAAAACCGATGTGACCACCAAAAAATACCCTTTTTTCCATGTTCTGTTGTGTGATTGACTTAACATCTTACCACACTGTTCTTCATACTCTGACTTATTTGATCAGTTTTTATTTTCCTTGTTCTTTTTATATGATCAGTTCCTATTCAAATTCCTTATTTACTTAATTCTTAATACTTAATTCATGTAATGAAAAGAAAGATCTTCACGATTTTCAGAATTCAACTGTAATTTCGATTTTAAACAACAGAATTGTTTTAACTTCATGTAGCTGATCACTGCTGGTCGTGCTGAAGCATTTGAATCCAACTGTAGCAGATAATTAGTTAATAATTCACCCAGCTTTCTTTTATTATCCCTACATACTTATCATTGTGTTTGCCTTCGATTCTTATCATAGCCCATTATCAGCCGTAGTCAATAACACTTGTGCTGCTGGTTTGGATGCAGTGTATGTTTGTATTGTCATAAATAGTAGAGGACACATAGGAAACAGTCATTACTGGCCATCTGAGAGTTGAAGCGTTCATTTCCAGTATGATTTCCACGGTCAGGATGGCTGTGTGCCAGTTTTGGTCCCAGACACAATGGGAGGTGGAGCTGCAGGTCTTTGGAATGTGACCTCCATGACTCCTCACCATCCAACCAACATTCCCATAATCCCGGATTCTCCAGTTCTATGTTAGGGACAGTGTAGACCCAAAACAGGTTATTAAAAATGCTACAATTAAGCAATTTACTTGAGCCAAGCAACTTGATTTCACACAAAAACATGAAAAAAAAAAATCAATGTTCTGCAAAAAGTGAAGAAAAACAAGTAACTACATATCACTAAAATTGCTCTTAGTTTTTGGCCGCACACAAGCAGGAGAGCTCTTGTTTAATTGGTTGAATAGTAAGAATATAGACAACATCTTTACTGTAGATTTATTTAGGGAACTAGCATGAGCTCTTGTGTGCTTAATGTGTATCTTATCAACAGTCATTTAAGTGACAGAACAGAAACTTTCTGTTGTCCTTTAATAATCTTCTTTTCATTAATATCCAGATTAAATTAAATCCTCTTTATTCTCTGTCTCTTCAGGTGATGTGGTAGTTGGGGAGGCGGGAGGGTCCGTGGACCTCGGGGAAATCTGGCAACGTGGCTGTAATGCCTGGGGTGCCCGTGGTCTCTTCCCGACATCATGTGTGAAGGAGCTGACCCTTTCGTGCCGTTCCCGGCAGCTGTCTGAGCGCTCAGCCCAGGCCCAGGCGTCAGAGCTCCCACCTTATGCTCTAGGTCAAGCCCGGGCCCTTATGAGCCTCCATGCGCAGCTCAGTGAGGAGCTGGACTTCCGTGAGGGGGACGTGATCATCATCACAGGCCTGCCTGAGCCGGGCTGGTTCCAGGGCGAACTTGATGGCCGCAGGGGAAACTTCCCAGAGGGGTTTGTGGAGCTATCAGGTCCCCTTCGGTCTCCTCAGGAACCTGTAGACTCCCAGTATTTGAGCAAAGACCCTCAGCCATGCATCTACGAGGAAGCCTTTGAGGTTGAAGAGGGGAATGAGGAGGCAGGAATGGAAGAAGAGGAGGAAACGTTGAGAGAGGAAGAAGAACAAAAAGTAGTAGAGGAAGAGCAGGAGGAAGAGGAGGGCGGAGTCTATGGAGTAGCACTGTATGAGTTTCGAGCCATGGAACCAGGCGAGTTGGACTTTGATGTGGGGGATCGAATCCGTATTGTCGGCACATTGGAAGATGGTTGGCTGGAGGGACAGGTGCGAGGGCAGCGGGGTATCTTTCCTCATCGCTTTGTCAAAATAGAGGGGCATGTTCAAAAAATTTCAGAAGAAACGGGTGTTGTTGAGCCGGAAGAAGAGAAGGAGATCAGCAATACTGAACACACCTCTGATCATTTATGTCCCAATGATCCAGAGAAAGAGTGGAGCATGTATGAGGATCACACAGTGTGGGACCTGGACTATTTTGAGAGGGCTGAGGAGCACCGGTGGGCATGTGAAAACCAAAGTACTGTTGCTCAGACTGGTAACGCGGGGCAGACAGACTGTGGTCAAAGGGCTGACTCTCAGCCACGTAGACCTGCCCCCCCAGCACAAAGGGGGCCTCAGAGGCCGAAATCCACTCCTCCAGAAAGGCCCAGGCTGCCACCACGGCCTAACTTTCCCCCACATAGCCATAGGCAGCACGTTGGCCCAGCTACTAGCAGAAATCTGCCTACCTCTACCAATGGTAACCATCAGCCTCGACAACCCAAGCTAAGTCATAGCCTAACACTTCATAACACCCAACCTGGGTGGTCTAAAGACAGCAAATATTACCAGAGGCAGCAAAGAAAGAACGCCTCCATCAATAACAGAGGTCAGGCATTAAACAGTGTGGAGGGCCAAAAGTATAAGAGGCTAACTCGCCATGCAAGTGCCAGCGATGCTGATATGATGAGCTCTGAGATCCGCCTGCGTAACCAACAGATGACACGTCGCTCTAATGGGCTACTGCCTTCATCCGTAACCTTAGAAACCTTGGCAAGCTCGACCAGTGACCTGGAGACGAAGCTGTCACAGCAGCTCTTTGAATTTGAGAAAAGCTTGAGCAATCAGCCCCATATCTCACGGCACTTTTCTATCCTGGACTACAAAGATGAAAGGGATATCATTCGAGGCTCCTCGCACTCTCCTGTGTCCCACCTCCTGCAGTCTGACTCTCACTCTTTGGAAAGACGCAGAACCCTCCGCCCTCCGCCTCCTCGTCCCAGAGCCACGTGCCCACCAGCTCTAGCTGCGTACAAACCGACTCGCCCAGCTCCACGCCCTCCTCCCCGGTGCCCGAGACAGAATCGCACTACTCATCCAACCGGCAACTCCCTCATCAACACACCCATCTTTTACACCCCTGACGAGCCGGCTGCAAACCTCCTCGACCAAACAACGGGAGGCCAGGTTGAGCAGGGCGACCCTGAAGCTGCCCAGGAACATGAGATCCAGTGTCAGCTTGAGGCAGAGCAAGAGTTGGAGAGAGATGGAGAGATGGAGCTAGAGACTCAGACACAGAGGGAGGAAGAGGAGGAGGAAAGGCAACAGCTGTTGCTACGGCTACAAGAAGTGGAACGCGACATGGAGGCGTACGCACACACGGCGGAGGAACTCAGGGCGATGCTGGAGGAGGAGGAGCAGGATGAGACAGCCCGCGTCCAGGCCTTGGAGAATCTAGAGTTCTGCAATTACACGCTGGAGACGCTGGCCCTGGAGCAGCAGCAGCTACAAGGTAAGATGGTAAAACTGTCGGAGGATCAGGTTAAACTAGGTATTCTCAGTAATGACGACATGATAGAAGTCATTGGAGTTGGAGATGAGGGCTCGATTTTAAACTTGTAAATATCTCAAGGACAGATTAAAACAGAGCTACGAGAAGAGCTGCAACAGTAAGTCGAATAATTAATTAGGTGACAGTCAACAAGAATCTAATATGCAAATATTCTGATTATTGATTTATCAATTAAATATTCATCGTCTGGAGACAGAAGTTTGGATATTTGTAACTATATAACAGTGCATGTTACAATTGTTCAACTGCTATTCCCAGCAAATGTATATTTATTTAGTCTGAATGTGATATTTTAACAGAAAGTTAGATTTGCTTCTTCAAAGTGCACATGGGCATCTCCATGTAGATGTTTTCCACAAGTTTAACGGTTTACTTACAGGATGAGTTGCATACACACAGAAACAATGCAGAACAAATCAAATCTTGTTTTTAGTTGATGTCATAGCTCTTGTTGCCCGTGGGTTACTTCACGGGATAATCCTCATTCACCAAAGACAAAATGTAATATAAAAAGAATTTTAAAATGAGACATCGGTATTTACTAGATTTCCTCTTTGACCTGTTGTCCAAATCTCTGAGACACACACTTGTTTTCATATCTTAGTGAGGACATCTAATTGATATAACGCTTAAGCCCAACCTTAACACTTAGCCTAAACCTAACTACAACCTAACTGTAACCCTCACACTAAAAGCACATTTTGAGTCTCAAAAATGCCTTCAAACTAGTGGGAACAGGCATTTTGTCCCCATAAGGGACCGTTGCTCCCCACAAGTGTAGTAGCATTCCAATCTTTGGTCCTCACAAAGATATCTAAACATGGTGCACACACACACACACACACACACACACACACACACACACACACACACACACACACACACACACACACACACGCACACACACAGACATAAGACAAATATAAACATTTTAAGCCAAACATCCCTATTTACTGTCTGCAGTCATCAATGGAAGGGGAACTGTATATTTAAATTAAGGATTATCATAACTGTCTGTGTGTGTGTGTGTGTGTGTGTGTGTGTGTACGTACGTGTCGGGGGGGGGGGTTGCTTTCCCTCTGTACAGTGCTAATGATAAAACTACAGCGACTGTGGCAGAACCACTGTGGAGCGCCTTTACAGTGAGGTTTTTCTTGCTGTTCACAGTTTTTGTATCTCGTTTGCTGTCAGTGATTTCCTGCTTCAGCAGTAAATTATTTCCATAACTAAGTGTAAGAGTATCTTAAAAACGTAATTATTTGATTGGTAGATAACATGAAATTAAATGATCTTCGTCCAGAGTTGTAGATAAAATAAACCAGCAGTTGATAGATCACTGTCATTCAGAGCTATTGGGCTTTCATTGTTTGTACAGCTTGCTGCCGTCCGGGCGCACAGTGCTGTCTTTGGTAGCCCAACATTTTTTCACATAGATATGAATTGCATTCCTGCACATAGTGAGAGGGTTAGCAGTGCCACATAAGTGGCTTTCGTACTCACTCCAAGTTTCTCCCTCTGGACCTTTTCCCCTGTTTCCCCCCTCCATCGTCGCTTCCTTTCCAAGAGGACTAAAGATCCTGGGGGAACTGGATGGGATTTGGGGAATTTTGTAATAGCATAAAGTGGAGACGGAGCATGGCCCACTCTAGAGTGGGAACCAAAGTGTGGTTGTGGCGAGCTGTGACATGGCCCATGGCACAGCTCTCCTCACTGTTTGGACTCGCGCAGAAAGCAACGGCACACAGAATGGCAGGTGAGACTGAATTCTATGGGGATGTAAGAGATGTGGTTATTAGATATTTACCAGTCTGTGTTGTATTGACTGAGTAATTTATTTTGGTTTGGATGTAAGCTGCACAACTAAAGTTACGGTCCGTGTGGGTTATAGCAGTATAGGAGTTGAAGGTTTAGTGCTACTCTGAAAATATAAAAAATATTCACTTATAACAGAATATTACGTTATAAAATATTTTTCCTATGATAGCTACCACTTCTCAAGTTTTATATGGCTATTAAGGTAAATCCTGCATCATTTAGCATTAATGTAATAAATGATTTTGAGGTATTTTCCCAGCAGATAATGTCTTTAAACTTGAATAAGGAGTTATTTATCTACATCAGATAATTATGTCTGATATTATTTATGCCCTGAAACCATCTAGCAATGGGCTAAAATGTCTTTAACATTTGCTTCTGTTGAACCAGCCTTCATTTTTGCTAAAATGATTTGGAGCAATATTTCTCTAGGACTTTTGGAGGTCATTCAAGTTTTTCTGTGGACATTGAAAATGAGGGAAAAGGCAGCCAATCTAGTCCTTGTACCTGACCATTTTCAGAGGATTTTATTGCAGATAAATCACTTCATAATGACCTAAAGATCATTCAAACATAAACAAGACACCTAAAGAACCAGTGTTTCTAGACATAAATTCGAACTTTAGGCACTTTGTACTAGCAGCCTGTTGCAAAAACACTGAATTTTCTTTGGTGGAATTTGTGAAAAATATTAAAGATAGCACACCGTTTGGTAGGAATAAAATATTTTTGGACCAATTAGGTCAAGTCGAGTCAAATTTATGTGTAGTTTTCACTTTATTGCGTCACTACACATCCAAGTGCTTTACACAGGGATAGGAAGAGGAACACAAAGAGACATTTATAACATCTAAAACATATATCCTTGCTTGTCAAGCATGCGATGCATGCCCAAACAATCATGATAGAAATATAATAATTCTTAGAAGTGGAAAACCACTATAAACTTGGTAAAAGCAAAACAACTGTAAAACTATGGGAGGAACCAATCCTCAGCTGCTTTACTGTCCACCGTAAATGAGTAATCTTTAGGCCACATGCTGGCATGGGAACAGCCTATTAGAGAAAGACAAACTGTCCACACAGATGAATAGTATCTGAAAGCCACGTACTTAAGAAATATAAAGATGGATGACTTTTATCGATAGAATTGTACAAACTCAGATTTTTTGTCTTATATGCTGTTTACATGCATGTTTCTGTAAATTGAATCACGTATTTTTTCCACGTTCCCAGTAAAATAAAAAGAAATAAGGGATGTCTTTTTTTCCCAGGACCTTTTCACAGTAGTGCATTTTGATGCCACCATCTGAGAATGGATTAAAATGACATTTTTATAGTAGTGAAACTAAAAAAATGGACACTTAAAAAAATCTGATCCATATTTATCTTCTGTTTGTATAAACAGCACTGTTTATTACTTTTTCAT
The DNA here is from genome assembly GCF_051167445.1 of Perissodus microlepis. Lineage (NCBI taxonomy): Eukaryota > Metazoa > Chordata > Actinopteri > Cichliformes > Cichlidae > Perissodus > Perissodus microlepis. Next base: position 13,734,774 of record NC_140468.1, read on the forward strand.
AGTGAGTAAGTATATCACTTTGTCAACAGTACAAGCAGACCAGATAACACTGTAGTATGGTATGGAACGCCAGGACTGCCATAATGAATTAATTAAATACACCATTAAATAATGAATTAAATGTGGCAATAATTAATTAAAATTGGAATTAATTAATTATTGACACATTTAATTATTTAATGGTGTATTTAATTAATTCATTATGGCAGTCCTGGCGTTCCATAAGTATGGGCATGTACTAGTTTAATTAATTAATACACTTTAAAATAGTTTTTTAGTCTTTGTTCAGCCTTAAATCCAATCACTCATAATGATTATATTTTATCAATCACTCTCCTGTGTTTGAATTCTTGGTCTTGGTGTTTGCTACTAAAAACAATCAGCCTCAGGGCAGGAACAGGATCTGGTGGCTGCAGGTCCCATTAAGGGTCACACAGTTTCCTTACAACACTGCAGGAATTCTTTCACCCTCCATTCACAGCAATAAATCAGATATTCAGTCTCCTTTTTCCTTTGGTATTTGCTGAAGAGGAAAACAGTGTTTGACATGGTAATCAAAGCATTGCAAAGAAAAGCTTTTAGTCTACAGTGTAAGTACAACATTAGATTTGTCTTTGTTATTCCCATTTAATGCTGAGATAAAGGTGTGCACATATCAGGAATTCTTTCAGGATCTTTGTAGCAAAAAACTTGTTTGTCATCCTGATGCTATGTGTCTGTATAGACACACGCGCCACTTAGGAATGAATGCTTTTACAGGGTGTGTTTATAAGTGTGACGTCAAAAAGACAATAGAAGCTTATTGTGACAAGGCAGGGAGTAACTTCAACACTGCTCTGCCTTTTATTTACTTTCCTGAGGCCACTTCAAAGCCCATAAACAGGGAAAATATTTTTGAACACATGCTACATTAACGCAGGGTTTATTAATACGTTTTAAGTGTTAAACACGTTCCTTTTGGGGTGAAATGTTAAACGATATTCCTCCCACTGAAAATGCTACATCCAGATGAACAGCATCAATGTTTTGGGAACAGCGTGTTATAAAAAGAGGAGAAAAATGCATTGAAGTATTGTTTGTATGGCTCAAACCTATAGCCGATGATGCACGTCACAATATGGCTTATTGAGGTTCGTCATATAATCTCGATATGATTTATTTCATGTGCAGTTAGTATGAGTTTGTGGATATTGTAGGACAAAAATGTTTTATGTGATACGACTGTGCCAAAAGCTAATGTTTTGATCTTTTTGTCCAACTAGTACCATATGTTCTATATGTTATAGTAATTATGTGACAAAGCCTGTTTAAAAAAGCCTTTAAAAAGTGCTTGGTGGCAGTAAACAGTACTCCCTTTCTTACAGACAAGTGCAGGGTTTTCTTTTCTCTTTAAGCTCTTTGACCTTGAGTACCCTTTAATTAAAACGCCTCCCCTCAACTGTCACGACACCACAGCCTGATCCTGATCTGTTTGTCACGGTTTGCAGTATCCGTGTTAGATTCAGGTTTCCCTCAGTTGGCCCACTATGAGAAAGTAGAAAGGCTGCAGATATTTTAATATATGACCTTATTTCTGGATGTTGCTTTTGCAAGAAATCTAATTATTAATCAAGTCCCGCACACGCACGTAAGCTGACACAGCCACAGAGAGGAATGCTGTATTTGACATTCCTGCAGCCAAGCACACAAACACAGTTTCGGTCGTGTTCTGCTATTGAAAGCTGAGATGTTGAAAACTGATAATTAAACAAGTCTGATGTAAGAAAAGAACAATGTCTAAGTAGGATTTCTATGCTCAGTCCTACCTTGTGAAACTGAGGATTGACGGATGAGTTGCTAAATCATGGATATTAAATACTTACAGTAATCAAGACTAAAAACAGCTGTATTTTGTAATGTATTCACAGACTCTGAAGTCTGTTTTAGCTGCATCTGTGCTTGTGTTTCATTTTGACTTTTCTTCTCTGAATTTAACATTCATAAAGCCTTTTATTGAGACATAAGCTCTGGTTTTATAAACTAGCCTGGTTTTATTTGCCCTGTAATTCCTAAACTAGGTATTCAGTGAACCAACCAGTTATGTTTTAGATTAAAACTAGTTCGTGTCTATGTTTCCGTGTGTATCACATAAACATTTAAACATTTTAGTTTAAGCAGGTCCCTTTAAACCTGTCCCTTTGGAACTGATGGAGATTAAGGGAGGCGATCTTATACTCCCGCTTTATGAATAGCCCAGTTTTTTCTCACACTCAAAGGATCGTGTCTCTTCTGAGAGTGGGGACAGTCTCCAACAATAGTTCATTGTACTCACCAGCAGCTACGTTTTCACTAGCTGCTCTGGCTTAATCAGGCTGCATATGCTTTCAAAGACGTTCCCTCTCCACACTCGGTGAATAAATACAGATACTTTACTTGTTTGCTGCTTCACACTCATCTTTTAATCATTTATACATTCAAAAGAGAAATTCTTTCCAACGACATCACGTGGCAGTCTTTGTGCCTTAGTGGTTGCACTTTCATGATATGCAGGGGCAAAGTCAAACTGCAAGGATGAAGTTAGTTCAAGGTTAAAGATAACACCAGAAAGTTACAATAGCAATACTAAAGCTGGTTGGACACGCAGCAGAAAGTGAGTTAGGTCAGTGATGTGGTGGGAATTGCACTGAAGCCCACCGGAAAGAACAAAAACAAAGAAAACAGGATACAAGAAAAGACAGGATTGTTCATGCGATGGGTGGGGGAGTGGGGGTCATGCAAAGGCAGACTGTGAAGTTTGTCCTCATCTACCTTCAAAGAAAATCTCCAGACAGGCTGTTTTCCTGCAAACACAGCTACTAACCAGTTTAAACAATGGGAGGAGCTGTTGGGCTAAGCTTCCACTCATGTGACTCTACTGAATCATTAACCCAAGGAGGCCACTCCTTCCCTTCAATAACCCTACCCCTCCTCTCCTTCCATGATTCGCTGAGGTGGCTACGGGGAGGACTGTTTCAGTTGCGCTGAGGGTTGGGGAGGTGCTTTGGCCAGGCAGTCCTGCGGAGGCAGTGGAGAGGAGGCAGAAAGAACAAGTGGAGAGTTACAGACAATATGTCAGGCAGGTGGAGTCTCCCACAGCGCTTTGTTATGGAATGCAGGACTTTGGAAATCGATTTTAAGCCACGTTGAGCAAGAAACTGTATCAGCTCCAGGCAGGCTGATTTAAACAGCAGGAGGCATGAAGAGCCCCGCAGTTTATGGCAACCCAGTCATGTTTGGTCCAGTGGATTGGAATCATCCAGGTGGTGCTCCAATGAGGAGAGGAAAAAGCGTGGAGGAGCTGGGGGACACTGACTTGGCAAAAGAGAGGGAAAGGATTGCCCATCTGCAACATTTACAACAACTGCAGCTACAGCAGCAACAGGTTGGATATCCAGGGTATGGAGTCGTTCCTCCTGGCACTCCTCAGGGACCAGTCTTATTAGCGCATCCCGGTGACCCACTTCCAGCTCCACCTACGCCAGTACATGGTGGCCCAATGGTGCCAGCTGGCCCAATGGTGCCCGTTGGCCCAATGGTACCCGTTGGCCCGATACAGCCTTCTATGCATGTACCACCTCCGTGGCAAGTGCAGTACCAAGCCCAAGTTACACAGGGCAACGTCATCCACCAACAGAGCTGGGAGTATGAAGACCGTCATAGGGCAGCTTTCATGGATACAAGGCCTCAAGGCCAGGACGTTTACTTTCACCCTCGTTCAGAAGATGGTCACCTAAACTTGAGGATATCAGAATGGAAAGGCAAACATTGTTTTTATCAGGGTCCTGAAGATTACAGCCACCAGGGCTACAACAGAGTGCCACAAGAACAAGGAACTCATGATTTCAGAACTCAAGAAGGTTATAGTACACTGGACAAGGACAGAAGGAGAGATGGCAGGGTAAGAGAAAGTGACTCTGAACGTTATGACCATCGTAGTCACAGTGACATGGAGGAGTATGAGTACAATGACAAATACAGGCACAGGGATTATTATGAAAGGAAATACAATGAGCGTTACGAAGACAAGGAAAAGAAATACTATGAAAGCCGGAAACACCGCAGACATGATCTCAGAGAGCATGAAAGTTACAACAGTGAGCTTGAAGACTACCATGATCATAAAAACACTTATTCACACAGAGACAATTACAGGGACCGTGAATACTACAGTGACCCTGACAGGGATTATTATGACTCGAAAGACAGGCATCGCTCCAGAGACGAGGACTATCACCATCGTCGAGATGAGGACCACTACTATGATGAGCGAAAACAGAAGGACTATCACTACGATCGGCGTGCCGACCATCACTATGACCGCAGAGAAGATAACAGGGACGCTCACCGAAGAGCTGACGAACGGTACACCAGTAGAGGAAGAGACCAGTATGACTCTGAAGTTGATGGACGCTGGAATTATAAAGAGAGGGACCGGTATTACAGATACAAGGACGCAGGAGATGACTGGAGAGATGATCAGTACGACCACAGACAGAACTACAAAACAAGGGAACAACATGACCTGAGGGCTGCGGGCCACTATGACCACTACGACCGTGAGGATGATGGCCGATACTCTAAGGAAGAGTATCGAGACCGATACCGAGATTTGCGTTCACTGTCTATAGATTCACAATATGAGGAATACCCTACAAAAGATCGCAAGACTGAGGAGTGGGTTGAGCAGCAGAACCAAAAATTGGCCCTCGGTGAAATACAACCATTTGAGGATCCTGTTGTGCACAGTGATGAGCAGGAGAAGGGATATGAGTCGAGTGGGGGGAGCGCAAGTTCAAAAATGGGCCGGAAGCCTGTTTATGTGGGCTCACTGGATCGTAACAGCATCTACAGGAAGACTGCTCCAAGCTCACTGCAACAGTCCCAGTATGCCACCACCAGGAAAAAAAAGCAAGGTAAACAAAAAGATACTGTCACATGAAAGAAGGTGTTTCCCATATTTGCACAAGTCAGGTCACTTGATCAGTTGTAATTCTGGTGAACATCACTCTATAGGCCATGAAGGCCTCAGTCGCAGTTATTGTGGGTAAAACAGGCTTAAGAGGTTGACAGTGCTCACTTGTCATTTGTGACCTCTAGAGGTGCTTTTCTAATCAATGTTGGGGGGCCTCAGAGTGCTGACTAGTCACACTCACCTCCTACCTCCTTTAAGAGTGAGTGCTGAAAGTGGTGTGTGTGTCTCAGTATCACCTATCTCAGATGAAAGTGAGCTGTCATGTTTTTGTAGTCATAAGAAACTGCAGAACGGGTTTTGTAGGTTCTTTACTTGGCTCTTGTTGGCTCTCCTCATTTGCGTTTCCTGTTTGTGTTCATGCTCTCCACTCACTGATGGTGTGCACACGTAACTCGTCTGCTCAGTTCTTGCATGACTGAAAGGTCAAGATTTTGTCGACTTAATTGTTTTAATGAGCCTGGCTTACAGTTAATTCCCCACTTAAAAAGGTTGTTGCCTAAAGTGGCTCTGATTCTGACACAATTTGTTATGTTTTGTACAAAAATCTTTTCTAAATTTATACATATACAGTTTTGGGCAGAAGTTCACCTACACTTATCGTTGTCTTTTAATATTTTTTTGAACTGTTCTTTTTCAAAGGTGGTAATGGTGGTAATGACTAAAAGACAAGAAATTAAATTACACTTAAAGCCAGGAAGTCAACCAATTTAAATGAACTTCCATTTCTGCTAAGTTAACTTAACCAAAAATTAGTCGAGGTATGTGTATATATATTTGAGCCTGTATGTATACCTTTGAAAAACAGTTAATTAAATTAACAGTAATTAATATTGAAAAGCCTAAATTTACCATGACATTCTCATGACTCTATGTAAACTTCCTACCATAATTTTACATTTGAGCCAAATGCAACAAAAAACAAAATCACTCAAAAATTGTTTTTGAGTGAACAAAAGAGCAGCTTTTATAACTGGATAGTATTTGTAAATGGTCACCATACCTGAGTTTTAGTAAAAGAAGGAAAACAATATCAATCATTAAAAAAATATTGGCATTTCAAGAACCTCAGAGGAATTTTGGGGTTATAAAGAAGGTTTAACCCCCTTAAAATTAATTCTCTTACATGTATAAAATTCAGTACCTGAATGAATGAAAGATGAATCTGTGCATTAAAAGTATTGACTCTAAAAACTCATAGTATACATTAGTTAATGGGAATGGTCACGTACATTTTTAATGACTAAAACACAAGAATTCAACACACAAATTTCTTTGGCTACATTGTTACTAAGGTATTAATATTAAGTTCCAAAAACTACATAAAACTTGGATGTGTGGGATTCTTTTGTGGGGGGTTTTCATGGTAAATGTAAGTGAGGGAGAGCACTACTTTGACTCACTTTGTTTTGTCTGAGATGAAGCAGGTGGCGCCCCATGACCCCTCCCCCAGTCACCTAGAAACACTCACACTCAGACACACAGAGTCCACATCAGCCCCCACCGCACATTTCGGCAGTCCAAGTATTAATCCCTAGCGTCAGCATGGTGAGTGGATGGCGGGGGTCTGTCTGGTGCCAGGCAGTGGCCGGCACTGCCCTGACTCCTTCTCTGCAGGACTAGACTGATACTCTGAGTTCATGCGTGCATGTGTGTGCGTGCATGTGTGCTAGAAAGACCCTGGAGGCTTATTAAAGAAATAATTGCATTTTTCAAAACACACACGCGCACCACTTGCCTCAGCAGTGTCATCCGTTAATCTTGTTACACTGTTTCAGCCCTGTCAGGGGTTTGTCCTGAGTAAAGCATTTGATTGAAGGGCTAAAAACATTAGCCCATCTCCTTTACTGGGCTTACGCTGTGACATTGAGGTGTTGGTTAAGGCTTTTTGAGATGAACCTTACACATAGACAAGAGCTTCTATTCTTTGTAGTCCAGCATTATTAAACAGCTCCCTAAAAAAAACAAAAAACAAAAAAACTATTGAGTTGAACTATAAAAATTACAAAATGAAAAATTAGCTTGTTTTTTTTTTGTGCGTCATTGCTTCTGTTACAGGCTTCCTTACTTTAAATAGGAGGGTAAAACAATTGGCAAAATTATTCTTGAAGGAAGACATATCTTAACAGTTGAGCCAATTTAATGCACAAACGAGCCTAATGAAGCAATTAAATTGTAGTGGTGGCTTTATGATCCCATTTTTGAACTTCTAACAAATATAATCTGCTGTATACGCAGTTTTTTATTGCCTGCGTGTGAGTAATGTGTCGTCATCCATCTATGATCTGGCAACATATGCTGTGTTGTCCACTGTAATCCTTGAACAGTCTCTGCTATTGGTGGGCAGTGGGGAGGGAGCTCGGGTAGGGGAGCAAGGAGTTAAGACAGGAAATCTCACATCGTCTGACAGCTATGCTGTAAAGACGTCTTATCTCAATGCTGGCAAGCAAAAAAAAAAAAGTCAGTCGGCAAAAAATTAAGTCAGCTTACTCAAGTGTGCATGAGTCACCAGTAACCACGCTCGTATGGTGTGTCCATTTTTATACTTGGTCCATCCTGGCGTCTTAAAGATTTTGTTTTTGAATTATGTCATCAGGCTTTCTTAAACCATTTGATAATCATGCTAGTTTCATCTAGATTTTGTGATAGTTTAGCTTTTCCATCTCATCTGAAGCCACTTTTCATTTACATAGCTTTTTATCCACTACTATGAAAAAGCTAAGCGATGTATTATTTAAGGTGTTTTATTTCGAATTTTAAATGTACCAGCTTTTCCAAAGAGTTTGAAAGATTGATGGTGCCACAGCAACTACAGCATTCAGATCTCTACGTGCTTTATTTTTGTGTTAGATGACACTGCTGGTACCTGCATGAATCAAGACGGATGTTATCTGTTTATTTGATGTCACACTGTGGGAAAAGATGCAGCATATTTGTTTTTGACCTGGTGGACTTCCCACTTTTAGGACTAGTTGTCCTCCTGACAAGTACAAGTTTATTCATCAGGCTTATATAGTTGTCAGTCTTCACGTAGAAGCAAATTCCAGATATTTAATTCATTCACCAAAGACATTACTTAAATATTTTATGTTGCAACATTGGCTGTATTTTCAAGACTTCGTCTGTGGCATTATGTCTTAATGTTTTTGGTTGAATGTATGCATATGTGTTGGAGTTGTAGAGGGCACTTCTTGCAATTTTGAACAAACAGCCATTTGGACTCAAGGATGGTAGTCCGAGGTCAAGTTTATTGTGATGCAACATAATGAAAAATGTCATTCACATGAGTACAATCTCTCAGGCTGGCAAAAATCTTTTTGGACTCAAGAATGAAGCTTTTTGAATCTGGCCATCTTCATGATATATATCATGTGTTTTGCCAGACTTGGGCATTAACCTGGATGTTAACCTGTTTGACGTGCTGCCAGTCATACTAAAGATTGTATTAATTTAAACAAATCCCTTCAAATTCTCAAAACTGTGCTTGCTGTCAGTGACGGCGTATCATCTGGATCTTTGTGGCAAAGGGTGCTAAAGCTGATATTTGAAGTACTGTATACAAAACCACCACAGTAGTCCACAGAGGTGATCTTGGCTATAATGACACTAGCTTGGGGAATTAATCTGTTTAGATGCTTTTACTGTTCTCTGGGGTGGAGATTTAATTTTGTTATTTGAGCTCAAACACCAAGGCAGCACGGTGGCACGGTGGTTAGCACTGTTGCCACACAGCAAGAAGGTCCTGAGTTCAATTCCATCATCGGGCTGGGGTCTTTCTGTGTGGCGTTTGCATGTTCTATGATAGCTGGGATAGGCTCCCGCGACCCTGAAAAGGATAAGCGGAAGCGAATGGCTGGATGGAGCTCAAAACTATTATGACTACCTGAAGCGTACAAGCTTAGCTTATCTTTAGATGCTCTTTAGGAAGCATGAAGTTTACTATCTGCAGCGTTTAGACATTCATTGCAAGTGTACAACATATTTTTCTTTAGCTGTGGGAAAACCAACGATGCCCCAAGCAAGGTCTTTGTTATTACATGTCTAAAAATTAGCAAAGGGGATAAGCCCACAAGTTTCGTCATCCCAAACTCTGAAAACCGTTCTCACACTCTGTTCACACTGCACTTATTTTCCCATGAAGAGCACTAGTTCTTGGGCCATAGCTCTCAAAGTATACATGAGTGTGAAAATATAGCATAATGGCTTTTTTTTAAAATGCATTTGCATGCATGAGCAGGTGACTGTGAAGCCCAAAAAGACTCATTGTCTTCTTCCTTTCAGTAAGGCTGAAGACTGTACTGCATTTGTGGTTGAATAGATCCCCACTTAATGCTTTTACTTCCTGCACATTTGCAAACCTCAAGTTCTCTTGAAGTAATTGCATATTGTTCCTTACAAAAATCAGGGGAGCTGAGAAACTTAAAAGAAACGAGGGATCAGACTCTTGGCCCTATTTGGTATACATTGTACCAGCTTTTTTTTTTATTTCAGTATGTTAATTAAACTGTAGCCTCATGTTGTTTAATTACCCCATGAGCTAGAGAAATGCTCTAGCTGTTCGTACACTTGGTCCTTTTTGTTAACAAGTTGGGTTATATCACTCGGCGTCCAAGAACGAGCAATAAGGACAGAATTAAATTCCGTATCAGCACACGGCCTGCTTTTCTTATATGAGATTTGAAGCCAGCCGTGGTAGACAGGTTGCTGTGAGAGTTTTCCAGGAGCAGGAATGTGACCCTTCTGACATTTGAACCTAAAAAAGATAAACAGGATGGTATGTCGCTGAGTAAACTCCTTTTTTTCCTCTCCATTTTTAACTGACCTTCTGCCTGGGACAACAGCTGGTCATACACAACGTGTGAAAATCTAGCATATTGGCTTTTCTTGTGCATTTGCATGCATGAGCAGGTAGTTGTTTTGACTAGTTGCACAACTCGGACTAATAAAGAAAACCCTAATCCTTTTCAGTAAGCTGTGTGCTAACTCAATGAAGGTCTGAGAAAAACTGAAGAAGTTGACACAAACCGGTGTCACCTCTTTTTTTTTTTTTATTGCATCCAGTAATCACAAGTCAAGGCTTGTGAAGTTTAAAAGCTGTTACAAGTGTTGGCATTTTATAGTGAGCTTGTGCTCAAGCAGCTGCATGTCCCATCACACACTCGCAGACTTGCCCGTGTGAGCATTCGAGGAAAAAAAGCACTGCCGCCTTTTTAAAACTTTGTTTGATATAAGGAAGGGGGGGGGGGGAAGCCCCTGCTATTCTTGTTGCTATGGCGACCGTGCATTGCGTGGTGAACTTTGAAGCACAGCACACAGCACAGATTGTGTCTGACCTTAGAGCGGCCTGTGCAGGGCAAACTTTCGACTTTGCACAGCTATTAGTGCAGCAGAGAGCGAGACAAGTGTTCTTGGCTGTGTTTGTGAAACAAAGTCACACATCATAAACTCACAGAAGTTCTTAAAAGGAAAGAATTTCGTTGACTTTTATATAATCTATAAAATCCTCAAAGGGTAAAAACCAAACAAACATATACTTAAGTGCAAGTTTAATAGAAAGATGATTTAGAGAGTAGATGCTTAATCTCAGTTTCCTAATTTTGATAAAATTCAGGCTGGCACAGGAGGACCCCAGAAAGATGTCAGCACATTGGGAAACGTGAACTAGATTAATCTCGGGAGTGGACTACACTTCCAGAAACTGGATTTCTCCCAATCTCTTTCACAACTGGTGCTGTAGCCACATGTGAGCTCATGTGGTGCAGTAAATCAAAAGTGTTTTTCCATCAAGAAAGCTGTGTGAAGAATCCAAGAAGTGGCATGGATTTTTTTATTATTTATACAGCACATTTTAATACATTAAGGACACCTCATGTGCCTTACATGAGGTGAAATACATTTAGAATCACATATTTAGCTGAGATGCTTCTGTCTGCACTGTATTTGGGATCAAGAGGAAATAATATATGAGAAGGAATTTGATTTTCCTCCATCAAAACAGCGTATTTGACATAAATTATTCCCACATATAGACTTAAATAGCATCAGTACATTCAATAGAGAAATCAGCTTTTGCATTCGGCGTATAAGGTTGAGCATGACACAGTGACAGATGATTTTAGCCAAGATAGATCTGTGCTCACACAGCAGCTCATAGCAAACCTTCCCAAATCTGCACAACATAATGATCCCAAGCAGGAGATTATATACTAATAGAGTCAAAATAAAAGTATACTTACAGCCATTCTGCGGCAAACAGTTAGTTTTCTAGGATAACACTGATGCACACTGTATGCAGCATGGATTTAGGTCATAATTTAGTTAATGCAGGACACCTGAGCAGCAAGCAGGCACAGTCCAGCTCCAGGTTTTACCGTCCTCCCTGGTGTGTGCATGCTTGTGTGTAACATGGTGGGCTCCCATCCTTTCTCATGGTAATTGGAGCTCTGGAATGGACCTGCACGTCCTCCACAAGCCTCACGAGCTGGACTTCAGATTGACAATGGTCTATCTTAGAATGGGTAGCATTGTTTGAAGCGCTATGCGTGAAGGGGCGTGTGCTTGTTTTTGGAGCGGTTTTGGAGGAAGTTGCACACAGCAGGTGGGTGAAGCCTCAACATCTTGTCTTCTCTCCCCTTTTTTTCCCTTGGTAAAAACACCTTGATTTGGAGAGACATAGGGAATATGTAAAGCTTTGATAAAGGGCTGTGAAATTAAATCTATTTCTTTTATGCATTTTATATTTAGCCTACTTGGGAATTTTCTCCAGTCAAATCTCCTTTTTGTGCATCCATAACCCAGGAATTCTGACAGAGTTGCTGTTTGTTTGTTCTGATATCTGAACTCATGGTGGCCCGTTCTAATGTATCAGCTGTGACTGTATCACTCACATAACGAGTAAGTGTGAGTCACCCCGGATGACAGAAGGTTGACAGCGCAGTTTAGCAAGAGCTGTGTCTGGCTTACATCACTTGATAGTGCTGCTGATTGACCTACACTCCCTGCTGAGGATTTGTGCTTTTATCTATAAGCTCAATACTGAATGTGATTCATAAGGCGGAGGTTTGTCACTGAATTTCCATGAAAGTTTACTCAGTAAATCCCAGAACCATCCCAGCATGAAACTGAAGGAAAACTTTTTATTCTCAACTCTTCTCTCCACCTGTTCCAATTTCACCTGTTGAAGCCTGTTGATCACAAATAGTGACATCATGCCTTTGTGAGCTCTGACTGTGGAAATAGACATTTAGTATCAGGAAGTCATGGATTATTTATCATTTGTTGTCCTCAAAAGAAGCCCTGACCGGTTCTTGTCATGTTTTTACAGTCTTCTTTCTGTATATAGGACTTCTTTTTTATTAAAGGTGCAGAAATATGGCAGTTTTTGCTCCAAAATCAGCAGATTCTGAAGTATTTCTATAGGACATTTAGTAAAAAAGATTTATTTTTAATCATGTCCCATATTAGTTATCCTGGTTAGGGCTTTAATAGGAAGTCTTTGTTTGTTTTTTAATGTAACCGGTTCAGTGTTTGAATGTAATTCACAGAAACCCCCCTCCCAGTCTCCTAAACTTTAGCAGGCACTGTGTATTTTAAATGTTTACTGGTTAGCAATCAATGGTGTTTAAAATGAACAAAATTAGACCTTTTTATATTAAAAAGAACTCATCTGGCTTCAGATCATTGAGAAAGCTCATTACTTATAACATTTACTGTTTGTACTGAGGGATCGGCCTGATTATTGGCAGTAGTCACAGGTGTCTCATTCCATACAGAGATATGGAATTATTGTTGTAAGGGTGTTTCCTGTTGGCTGAGTTTACTGCTAAATGACTTGTTCTTGACCTGTTTCTGGGCTCGTATTCGCAGCCATTAAAGCAGGCCTACAATAAACCCTCTTTGCATTATTTTACACAACAAAGAAAAATAAAATTCCACACAAGTGGGTCAAAATCCGGTCTGGCGGCCTCGCGAGTCAGAAGCGTACGGAAAAACGTGTGAAGTGGAGCATGTGCCATCGCCGCGTTTGTGTGAGCGGGATCAAATGTGGGAATGAGCCGATTGCTTCCAATTAAAGCGGGAGCCTTTTGTTTTTCCTCTCCCGACTGTGTCACCGTGTGACTTTCAAAAACTAATTGGTGAACTACTTTCTTGTGGGTGGGAAGACACATGGGTGTGAGTGGGGAGAAAAGCTCCTTTGAGTTGAGCTTTAGCCCCGTCACGTGAGGAGGAGGGCGAGGAATGCGCACACAAACACACACTGGATTTATCCAGTTTTTGTTGGGCTTTTTTTTGTTTTTTAAAAAGGTTTTCTAGAGTCTTTAAATTCGTCTTCAACACTCCTTTAACATGAAGCTAGTTTAGATAATCTAGTCCCGTTAGGGATGTGACACAAGGCTGTGACTTTGTTGTGGTCTGAATGTGTGTTTGTGTGGCGTACTGCTGCACTGGGGAACATGAGGGTAAGCAGAGTTAACTTCATTAGCCTCCGACAGCATCTGTCAGTGGAGGCAGGGTGACGTCACCCTGTCGGTCGGTCCAACACGCCACACGCTACTCAGTGTTTCCTCTTCTTGAGTCAATACCTAGAGGGGAGAGTAAAACTTTAAAGTCCCAGCAGGGTCAACGGACAGTACAGAAGAGAGAGAAACAGTGAGATTTTATGAGTTATGGTTCAATTAAAACCAAAAAAGATGGAACAAATAAATCTTTATGTGCATTTGCACTAATGTAAACATCTAATATGTAATATATGCCTTAATTTGATGCTGTTTAATCGTTTTATCTGCCACACTGCAAATAGGAATATTTGCATTTCTTACTGTTCTAATATTAGATTATACATTAATGGCTAAATTGTTTAAATGCATAATGAATAATTTCGGTGCTCCTACACTAACACTTTTTTCCCTCTAAGTGGACCTTGGACTTGCAGCGACGTTTATTTTTTGCTTTGTGGGATTGAAGGATTTGCATGTGTCTTCCACCTGCAATGGGGTCAGCGTACATGTGTGACACAGATGGATCCCGTTCTCATCACCCACCAGTTCTGTTGTCTTTTCATCCTCTCTTCCCCTCTCTAACTGTCTCATCTTTAAAGTCCATAGAGCCTGTGTGTCTGTAGTTGCTGTTGCAAGCTATTGTCCTGCACACAAAAGGCCCAAAAGGCCCGAGTCCACTCCAGTTTTATGTCCATTCATAAAAAGCAGCGGCGCGTAAACAAGGCTTTCCCTCCAGTTCAGGACTCCCGAAGAGATCAGGCCTCCGTGAGCGATAGCGGAGACATTGATCAAAAGCTAGGCGACGAAGAGCAGCGGGCAGACCGGGTGGGTGGGCAAGAGTGTGTTTGGTTACAAATGAAAGGAGACGTGGGATGGGAAACTTCTTCTCTTGACTCTGCTTACTGTCACCTTTGCGAGAGCAGCAAGTGATAAACTAGAGAGGAAATTCACCTCTTAACAAAAACCTGCAAGAACTAAATTTAAAAAAATTATTTTGACAAAAACGTAAAACACTGATGTAAAATGTTTGAACGCTCTCCTGTTTTTGCAGAGATGACGCTTTTGCCGTCTGAACCTAAAACTCTGGAGTCCGCCCCCGTCTCCACGACGCCCAGCGCCAGCACAGGCTCTGAGGATCCAGAGACCAGGATGCTAGAAAAGAGGTCAAAGGTCATCGAGGAGCTGCTGCAGACAGAGAGGGACTACATCAAAGACCTTCAAATGTGTGTCGAGGAGATCATTGAGCCTCTGCAGCAGAAGCAGGTAAAAGGATGATAAACATTGTGTTTCCAGTCACGTTAGGACAAAAAGGGAGTTTAGCAAATACAAGATAAAGCAGCTGTGTGTGGGACAGTTGGTGCAGAAACATTGGAAAATTTGACAAATGGATAAATACATACAGGAATAATGGCATATAGCTGATATGTGGCGCCATATTCAATTTAAAAAAAACAATAATTTTTGCTTTTTTTAACACGTTCTGTCTTCCCGAAGGTGAAGAATGTGGATTACGAGGGGCTCTTTGGCAACATCAGCTCAGTGATTGACCTGTCACAGCGGCTGTTGAATTCACTGCACGAGACTGACTCCATAGGTAAACAGCCTGATATTTAAGAAAAACAATCCTTCTTTTCCATGTTATGCTTTGTACTTTTCTGCTTTAGTTCATCCAAATCTGTCACCTAGTTGAATTTTACTGACCGAATGAGCCTCTGAATACACTTAAAAATCAATCTGCCATCAAGGAGGTAATCTGTGACTGTGCGATTTTTAAGAAGAATTCTGTTTTTTACAGGAAATCTCTGTGTATTTAATTTTTTTTTTTCTTTTAATGAATGGACATCTTCCTGCACACTTTGCTTTTTATAATGAACACGTTGCATTTCTGCACATTCCCTCTCAGGTAAGGTATTCCTGGACTTCAAGGTAGAATTAGAGGAGGTTTACAAGCTCTACTGCCAAAATCACGATGATGCCATCTCTTTGCTGGAGACCTACGAGAAAGATGACAGCATCCAACACCACGTGTTGGAGTGTCTAAAGAGACTGAGGTGAGTCTCTCACACACACACACACACGCGCACACACACACACACAGAGCACCCTTTAAAGGTTCGCTCTTTAAGTTGAGGTTTCAGCCATGTTTGCATGGGAGTGACTGAAAACATGCATGCTGTGTGAGCATGAAAACACAAAGGCAAGAGTGGGTTCAGTGGAACATTAACCGAGTCTTTGCCGAGTGAGTTCAAAAAGTGGAAAAATGATTGAAACTTGTTACGTTCTGTGTTTATTAAAAAAAAAACCATTTTCATAATGTCACTGGGTCATCATACTTGGATTTAAATGAGTTTTATAACTGAAAAGCTAAAAAAGAATACTAAATATACAATGTAATGAATTTTTGTATAGTGTATGTTGAGATTTTCCTGTTACTTCATAGCTTGTGGAAGCGATTTCTGAACTTTGAACTGCAGCGTGTAGGCGAGTTATGGAAGTGAAGTTCATTTTCTGGTACATCTGCAAACTAAACAGCTGCTTAATCAGCGAAGACGAGAGAGACGTCTCGTTTTTAGTCACTGCTGAAGGGAGTGCGCTCTGTATGTCTGTAGACTTAAGTTATGTGAAGCAGTTCAGAAATGTGCCCTACCTGGTCTCACCTGTCCAGTTTCAGCATAAGTGACTCAGATACTTGAGTTTACACTGGCGCGTTTCTGTTATGTGTGGTTATCGCTCTAAAGTTAAAGATAAACACGGGTTGTGTTAGGCCGGAAGATGTTAAAGGGGGGGGAAAGGAGGCTGTGTTTGGAAAACAAAAGGAAAGAGGACATTGTACAGCTCAACTATGCTCGCTGCTAATTCCTTGTTGACAACAGGTTGTTAGTGTCTGTTTTTGGTAGCCTCCTCATGGTGTTAGCACTCTTTTTAAATATGTTGCAACATACAAGGCTTTGAAAAGGTCACGTGTGCTGGCCCGTTCCAGAAACTGCCAGTGGTTGTTGATTGCGCTGAAGTTTTACTGCCAGCCTGGGCATCCGTCCAGGTTTCAAAGAGAATCCACCAAACAAAACCATAACAACGGCGGGTGGAGCTGGCTTCAAAGTCTCATTCGTTTCGATTCGCTCTTTAGTTTTTAGTCAGATCGTAAGACAAAGTCAAAGAGAGCTTTATTGTCGTCTCAGCCCCATGAAACTATGGACGCTCCGGGTCCAGGGCCCATAGTAGGATTAAAAAGACATTATGCTTAAATGCCAGGATTTACAAATATAAGCTACAATATACCAAATATATGTATAATATGTATAGACCAGTTTGCAAAATACAAAAGTGAATTCTATGGTTTAAGATTTTAACATTCCTGAAAGTTCAGGCTCAAGCTCACGGTGTAAACCTTGTTCCTGTCATTTCTCTATTTCTTTCCATTTATCCTTCAACAGGGCCATTTATCTCGAGTGGTAAGTCTCCATAACGAGTATTGTCATGATTTCCAGCATGAGAATCATTCTGACAGCATGACTGTCGCTAACTAACCTTTTAAAAGTGATCCGTGTTTGTGTATGTGTGTGTTTTACAACGTGCGATGGCTAAAAAATGAGTGTGGAGGACTTTAAAATCATCTCTCCTTTTTAATTATTTCCATTTTCCTTTTCTGGATTTAGCTGGAAAATGGAAAATATTGCGTTGTTTGTGTTTTGCATGCGCATGTGTTTTGTTTACTGTTGCTATGCAGACAAATGTTTATTTCAGTGTCTTTTTTAATCCTCTTCTTTCCCGGTGGTTGGATGAAAGAGTTTGATTAAAAAATGAACTAATTATGGAAGCTTGCCTCCACTACTGAAGAAAACCTGTTTTCTTCTTCTTCTTTTTGCCATTCAAAAATCCAGACTTTGGGTTATTATCTCAAAATTTCAACCTAATAATTCATTTTTTTTAAGTTATTTTGTTATTTTCTCAGAAATTTTGCATAGGAGTTGAAATTTTGAGATAACTTGAAATTTTAGGCTCTACCTGGTTAAAAAAAAAAGTATTTTCAGTGGTGGAAATAAACTTCTATGCTCATCTAATGCCATCTCCTGGACTAAAATTGCAGCAGAGTCTTATATTTTTTGACAAAACACTTGAAATATATTTATGGCCTGCTGGTCTGGACAGAATCAGGCTGTAATCAGTGTCATAAACTTGTGAAATTTGGTGAACCTCACCTATAAATTAAAGCTGATACCCAGAAAAATGTAGTTCCAGCTGAAAACAACCAAATTAAATGATTATATTGTTTTCACTGTCTTAATTCATTCATTCATTCATTCATGTTTACTTGTGTCAAACATTAGTCCTGTAGATTGCATTAAAGCTAAGTAATTTTTTTCCTCTGCCTCCCCTCCTATGATACCTGCCATCATCAGAGTCCATGTATATGTGGTGATGGTTCCATGTCATTGGATAGTGCTATCCACATGATCGCCATCATGCTGAGACATGTACATGGGAGGAAGCTGTGGCTTATGTGCTGAAGTGTAACATGTTCTCATTTTCCTCTTACCCAAATGCTGCTTGTTGTCTCTGCCCTCCTTTCAGGGGTAAAACGAATTACATCAACCTGGGCTCATTCTTGATTAAGCCGGTGCAGCGAGTGATGCGTTACCCGCTGCTGCTGACGGAGTTGCTCGGGGCCACCCCGGAGAGCCACCACGACCGGGCCCAGCTCGCTAAGGCCGTGCAGGCCGTCAAGGACATCAACGTAAACATCAACGAGTACAAGCGCCGAAAAGATCTCGGTAAAGCAGCCGGGTGTTAATTAAAATCCACATTTTGGCCTGGCGTATTTCTGGCAAGCTCAAAATGTAGTCACAGGTGTCAGTTTGTTTTGTCTGTGCTTGAGTTGTGCTTGTCGGCTTCTTAAATATGCGGTCAGGGCTGGTTTGACGGCTCAAGTTTTCCCTCTGCTGTCCACAGTGGTGAAGTACAGGAAAGGGGACGAAGACACGTTCATCGACAAGATCTCCAAGCTGAGCATGCACTCGATTATCAAGAAGTCGAACCGCGTCAGCAGCCACCTGAAGCAACTCACAGGAATTTCACCGCAGGTATATTTCCCGCCATGAGCGGAAGTGTTTGGAGAGAACGTTGCAGATGAAATCGCGCTTGTCTGAAAAATGCTTGATCTGATGTTCTGTGTTTTTCCCCAGATTAAAGATGAAGCGTTTGATGAAGCTGAAAAAAGGTTCAGGCTGCAAGAGAGACTCATCAAGTCTTTCATCAGAGATATTTCCCTGTACCTGCAGCATATCAGGGTAGGAGTTCATTATCTTAATAGTAACTGAAGCTTTTATTTATTTTGGCAGTCTTTAAAATGATGGTAGTGCATAGTGTTTGACATATTACCTAAGACATTTTGATAGTAAAATACAACTCCTGCATATCTTTTCTTTTCATATACTGTATAATAACTGTGAAAATGCACCTGTCATCAGGAATCAGCATCTGTGAAGGTCCTGGCAGCCATCAGTTTCTGTGACATCTACACGGAGCGCAGTGTGCTGGATCCCGACCGATTTCAGAGAGCTCATCGCTACATCAGCGACAAAAAGTTTACAGAATTTGTAAGTGCTCTTCTTCTCCTTACCGTTACTTACACTGTGAAAGCACAACCTCTGATGATCCCTTATCTGCCCGCATCATCTGTCGAGCAGAAGGAGCGCACAGAGGCCTTAGTCATCAACCCGCTCACCCAGCTCCTCCTCATGTTTGCCGGGCCCCACAAACTCATCCAGAAGCGCTTCGATAAGCTGCTGGACTACGACAACTGCAAGGAGCGCGCCGATCGCTTTAAAGACAGACGCACCCAGGAAGAGCTGCAGGTGACACGCAATACTTACGAAGCGCTCAACGCCCAACTTCTGGACGAGCTACCGAAGTTCCACGGCGTGGCAGAAGAGCTTTTTACAGGCTGCGTGAGGGCTTTCGCTCAAGCCCAGAAGGACTTCATGAAGACGACGCTGGGAGAGCTGAAGCCACTCCTACAGGTTGTGAGTGTTTGTTTATGACAGTGTGGGAGGAGCATAAATCTGACTTTTTCTTAATAGAAATACGTTTGGGTATCTTTAATGTAAAAATACTGTTTAAAAGATTTAGATGTAGGTGGCTGTGGCTCAGGACTATGATCGGGCCGTCTAAATGCAGTGTGAGTGTGTAATTATATATTTTTTAACTCTGATTTTTTTTCTTTACCTTTATCTCCAGTTTTCTAACAAAGTTGGCACGGGGAGCAACCTGATTTCACAGTTTCAAGAAGAGCACAGTCAAGTCCTCCAGCTTCTTCAGAGCTTTAGCTTCTGCCCAGAGAACCTGCCTCCGGCCTCCGCCGCCACAAAAAAGCCCTTTGAGAAGAAAACTCTGGAGAAGCAGACTTCTAAAAAGCAAGTCCAGGGACCTGTGAGTAGAATTGTGATGACATTTCATTTCTTATTCAAACAAAACAACAAAGGAGTTTTGCCAATGATCTAAACGAATGTCTTTGGCATCCTTTAGCCCAGCCACGTCCCGCAGACAGACGAGCACCGTGCAGAACTTCTGGTGCGCTTTGGCCCTGAGAAACTTTACCAGGCAGATAGGAATTTTAATGCTGCGCAGGATCTGGATGTCTCTATACAAGAGGGAGACCTTGTGGGTGTAATCAAACAGCAGGACCCCATGGGAAGCCAGAACCGCTGGCTAATTGATAATGGAGGTAGTGTTTATTTTTTGTCTACTTTAATTGATATGCTCTTCAGCCACATGTTGCAGCAATATAATCTTGATATTCTTGTTTTCCAGTCGGCACGGGTTTCGTATACAGCTCCTTCCTCAAACCCTACAATCCTCGAAGGAGCCATTCAGACGTCTCCATCGAGAGCCAGTCGTCCAATGAGTCGGGCTACGGCGGCTCCTCCCCTGTTTTCTCCCGCCAGAACAGCAACAGCACGCTGACCTTTAACCAGGAAACGGCCACTGTCAGCTTTACGCAATCCCAGAGCCATTCATCCCCACAGCCGTCGCTGGACTCCGCCTCATCTCGTAGGAGTCAACAGAAAGACGTACCCCACCCCGACTCTGCCAGTCAGAGCAACTCCATGAACTCTTCACCCCGAAACCCCTCAAACCGCAAGGAGTTTTCAGATCAAACGCATCGAAATACCTCCAGTCACAGAGACGTAGAGCCTTTTTACCGGCACTCGGGCAGTCACAGAGACTCGTACGACACGAGTTACGGAAGTTCAAGCGGACACAAGGAGATGTCGGACCTCTCTGAGACAGACTCTTATTCTTCGCAACGTGACAATCACTCGCAGCGGTATGGACACACAGACAAAAGCTACAGTTCATATCAGTGGAGAAACGGAGACAGCAGCAATCAGAAGAAACCTGTTTATTCCAGAGAGGAGTACATTGAGCCAGAGCCAGAACCAGAACAGGAGAGTGAAGTGGACGGACATCAGGTAAGATTTTATTTGCTCAAATGTCTCTATAAATGGATTTATGATGCCAAAAGAGCCGACTTCATTCAGGCGTTACTGGATGTGTAAATAGGCAAATATTCCAGTTGTATTGGAAAGATCTGCTCCCCCTAGTGACCAAAAACACTAAAGACATCTCTGACGTGTTCGTTTCAGATCTACTATGCCCTCTACTCCTTCACCGCCCGTTGCGCCAATGAACTGAGCATCTCAGCCAATGAGCGACTGCGAATTCTCGACTTCAAGGACATGAACGGCAACAGCGAATGGTGGCTGGGGGAGGCGGGCGGTCGGCGAGGATACGTGCCTTCCAACTATATACGCAAATCCGAATATACATGAACAAATGTTGCGGGGGAGAAATGAGACTGAACTTTAAGAGGCATTAAGAAGGTTTAACTCTGTGAGCAAAGACAGAACAAAGAGACAAGAAAGTGAAGTGTTGTCTGACCAGTGCTGCAAACCGCCCCTGAAAGTCTGTTTATAGACTTTTTCTTTTTTTATTATAATTTTTTTTTACTTGCTGAAAAACTGCACGCTCCCCAAGCCCCACTTAGTTTCCTGTGGGGGGGAAAAACCTGTGAATTGGAACAAACTTGCCATATTTCTTTTTTGGGGTTTCAGTTAAGAGAACAGTCTTTAGGATCAGCTCATTGGGAGATTGCAATGAAAATGTGAATGTTTTTGGTTCAGACTGACTCTTAAAGCATTGAGTGGTATGTGGACAGACTGACCTGACACTGTGTTAACTCCTTTTTTTAATTTTTTTTCCTGCATGTGGTTTGTTCCACCACTGTAGTGGTAACTATGAGATGAATTTATAACATTCAGTTGAATAATCAGTGTTTGAGGCAAAGTTTGAAGTGTCTGCAGAGCCATCGGCAGGAGTTTGGGGTGTTGGACTGAAATCAACATTCGTCATATAGTTTACAAGCACTCCTTTTAACTTTTGGGTGAATTGACTCCCTGTAAACTGGTTCTTTAAGAGAACAGGGAGAGGGAGACTTGCAGTCTGATTGGACCCTTCTCTAAATGCTTCCCATGTATTTTATAGGATATATGATGCTGTATATTGAGATGGTATTGTACCCACTGTAAAGTGATCACTGAATAAAAAACAAACTAGCTGAAAAAACTGGTGACAGTGTTTGTTGGTGTTTTTTCTGCTCAGCTTAGGCATAGTGGGGTTAGTAAACAGTGGAGTTACAGTGTCGTAATCTGTGCTACGTTCCCACAGGCACACGAACACAACACACACAAAAACAGCACAGTTCAAAAATGTTTTTTTATCCTCATAAAGCTATGGATGAGTGGACACTTGTTTCTGCTACTGAAAGCAAAAAACTTTTTACCATCAATAAGTCAAAAATTCAGATCATCTCAAAATTATAGACTAAACTAAATGAACTAATAATAAAAACAACTTTAATGATCCTGAGAGGGAAATCAATGTGTCTGACTTGGCTCATCTGCTAAATTAATAAAGGTAAAGTTTAAGTTCAATAAAGTTTAATAAAATTGAAAAACTAATGTAGAATTTGCAGTTGCAGGAGGAGGCTTCCATAGCATCTGAACTAGCTATTCTGAACTCCGTAAAACTTAAAGGACTGGTTTCCTTCTACTTCTGATAACTAAAATCAACAGAGATTTATATAAAGCAACAGTGACATATGTCATAAAATACAACTCTGGGGCCAGGATGAACCCCCATCAATCGGGTTTTGAACAGGTAATATGACATTTGAACTTGTCACTGTGTTGCATCAAGCAGAATGATTTATAAGAAAGAGGTCCAAAATTATGTCAGAGAGAGCAATCTAAAAGGCAGGAAATAAAATTGCCTAAAAACAAAACACAGGGTAAAGACAAAGTAAAGACAGATGGATGGATTTCACTAACTTGTGCTCTGTGTTTATGAACGTTGGACACCAATTGTTGGATTCTTGAAAACAACATGCTTTGCTACTGCTGTTTTTTTTTTTTTTAAATTCACACAAAAAATCTTGACATGTGGCAAATTGGCTCTCATCTGTAGAGTTATAAACCATGCCGCTCAAACAGGTGCAGAATGTGGTTTGTTCGAGACATTATCTGAAATAACACATCTGGATTGGCTAGATGGAAACATATGTTGCTCTAAATTACTTAATATGTTAAGTATCAATTTGCTTTTTCCAGGGAAAAAATTACATATGTTTATTTTGTTGTTTTTTAAAGAATATTCGCTTTTTTGTGCCTTGCATTTATTTTCCTTATCTGAGCTCACTTTACAGTATGATAACTCTGCTATAGTTTATATACTTTTTGTCTACTTTTGTCATGTGACTGTTATATTAGAAATGGAGAGACATAGACATTCAAACTGGGGAAGATCCTTTCACCACATACTCAGACTTTCTGGGTCTCGGATGTAACAAACACTGCAGGTATGTGTCTCTTGTAAATTCAGATGCCGAGGCCCTTTACAACGACACTGGTTTGCCACATTTATCAAATGCGGTGTTTTTAATTCTTCCTTTTAAAAGGAAAATAAGACACGATAATTATTATAGCAGAACCTGTGAAGGATACAAATGCATGACATGTTGGAGAATTTGAAGCTAAATAACTCAAAAAACAACTTAAAGTATGGAAAAACCTCAGTTAGCAAACAGATGATTTTAACAAAGGGCAGCAGAAGGATTTATAAGAAAGAGGTCCAAAATTATGTCAGAGAGAGCAATCTAAAAGGCAGGGAATAAAATTGCCTAAAAACAAAACACACAGAGTAAGATCAAAGTAAAGACAGATGGATGGATTTCACTAACTTGTCAACACAAAGCATTTTACAGAGGCTATAGCAGCCATTGTAGTTTACACTGAAACATCTGTAATCTCTCAATGTGGCCCTAATACTGCGTTGTAAGACTGTAAGACCGGGTGCACTGTATGTCTTTTGAATTTGGAAGAGTTCTCAAGCACAAGCAGTTAAGAAAGTCAGAGACTTAATTTAAAGGCAACTTGTATTTTTATTTTGTTTGTTCTATATCAAAGTAATCCAAAATTCTTGCAGATTGCTTCTACATCATAAGATGCATCAAAAATGTCAGTGATCCATTACATAAAACATCTTGGTCTGTCTGACACTGCAGGCTGATTCTGGAGGCCCATTGGTGTGTGTGAGCATATATTTTTGGGGGGTTGTGTGAAAGTAATCACAAACAGCATGCACTATGTCACTCTAGTGGTGAGCTGTGGTCAGAAGAACAAGCCTGGTGTCTACACCAGCGTCCATACATACAGCTAGATCAGGAGCAAGATCAACTCAACATCAGTCATCTGATTCACCTTACTTTGCTGTGTGTTTTTCTGTACTTAGCAGTCATTTGTATTCTGGGAATAAAAAGGGACAATAGCTTAGTTTGCCTGGGAAAACAACCCAACAAAAGCAGTTTATTAATCATTGATAAAACCAAGAATTTACTCCGAGCCCAGCTTTGAGTTAAAAGAGACACAAACTCACAAAGCTGAACCTGCCAGACAAAAGTAGATCCCATCACTTCAGTAGGCTTATACTTAAGTGCATAAAATGATCAAACCTGTTTTGCAAGACTGCAACAAGGTTTTGTGCTTTCATCATTTGAACTTTCAGCATACAGTATTTATCAGATTTTTTTAAAAAGGACCAAGCAAAGTGTAAAAAAAATGAGTTTGAAATCCTTTGCACTCTGCATCAGTGGCCATATAACAATCTGGTCCAGCCCATATTTCTTCCAAATACACTCAGTATATGAAAGCAAAAACTTTCCTTCAGCATTCCACTCAGTTTGACCTTCGACCTGCAATAACTTTAATTCAGCTTTGTTAATCCTGTCGTTTTGCTTGAATTTGCTAAAAATGGCTCTTCAGTTGAAATTTACACCTTAGCACTCACACAAATACCAACAATCCTTCCAACAAACATCACCAGTGCTGTCCTGGTTCAACATGCTTAATCTCACTCTTAATCATATGAACTCTGCTGCAGTTTGTTATTACATCTATAGCAGCTCTGATAATATTGTGGCTTCTCATGTAACTGCAAAGTCACAATTATCGCTTCATCAAAGTAGTAAAATAACTCAGTCAAATATAAGCACACTTTCTAAAAGTGACCATCTCTGTCTCCAAATGTCTCCTTTGCTCTACGCTTCTTCTATGGCAGCAACTTTACTGGACTTGGTTGTGTTCTGAAGGGTGGCTGAAGACGAAGATGAGGTGGTGCTGGACTTCTTCTCCATGGATCTGAATGAAGTTGTGGTGGTGCTGGACTTTTTCTGCACGGTCTGGATGGTCTTCTTCCTCTTGACATGAAGAACTTCCATCGCATCCATGTTGACACCTTGCTGGATCTCCTCGCTGGTCTCCACCTGCTCAGAAGCTTGCTGTTGCTGTTGTTGCTGCTCCTCCATCATCTGCTGATAATGCAGCTGAAAGGAAGACAGAGAGGAAGTTTTCAAGACCCTTTGCTGTCTAAGGACTTCCTTATTTTATATATATATATATATTTTAAAGACACTGTACTAATCACTAGTGTCACCATTCCATGATGAACTTACCATCATGTGTTGCTGATACTTCGCAATAGCCTCATCAGCGCTAACTCCATCAGCCAGCCCCAACTCTGCAGCCCGGCGTGCAAGCTCTGCTTTATGAGAACCAGGAGGGGTCCAGCCCACTCCTCTGATCCAGTTCAGGTCCGACTTGTAGTTCACCTTGAATAAAAAAGAAAAGAAATGACATTGGTATATTTCTACTACAAATAAGCAAGTGGCCCAAATTTAATACATGGCATTCTTAAATAACTTGGGGTTAATGTTATCAATACATTTCATACAATCTTTGGAAGATTTTGGTTAAGCCTGGGCTTATAGTCAGTTAGTTTTTTTAATTAAAAAAACATGAATTATGATTCTGATTAAGGCAACAAAACAAGCCAAAAATAAGTTGCTCTGACTGAGCAGTTATACTTTGTGGCTTAAAACTGCAAGAATGATTCAAAAGGTCCAAAAACATGGGATCTCTAAACTGGAAAACCAAAACAATAAACTCAAAGAGGGTAAAAGAATTCACAGAATTGTGGCTCATAATTAAACCAATACACAGACCAGTTAAATAATGAGAACGCTCTAAGCAGCAACCACAAAATGACCCCAATATTAATCCATGGGGCAATTGTCCGTGTTAAAAGTAAACATGCTTGTTTTTTCAGGATCATCGTGTGACTAAAAGTAAACACTGAATTTGGCTCATGCCATAGGTCCCACTGTTGCACAAGATATTTGCTTTTTGAGCACCTAACAGTGCTTCTTCCCTAAATACATATCAATCAATAAATAAATGACACATCAATAAATGACAGTAAATATATTTTCAGATCCAGCTCAGTTGCACGAGCGTCACAACTTACATCACTCTGCAGTTTGTAGGCCTGCTTTGCATGCTTGACATTGAGCTGTTCGGGGTCACAGGTGTAGTCGTGGAGCTTGTGTCGATAGGTGAGATCACTAGCCTGAGCTTGGCTCTTTTTGGCGTGCAGGAACTCGGGCTGATCTGGGCGGATGTTGTAGTGGGCATGTTCCTTCTTGGACTGACGTTTGTACTCTAAGTTGCTTTGGAGTTTGCTTGCTGCCAGAGAGTGCAACATCTTAGGGTCATCCTCCACACAGCGCAGGCCTACCTGGTGGCCCTTCTCCTTCAGGTGAGCCTCCTTGTAGCGGAACTGTTGCAGGGAGAAATACAGGGTCAGCTTCCTTTAAATGCCTTTGTTTAATACTGTTACTGTATAGTATAAAAATGTTTATCCTGGAATAATAGCCTCAAAAATGTATTTCAATGCAACAAGGCCCATAACTCACATCACTAGCGATTTCTCTGGAAGCCTTGGCAGTTTGGAAGGGAATAGCGTCCAGCCTCAGGTCATAGCCCGATGTCTTCACTTGCTCCCCAGACGCCTTGTAAACTTTCTTCACGGAAAAATAATGCTCAAGATTAAAATGTTATGTAGAGCTATTATCATCTTTTTTTAAAGGATTTTTAAAAATATTTTTTGCAAGTATTTAGCTGATAAATGTGCCTTACATCACTAATCTGCTGGGCATTCATCTTTGCTCTGATGAAGTCTGGATCATCTGGATGCAAGGTGTATTTATGCATGTCGTCATTCTTTCCAGATTTGTACAGCCTCTGTAGTGGATGAGAGGCACAGGCATGAACAAGGTAGCAATATCACCGCCAGCAGCTAAGACAGCAAAAGACTTAGAGCGGAATCAGGTTTTTGAATCAGTTCTCTCTTATAAACATTTCCATCTTCTTCCTACCTCACTGCACTGCTGATAGCTAGTCTTAGCGTGGACTATATCAGGAGAGTCAGGCACTGAGGTAAACTTTAGGCTGTCTGGCAGCTGGCGATACCTCTTCTGCAAGAAGGAAGACCACACACACATATAGACACAGATGGCAAAAGCTTTTAAATCAATACTGCATAAATGCTAAATTCAGCTTCATATGCAGTCAGAGCTGGAGCTCATAACCTTACAGGAGTTTAATTAAAACCATAAACATGATGGATATATTACTTTAATTTGACAGTAAACTGCAGCAATATTATAAATTAACAGGTTTCGGTGCATTGCTCACATCACTTATAAGTTCTCCAGCCTTTTTGGCAGACTCCAGCTGAGGCGCACCCACTCCATCCCAGGCTACCCCTTTCATGAAATTGAGGTCTGACTTGTAGAGTTTCTAAACATAAAGTAATAGAGCAATAGATGAGTCAGGACATTTGCACTTCCTATTAGTAATTTGATCTCTTCTTCACTCCCAGCTCTCACCTCACTCTGCAGTTCATAAGCCTTTTTGGCCCATTTGACCTTCATGTCGTCAGGGAGCACCGTGTACTCGTGCAGCCTCGTCCTGTAGTCCTGGTCGCTGGCCAGTGCCTGCGCATTCTTAGCAGCCACCAGATTAATCATGTCTGGCGTGAGGTGGTACTGTCCGCTGGTTGTCAGTGCATCCTTGCGGTACTCCTGGTCGCTGGCCAATCGGCCGGCCTGCAGGCAGTGCAGCATATGTGGGTCGTCCATGATGCATTTGACCCCAATGTGCTTCCCCTTTTCCAGCAGGTGGTTGTGTTTGTACTTGTACTGCAGAGGCACAAGTTAGATTAATCAACTGGAACTGATCTGCAAATTTTAATCAAAAGGATACAAGACCCTGCATACGATTCCTACTTTACCAGAGCTTAGCGTGAGCATTTTTTTAAAACTTAATCATGGTAGATTTAACTCTTTAAATGCTTGGGTTTTGCTGTGCTGTTCAACAAATGTGATCTTACATCACTGGCGATGCCCGTGGAGCTCTTGGCAGCCTGGAAGGGGATGTCCTGCATGGTGAGTTTGTATCCCTGAGCCCTCAGAGTGTGCCAGGACTCTCTGTACTTTATCTGCAAAGAAAAAAAAGTTATCTATATTGTATATACATATAACATTTGAAAAGAACATGCTTATGATCACTGTATGCTGTTAAGTACCTCACTAAAGTTGGCTGCATTGATCTTTGCTTGTGTAATCTCTGGCCTCTCACATGTAATAGTGTAGCTGTGTTGGTCATTCACCCCTTTCTCCTTATACAAACGCTGGGACAGAGAGATAAAACCAAGTTTATTTTCATTCAATTCATCAAATATTTCCAGCAAAGTAACATGCCTGGTTATTTTTAGTAATCTTAAAAAGGAATGTTGCAGCTTAAGCAAGCAAAAAAAGACCTGTAGAGTACATTTACAAGAAAAGGAGAAACTAAAACAGTAATGTCATTGTCTTACTTCATTTGCAATCTGTGAACTGTGTTTGGCATGGATAATATCTGGAGAGTCAGCAACAGAGGTGTGCTTGAAGTTGTACGGCTGCTGACGGTACTTTTTCTGTTGCAGAGAGAATTAAACAGTTAGTTTTTGGTGTAAATCAACTCAATGTTTTGAACTCCCACCAACAAAATCAAAATTTAAACCCAGAAAAATTATAGTGAAACATTTCTACCACTGTAAACGTCAGATCCAGAATCAACTATACGATTTCCCTTGATCATGCATCAAGATACGGTGAATATAGGCAACCTAACATGCACTGAAAGCACTAAAAAGGGCAGAAAGTAAATGAAAAAGCATAGGGGATATCTCACTTCACTGATGAGGTCTGTGGCCTTCTTGGATCCTTCAATCTGCAGAGCACCAGTGGCGATCCAGGCTGTGCCACGCAGGTAGTTCAGGTCAGAGCGATACAATTTCTGTAGGGTGGACAAAAAAGAATAAAATAGGAATATTACAGAAGCAAACATGATTCCATTTTATTACTGTCAGTTACTATCTAGTACAAGTTTCAGCCTTTAATAATCAATTTGCCTGGTAGACGTGAGCTGTCTGTTACAGAGATAAATAAACCAGCCTTGTAACCAGCCTCAAACACACTTTAAGTATCAGATACTAGCTGTTTCTTTAAAATAGCTTGGCCTCAACAACTGGCACTAAAAACTGAAAATCTTGATCACATCTCTGAATGTAAAAACAAGTCTCATTACATAGAAACAACCACTGCAAAGGGTTGTTTTGATCTACAAATACGGCATTTCATGTCTTCATTGATTTAATGGTTTAAAATTGTAAAGTACAAATAATGTTGCCTTTGTGCTCTTTTTCACAGCAAGCTCAGTTGTGACGGAAGAGCGTTGTTAAATCTATAAATAAAAGATGCTGCGTGCAGCTGTCTGCCGTCACTCTCACCTCACTCTGCAGGGTGTATGCTTTCTTGGCAGCTAGCAGCTTCAAGTCATCCGGCAGCGCGGTGTATTGATGCAGGGACAGCCGGTAGTCCTGGTCACTGACTAATGACTGTGCCTTTTTAGCATGTGCAACCTCCAGCATGTCCATGGGTAGGTGGAACTTTGAGAGTTCCTTTGCAGAGTCCTTCTTATACTTGATCTAGACGGGGAAATGTGATTACGAGAATATTGTATAATCATTAAAATGTGATTTCTATCAGCTAAACTGCAGAAACTAAGTACTCACATCACTCTGTAGCTTGCTGGCATAGACTGAGTGAGCAATGTTCAAGTCATCCTGCAGTCCCTTCAGGCCGATCATCTTCCCTTTGGTCTTCTGAAATTCTTCTCTGTACTTTTGCTGAAATGACACACAAAACACACAAAGCTTAGTGAGGAGAGCTATTTGAAAATCTGTGTTGACAAGAGCAGTTTCAGTTCAACTTTCTGCTAAAAAATAGTAATAATGTGGTTTCATATGATGAAATGGATTCTCACATCACTGAGAATCTCTGCAGATGCTTTGGCAGACTGGAAAGGAATGGCATCCAGACGCAGCTTGTAACCGCCATCACATATCTTCTTCCAAGATTCCTTGTATTGCGTCTGAAATGTGTCGGATGGACAAACTCAGTTTCACCGCGAAAACATTATATAAAACCTGCCGCAGAGAAGAACTTTTTGACTGACTAAATGTGCCTATGTATGGTTTTACCTCACTGATATTCATGGCATTCAGCTTGGCTTGCACCAACTCGGGTAACTCTCCGCTCAGTGTGTAGTTGTGCTTCATGTTTTCACCCTTCTCCCTGTACAACCTCTGTAAAGAAGAAAGAACAGCACTAAAGATCAGTTTACCGCAATGAAACAAGCCTTAAAATAACTCAATCCGGTGAACTTCTAGGTGCTACAGTGGTTTTTGTGGCATATGTCAAGTGGGCCAAAAAAACTCAACAAGCTAGGTAACAACATGTTTGTTGTATGCTATATCACGCAATAATAACATATGGCTGAGGCTACAAATGTCAGCTGAACTTACATCAATTGCAAGTTTGTTGCTTAGTTTGGCCTGGATCATCTCTGGAGTGTCTTCAACACTGGTGAACTTCAGAGCGCTCACATCCTGACGATACTTTTTCTGGAGAAGAAAAATACCCCAGTGATGAACACTAGGCTGTAACAATGGGAGGCAACCATAAAAAACTCAATGCATATACGTGTTGGGACCACTAGAGGGCACACACTATATCATAAATATCCCACATAGCAAAATTGGTATGGCCTGGATCTGGCCCACACAATGTGCTTACACATGGTCCACATACCGAAAAGAATGACGGCCCCGATCTGGTTTGCCAGAGGTGGCTCACACATGGGCCAGTTGCAGACACACTGCTGGCCCTGTGCTGGCCCAGAACATTTTGAGCTCTGGCCCCAGATGTCAGCCTAATGTGTACCTTAATCAAGCCATGTAATAACAACATGTGCTGGAACATAATAGTGGAAAACTAGCAAGACAAAACTCTGTTCAGACAGTGAATGGACTGATTCTTATATAATGCCTTTCTAGTCATCCGGATTACTCAAAGTGCTCTGTACAACATGCCACATTCACCCAATCACACACTTTGCCTAAACTGGGTGCTTCCTAACAATATTCTAACTCTTGACATGCAGACTGGAGGCAGGGATCGAATCACTTACCCTCTGATCAGTAGGTGACCTGCTCTACCTCCTGAGCTTCAGCCACCCAGTGGTAAACATGACTAAACCCTCACTAGGTTTAGGATAAAGTGTACATCACAAACCTGTCAAACCTGCAACTGAAACGTTGGCTACCATAGCAGTATAGTATCGCAACATGGCATTTGGGTCTTCTAACTAAAATAGGAAAATAGGAACATAAATAGTGCCATCATTGCCAGACCTGGCCCACATCTGGTTGACATACACCCCGCCATGACACAAGTCAGTCAGAAGTGCCAGCTTGATGCCGGATCCGGGCCAGACCTGTTTTGTATGAGCCTGGGCCACATAAACCAAAACATAATAGGGCCAGATGTGACATGCCATCGCATAAACAGTGCCATCTACGCCAGGCCTGGCACATATCTGGATGACATATCACTTGCCATGCCAGAAGTCAGCCAGCTGTGCCGGCTTGACACCAGATCCAGGCCAGACTTGTCTGCTATGTGGGATGGATCCTAACAAATAAACTACCTATAAAAATCAAAAAGATGGAAAAACTAAAGGAGACTTTGTTAGATAGATACATAACCACATGTTCACAAACAGCATACAGAAAAATGCTTGCTCAGGACGGGCTCCAAGATCTGTTCTATTTCATAAACTAATGGTGGTAACATGAGTGGAATGACAAATAAGTGGCTGCTCATGATGAGATTAAGAATAGTGCATGTAGATTCCAGCCTCGTGTATCATTTGCAGAACATTACATAAAAGACTCCACCAGATAAAAAGAAGTGAGTTCTGAGATATCAGATTCTTTACAGGATGGGCTTCTGGAAAATGTAGGTACAAGAAAATGGCAAAAAGGATTTATCAAGAGTGTTTGCTAAGTAGGGGGCATCCGGACTTGAACCAGAGACCTCTTGATCTGCAGTCAAATGCTCTGCCACTGAGCTATACCCCCATTCCTCCAAGTCCTCTAGAAGAACCCTGATAGGTGGGGCTTTGAATTTGATTGCGTCAGGAAACACTAAGAACAAGGCGAGTCAAAGGATAGGACAACATTTGTATGAAAATATAGTTTAGAAATGAACAAAGGTGAAATACTAAGGAACTGCGTTTATCTGAATGCAATATCAGGCCTGGAAAAAGCCCTGATAGCTAAGGCTTTGACTCGAATTGTGTCTGAAAACGCTAAGATACACGAGAGTCAAGAACGTTTGCTAAGTAGGGGGCATCCGGACTTGAACCAGAGACCTTTTGATCTGTAGCAGAGCCCTCGTGGACTCATCCCAGTCCACGAGGGCCAATGTCCCTGCAGGTTTTGGATCTCACCCTGGGTCAACACACCTGAATCACATGATTAGTTCATTACCAGGCCTCTGGAGAACTGAAGACATGTTGAGAAGGTAATTTATCCATTTAAATCAGCTGTGATGGATCAAGGACACATCTAAAACCTGCAGGGACACCGGCCCTCATGGACTGGGATTGGGGACCCCTGCTCTAGAAGAACCCTGATAGCTAAGGCTTTGACTCGGATTGTGTCTGAAAATGCTAAGATGCATGACAGTCAAGAAAGCTTGCTAAGTAGGGGGCATCCGGACTTGAACCAGAGACCTCTTGAGCTGCAGTCAAATGCTCTGCCACTGAGCTATACCCCCGTTACCCCTGATCAATGAATCTGACAAAATTTGCATAAAATTATTCGTTAGAAATGCACAAAAGTGAAATATTAAAGATTTAGATTTATCTGAATGCAAAATCAAGCATGCAAAGAGCTTTTGCTAAGTAGGGGGCATCCCGACTTGAACCCAAGACCTCTTGATCTGGGGTCAAATGCTCTAGAAGAACCCTGATAGCTAAGTCTTGATGCATTCTCAATTATCCAGGAAAGTAAATCTCCAAAAGTTGATTCTGTTCATCTGGACGTAGCGTTTTGTAGGAGAAACGTTTCGTCACTCATCCAAGTGACTTCTTCAGTCTCAGCTGACTGCAGGTTTCCCCTGATAGCTAAGGCTTTGACTCGGATTGTGTCTGAAAATGCTAAGATGCACGAGAGTCAAGGATGATAAAGGACTCTTGACAAGAGTCAAGGAGGGTTGCTAAGTAGGGGGCATCCGGACTTGAACCAGAGACCTCTTGATCTGCAGTCAAATGCTCTGCCACTGAGCCATACCCCCATTCCTCCTAAAGCTCTAAAAGATCCCTGATAGCTAAGGCTTTGAATTGGATTGTGTCAGGAAACACTAAGAACAAGGAGAGTCAAAGGATAGGACAACATTTGTATGAAAATATAGTTTAGAAATGAACAAAGGTGAAATACTAAGGAACTGCGTTTATCTGAATGCAAAATCAGGCCTGGAAAAAGCCCTGATAGCTAAGGCTTTGACTTGGATTGTGTCTGAAAATGCTAAGATGCACGAGAGTCAAGAATGTTTGCTAAGTAGGGGGCATCAGAACTTGAACCAGAGACCTTTTGATCTGCAGTCAAATGCTCTGCCACTGAGCTATACTCCTATTCCTCCAAAACCTCTAGAAGAACCCTGATAGGTAAGGCTTTGAATTTGATTGTGTCAGGAAACACTAAGAACAAGGAGAGTCAAAGGATAGAACAACATTTGTATGAAAATATAGTTTAGAAATGAACAAAGGTGAAATACTAAGGAACTGCGTTTATCTGAATGCAATATCAGGCCTGGAAAAAGCCCTGATAGCTAAGGCTTTGACTCGGATTGTGTCTGAAAATGCTAAGATGCACGAGAGTCAAGAATGTTTGCTAAGTAGGGGGCAGAGACCTTTTGATCTGCAGTCAAATGCTATGCTACTGAGCTATACCCCCATTCCCACTGGACAAAGAATCTGACAAAACTTTCATGAAATTAAACGTTAGAAATGGACAAAAGGGAAATATTAAAGATTTAGATTTTTCTGAATGCAAAGTCAGGCCTGCAAAGAGAGTTTGCTAAGTAGGGGGCATCCCGACTTGAACCCAAGACATCTTGATCTGGGGTCAAATGCTGTAGAACAGGGGTCCCCAATCCCAGTCCACGAGGGCCGGTGTCCCTGCAGGTTTTAAATTTCACCCTGGGTCAACACACCTGAATCACATGATTAGTTAATTACCAGGCCTCTGGAGAACTGAAGACATGTTGAGAAGGTAATTTATCCATTTAAATCAGCTGTGATGGATCAAGGACACATCTAAAACCGACACCGACCCTCGTGGACTGGGATTGGGGACCCCTTCTCTAGAAGAACCCTGATAGCTAAGGCTTTGACTCGCTTTATAGTTTTATGTTTTTTACCATGTAAAATCAGATTTCCTCAGATTTTAAAGTATGAACTTTAACTTGAATTGAAAAATATATAAACAGATATGATTTTAAACCTTGGAAGTTTCTGTGATATAACTCTCTAACCAAACTGAACACTAAGAAGATTGAGACTGATCAAAAAAGAATACTTTTGCCTCATTTTTACTAAAATAGGGGGAAATATTAATAACATTTAACAGTGATTGTTTTATAGCTACTCGGAGCAATGCCTTTTGAGTCATAGTATTAAACATTACCTCGCTGACCAGCTCCCCAGCTTTCTTTGCTTGCAGGACATCCAGAGATTTCGAGGCCTCCCAGCCAACGCCCTTCATCCAGTTCAAATCTGACCTGTACTGTTTCTGAAAACAGACGTGCGCACATATCAGTATCAAATTCTGCAGCACTTTTGCATGAAATGATTGGTCATTCCAGTGCCTAAAAGTAAGATTTACATCGCTTTGTAGTCCATAAGCTTTCTTCGCCCAGGCAACATTAATGTCAGTTGGCAGAGTAGTGTATTCATGGAGTATAGTCCTATAATTGGTCTCGGTTGCCAGGTCTTGAGCCTTCTTGGCATGGCTGATGTTCAGCATATCCAGGGAAACACTGGAAATGAAGATTAGTTTCAATGAGGAGCTTTGTTCCAAAACTGAAGAAAATTAAAGGTCAGTTATTGTTGAGTTATATTGAATCGGTGCTCTTTGCTGATTGGGGTCTACTTAAAAAGAAGGATAATACACTTCATTTTACTTTGACTTTATCTGGGGTGATGGCTCATGCAGTCTTTATCAGAGCTTGTTTGACCTTTTGAAATGAGATGTTCTGTAAAACTTTCTAAATTGCTGCTGGCATGAAAAGAAAGCAGGATATTGCTAAGGAATCTGCTAATAATGTTTGTAATAATCTAAAAGCTTCTGTCAGTAGTTTTCCTCTTCAACTGATATCTGATAACTGATATAAGCTCTTTATCTCAGTTTTAGAGTTACTGAAATGTTATAACACATGCATCATTACCCTCTGAGGTATAAGGATAAGAATATTAGGGCTAAATGACCTCGCTAACTCAGAAAATGCAAAATGAATGCAAAATGAATTGCTTCACTTATTACCAATTAATTGAAGAAGACCATGTGATACAGATTTAAGAAACTATACCCAACTATAAATGACTCCCTTTACTTTATCTCTAGTACCAGATGCATCTGGGTGTGAAGAACTAAGCTGGGCCTCACCTGTATTTGGTCTTAGTGTCCTCGTAGTTCTTTTTGTAGTGGCGATCACTCTGTAGTTTGGTGGCCAGAGTGGAGTGAGCCATCTGAGAATCCTCACTGACCGCTTTAATGCCAATCATCTTGCCTTTGTTTTTCTCATACGTCTCTTTGTATTTCACCTGCAAAAAGACAAGAAATAAATGGTTCAAGATGCTAAATGCTACTTCTTAAAGAATCCAATGATTTAAAAATGCTGCAACTCAACCTAACCTAAGGTTATTGCAAATTTCAGAGTAAAAGAGAATAGAAACTCACATCACTAGCCAGGTCTCTCTTGGCTCTTGCTGTGAGTATAGATAGGGAGTCCAAATGGAGCTCAAAGCCCTTTTCCCTCTGCTTCTCCCAGTTGCTCTTGTACACTTTCTGCAAAGACAAATGCATGAGGAAAAAAATCATATTGGCACCTCACACGCACATATTGAGAAACTCGTTAAATTGCTTTCACCTTCAGGTGGAAACACAGAAAACTGTGAGGGCTGCGTGAGACAGACTAGAGACAATTTGTGAGACAAATTAAGCGTGAAAGACAATTTCACGTTGAACGGTGCGTGAGCTGCTACTTCAAAAGACTTAAAGTGCATTATATCACGTCATGTGGATTTTTAAAAGCAAATCTAATTTTGATAATTTTAAATTATTGGACTGAATAACTGGCTAACCAGCTTGATTCTGTGCCATATGGAGACACTAAATAAGTTCAGCTGAATATAAGAAATTGGCTTAAATAGATTCCGCTTTCTGAGAACAACACTATGTCGAATCAGGTCACAGAATCAAACTTCCTTGGTGTTTTTAAGAAGATAAAATACAGTTTGTTTGTGACATTTTATATATATATATATATATATATATATATATATGTATATATATATATATATATATATATATATATATATATGTATATATATATATGTATATATATATATATATATATATATATATATATGTTTGGTTGATATATGCAGTTTTGTGATGATACCCTATGATTCATTAACTTGTATAATCATCTTCAGCAGCACTTACTTGAAGTAATCGTTTTCTGCAGATCCTGGTTGCTAGTTTTTTACCTTTTTAATTTCTATGAAAGAACAAAGAACGTACTTGGTTTTCCACAAAACGTCCCTTTAAAACATAATTTGTCAAATGATTGTATGCATGAACTTATACCAGTTCAAGTGTAAGACACACGGCAGTCAACTGCACATTCTTGAGGAGCTTGTATAATGTAGCAGATGACAGATATAGTTTAAAAATGTGAATAATTGTTTTCTACATCAATTTTTTTTATAAATGAACTTACTGCACTGAGAAGGTCCGCGTTAGCCTTTGCTTGTCTGAAAAGAGGTTCGTCCTTTGTGATGGTGTACTGGTGCAGCATCTGCTCTGTGTTTGCTTTGTAGGCCAACTGAAAAGTCACATAGATTAGTAAATACTGCAAGAATGCACTAGAATGAATGGCGTCTCATTCCGGCTCTAAAGTGGAGACTTACATCGCTCTGCAGTTCCTGGCTTTTCTTTGCGTGCTTGATGGAGAGATCATCGGCCACCTGGGTGAACCTGATGCTGTCTGCCTTCTGACGGTATTTGGTCTGAGAGACAAAAGCAGCCACATAAACGGTGTGCTTGAAAGAAAACAGCAACAAACTAAAATATAAACACAAGCACATTTCCACTCACATCACTAAGCAGCTCTCCAGCTTTCTTTGCCTGAGTGATGTTGAGACATCCTTCGGTCTCCCAGCCCACTCCTTTCATCCAGTTCAAGTCTGAACGATACTGGTTCTGCAGAGAGGAACAAATGTCAAGTAAGACTTCTCCAAAAGACTTCTCTTTGCCTTTTTCTTCATGTCTCTGCATTTAAAAGAGACCCCTTAACCAAAATATCGCCCTCAGGTGGCTCTCTCACCTCACTTTGGAGGGCATAAGCCTTTTTGGCCTGCTGGACCTTGATGTCATCTGCCATGACTGTGTAGTCGTGGAGCTTTGTGCGATACTCCAGGTCACTGGCGAGTGCCTGGGCCTTCTTGGCATGGCTTAGGTTGATCATGTCCAGAGGAAGGCTGTACTGGGCCTGGCTCTCTTTAGAGCCCTTCTTGTATTCAATCTGAAGTTGTAACAAAAAGCAATAGGTAACCTCTGAGGTTATACTCTGGGCTTGTGTGAGTCACACAAGTCTACACTATTACATTGCAGATCAAGCAATTCTACTTACATCACTGCTCATCTTAGCCACTTGCAGAGAGTGCAGAGTCTTGGAGTCGCTCACGTTGACCCCCACAGCCTTCTCCTTGTTCTTCATGTAACTCTCTTTGTATTTAATCTGAAACACATGCCCGTCTGACTTGATTGCATTTGCCAGCTTTTACTTCTGATTAAAGCCACTTAGATTTTTGCTTAGATGTCTTTGCAGCAAAGAGAAGCGTGAGTTTACTTACGTCACTTGCAAGGTCTCGGGAGGCCTTGGCTGCTTTGACGCTCAGATCGTCCACACCAATTTCACAAGCTTTAGACTTTGTCTTCTCCCACTCCTCTTTATATTTAATCTGAAGAAACAGAAATGGGTTATGGCATCATAATGCCAATAATAAGATAGATCATGTGGATTGGTATTGAATTCTGGGTGCTTGCATGACAAGTGAAGGTAAGCTATTGATGCAAGTGTGAGAAGAGTAAACTTACATCGCTACACAAAGCAGCATTGGCTTTGGCTTTTTGGATTTGGGGCAGGTCTTGGGATAGTGTGTACTGATGCTTTGTCTTCTCATACCCGGCTTTGTAATTTAACTAGAGGCCACATGAATTACATGGTTAGAAAAACTAAGAAACTTATTAAGTGTTATGCCTGGTGTTATACTGTTTACTTACATTGCTGACAAGCTGAGCATTTTTCTTGGCCAAAACAATGTCAGGTGTGTCTGTCACTGACTTGTACTTCACCTGGTCAATGTGCTGCCTGTAGTTCTTCTGCAACCACAATGACAACAGCGCTGGGTTGAAGTTTGCTATCTGAGAACTGACTTTACATTTTAATAATTTTTCTGATTTTAAGTGCTTTTTTAAAAAAAAAACTTTTAGCGTTAAAATGTCCCTTTGTCTTAATTAGATTGTTGGAGGCTGTACCTCTTTCAGTGGATCCAGTTTTCTTTGGCTTTGGTAACCTGGTGTAAGATTGGCCGGGTAGTTGTATTCAGCCTGCTCCTGCTCACAGCCTTGTTTATAAGTAATCTGAGATATGCAGGGCAAAACCACCACATCAATAAAATCACTCGCACAGACAGTTGACAGTTTATCATTTTCTATTTACAAATTAAACATGTAAAATAGTTTCTTTTTATCCGTGTAATATGAAATCAAATCCAACCAAGCAGATCTAATACACTGATTTGATTAAAAATAAGACTTACATCACTTGCCAGCTTCCTCGCTTTCATGGCATGCATGGTCTTCTTATCAATACCCGAGTCTTCATAGTGGCCTTTCATACCAGTAGTGTATTTCTCTTTATATTTGTTCTATAGAAAATATTTTTTAAAAAAGAAACATTTTCATGTGCTGATATCAGGTATTAATATATAAATACGTTGTTTGTAGGGTGTCAAAAAATCTACAAAATTATCTAATTATATATATTTGACACTGTTTGCGATTAAACTTACATCACTGGTGAACTTGGCAACCTTGGCTGCATTTTGAAACTGTGGGGTCTCACAGAAATTGATGCTGTGTCCTTTGCTGTTCTCCAAGTCTTTTTTATACTCCACCTGTTAGCAAACGTAAAAATAAAGCAGCCAAGCTGTAACATTTTTCACTGCAACCTCATTTTTCTGTTTTCCACAGTGAGAGCTGATCCTTTGTGGCACATAGGTGTGAGATAAGTTCCTCCCACAAATCAGTCACCATCACTGACACTCCATCATCACTCAAGTCTCTGAGACCAACCTTTAATCTTAAACATGCTTTGCTGAGCTTAACATTAAAACCATTTCCCTATTTAACATGTCAGTGTCTTTATCATTAAAATACCACACGGGGGAAACCTCACCTTTAAACACTGGTGCTTGAAGTTATGTGATCATGGCTGTTATTAGGGCCGTCTTTTCTGCTAGCTTTATGCTCAAGTGCAAATAAAGTCACTGATCTCAACCTCTGGATGCTGTTTGAATCGTTGGAGCTGTTTAGAATATTTTCATAAAATTATCTTAGAAATCTAATGCTTTGTGCTCCAGCGTGGTGAGTGAAATACCAGTATCACATTTAGTACTAATATAAAGTCTATCGATGCACCATGCTAATCAAGTTTGCTAGTGTTAGCTTGTGGTGGGCAGATTAATCCAACGCTGGTATTGGTTTTGGATCGAAAGTAGTGCTATATGATCGATATTTTGTTTCTATCTTCTTACTTGAGTATGTAGTACACTGAATTGGGTTAAATATTTGTTTTTTAATGCAAAAATATACCTCAGTCATCTTGTGTTCACTGTCAAATCTATAGCACAACAGAAATTGACACAAAGTGCTTTAGAGACAGGCACATTTACATTCCAGAAAACAGTTTCCATAAGCAATAAAAAGCTGAAAAGTGTGTTTTATTGTGTAAACTAAAACTGAAAGTGATTTAGTGTTTATTAAATGTGATGATGATGATGATGATGATTCATTTTTTAAAATCATGACATGCTGCTCTTTGCTACACAAGCTGCCTTTATAGGTTAAAAGTATCAGTGTGGGCATTGGTATCTGAAATACTTGCCCTGTATTTACTTAAAATACTTTACAATTCGCAGTATAGAGCAGCACTAGTGTTAGCTGATAACTTCTCATCCAAATATTTCTACTTTTGGATTAAAAAGCCAAAACGACTACACTCCAGGGTTTAAAATGCAACTCACCAACCATGCTATGTTCTTTATTTACAGTCTGTCATTATATCATAAACATTATTTGAAGCAAAAAACAAAAAAACAAAAACAAAACAGATAATGTGTCTGCGTGGTTTTGGTGGAAAATTAGATTCAGAATAAGAGCTAATTTCTAACACACATATTTTTAAGGCTAAGAATAGATTCTTAAAAATAAAGCGCAGTGTGAGGTAACCTTAGTTTGGCAGGATGTGCCATGACCTTGGAGGTAAGCTGTCACCTCACCACACAAGCATTTCAGAGATGCTGAAAATGCAATTCAGGAGGCTTCATGTCTACTGGACGCTGACACAGTACACCCAATATCTCCCACTCTTAAACACACATACATACATTTACCTGAGACTGACTGTTGCTTAGACAAAAAGCTATTTGAATATTCACATTGTTCTTTCCCTGCTTTCCAGGGCATGAATAAATCTAGACACACAAATGTATTTAGCGAAGGTTGTATGCTTCTCATGGGCCTCACCTCACTGACAATCTTGTTGATTTTTCGTGCGTTCTTCAGTGCCAGATTATCCTCAGAGGTCAGACTGTGAAAGTGTGACGTGCCCTTCATCTTGTTTAAGTCTTTCTTGTATTTTAACTGGAAAGAGATGAAAAATTACTAAGCGTGTTGTAGGAGGAGAAGGACAAACAGTTTTGCTCCTGCAAGGTTGAGGAACACACACAAACAGAGTCTAATTCAGTCACTGCGGATAGTTTAGAGAATGATGACATCAGGTCTCCTCATTGTTGTCCCTCGTCTGCTATTCTGCCCGGTGTTGACAAGGACACTTGATCGATGAAGCTGAAACTCTAACACACTACACAGCAATGTTTTGACAACATTTACTACTAGTCCACATCACTAGATGACAGATACAAGTTCCCTTTTTAACTACACGCAATCCTTCCAACACCTACACAACAAAGCATCTAAATGTTAGACTCAACATATTTGGGACTCGGGAGGTAAAGCAGGTCATCTGCTGATCGGAAGGTTTGTGATTTGATCCCTGGCTCCTCAGGTCTGCATGCCAAATATCCTTGGGCAATATACTAACCCCAGGTTACTCTCCGATTCATCCATCAGAGTGTGAATGCTAGTGAGAAAGCACGTAAAAGCACTGAAGAAAGTGAATGTGGCATGTTGTATAAATCATTTTGAGTGCGCTGGGAGAGTAGAAAAAGGCTAAATAAGAATCAGTCCATTTACCAAGATGGACCAATTACATGTTTGTCAAAGATACTTACAGCTTTTAGAAATATTTCACTGGGTCCACAGTCAGATTGATACTTACATCACTGGCAATTTCCTGTGCCTTCTTTGCAAGGTGATAACCAGGCGTAATCATGGCGGGGAAACTGCCTTTGCCTCGCTGTTGCTCGTATTCTTCAGTATAGGCAATCTGGAAACAGGAGAGCACTTTGCTTTATTTAGTTCACTTTGAATTAAAACAAACTGATGGAACAGTGACAGTAATTTTCATACGTGGCTGAAGTTCTCTGCATTTTCTTTGGCATGGACAATCTCAGTAACGGCCGCTTCAGCGCTGGCTTTCCCCTTTATCTCCTGTTCGTACATCTGACGATACTTGATCTGGTTCAGCATGAAAAAAACAGCATTTAAACATTTAATCACAAACATGCATTAGTATTTACTTGCATATGTGTGTGCTGGTTTTTTTGTTTTTTGTTTTGTACTACTTACGTCACTGGCCTGCTCAGTGGCCTTCTTTGACATTTTGTATCCAGGCGTAAGGTGTGCAGGGAAACTACCTTTGCCTCTCTGCTGCTCATATTCTTCTGTGTAGGCATACTGATGAAAAAGAGGTGACGCCTCATATCCATAAATATATTATTGTAACAATATATATGTTTATAGTTGAGCAGAGCTAGTTAAAAAAAAAAAAATTGTCAACAATGTCTGAAGGGCTTACATCGCTAACAATTTGTCCTTGTTTCTTGGCCAGAATCACCTCTGGGGGGTCCACAAATGTTGTGTATTTGGAAACTCTTTCCTCATGTCCTTTTTTATATTCCAGCTGAAGAGAAAGACAACAAAGCAATTTTATTTGGCCTCTTGAATTTTTGATAAACTTGCATGGATTGTTTAACAGAAAGGGAAAATCAGTGAAGTTTAATCTTTTCTGTGAGGTACAGAAAGCTAAATGAAATCCACTTACATTACTTGCTAAGGTATTTGCCTTCTTGGCAGTTTGGTAGCCCGGTGTGATCATTGCAGGGAAGCTACCCTTTGCTTTTGACTGCTCATATTCTTCTGTGTATTTGACCTGCACAAAAAACAAAGCCACAAAATCAGCCATGTGACCAACACTGTTAAAAATTGTAAGTTTTTTTATATCAACTATTTAAATAGAATATACTCATGATACAACAACACAACAACCAGTGAGAAAAAAATGTGTACTCACATCACTGGTGGTATTCTGTGCCTGGGACATTGTCACTATCTCCTGGTTGCTCACCATCCCTGAATACCAGGTCTGCTGCTGTGAGAACTCAGACTGAGACTGAAAGGCCTGTTTATATATAAAAGATAAACATGGTCAATTACAAATGTTCCTAAACCAGGTAATTATGCATCTTGCAAGGTTTTTATGAACTTGTTAAATAAGCCATGCAATTCTTTTATGTGAAATGATACAAAAAATAAACAAGTGCTTACTCATGACAGACAAAAGATTTGGCTGAATTAAAATACTAAAGTAGAAGAAATTAGGAAGTTTGAAAAATAATTTTTAATTCTTCTCTCTTTTATTTGATAAAGATAAGAATTTGGGTTGAAAATTCCCTTTAAAAGAGTTCAATGGCCAGTTGCTCTCCCAGGAGCTCACCTGGCTGGCCATCTGATTGGCTAGGCAAGCCTTCTCCAGCTCCATGGATCTCGTGTCACAGTGGAAGGTGGACATAAAGCGTTCGCCATCTTCGCGATACTTCAGCTACAAGGATGGCACATGGATGACAAGCATTAAGCCAAGGCCAGCGAGCATTTGCACATGCAGACGCTGCACATGTGACTGCAGCATCCATTTTGGTAGTTGGATGCTACTAATCACCTAAAAATAAGAATAATTTTTTTACTGCTAGTCCTAACTGGTATTGCTTTACTTCAAGAGCGCCAAACATCTCTCTATTCTTGTGCTGCAGGAGAACCTGAGCTGAAAAGCTAAATGATGGAAGGGATAATGTTAGAGAGCTGGTATTAATAACTAAGATGTTCCACTCAAGATGGTACAAGACCTGCCCAGAACGAACCAGAATAGAGTACTTTGTATATCATCCTAGAGCTGTAAAAACCATCCCAAGCTAATCTTAGAATAGCTCTATGTCAGAGGAAGAGACAGGACAGAGTGACGTCTCTAGAGCATCATCGCCTAAAGGGTATAAAGTACAATCAATAGGAATAAGAAAGCAAAAGCTGCATGTCAACCCAAGCTTTTTAAATGTTCAGTGGGGTAAATCTAGACAGGGTGTTGAGGGCCACTCATGATTCGAGGTCAGCCCTCAGATCAAATGTCGAAATGTTAATTCCCATATCCCTCCAGTGGCTTAAAACAGTAGCCGAGGCGCTTGCTAGCCTACTGCTAATATAAGCATGAGAGCCTTGCGTGAACTTAGAGACACAGACAAACTCAGACAGACAGAAACAGGTGGCTGAGCAGAGGAGAGGAAGGGATGTGAAGCTGTTTTTCCTGACATATAATTTTAGCCTGTTGAAGCATAAAGTGGGCTAAGTGGAGGGGGGTGTCTAGCCCCTGTC
The DNA here is from genome assembly GCF_051167445.1 of Perissodus microlepis. Taxonomy (NCBI): domain Eukaryota; kingdom Metazoa; phylum Chordata; class Actinopteri; order Cichliformes; family Cichlidae; genus Perissodus; species Perissodus microlepis. The sequence goes on from NC_140468.1 coordinate 13,779,552, forward strand.
AGGGAAACAGAAATAACCTGAGCCAGTCTCCATTCCAAACCACGTCCGTCACCACGGCCTCAGAACCACCGACCACCTCTCGTAAAGAAGGAATTAGACCTTTGTGATCCAACAGTAATGGATACAAATGCTCAGGGTCAAATCTCAAGTTTTTTACTGCCTTTTTAGACCTCGGTGCTCAGTATAAATAACAATCTTTAGAGTAGACACAGCCATGAACTGTCTTTGCTCTAGTGCCATAGACAGTAACAACAATGCCAGTGAGTCAGAGGACTGAAACATGTTGCATGGCATGCATGATGCTGCTGTGGTTTTGCTCATGATGTCCTCTTACCTCACTGCTGGCCTTACTTTGCTTCTTTGCGTTAATGTTGATGGGGGTCTCATAGACGCTTGTGAATGTGTTGTTCCTTGGATTGTGCCTGAAAGGATGAGATACACATATAGTTGCCAACATGGTCACACCAGGTGTAATTCACAACGTTAAAAATGGGACCCTGGCTATCGTGCAATCGTGGTTTACTAAGATGCAGTTAATTTGAACCCTCTGTGCTTTACTCATTAAAAAAAGATTATGTCTTTATTTATTTTTATCGTGTCTGGTGATTAACTACAAACGCTCAATAGGCATTGCAGTAGTATTGACTCCTACTTACACAGAGCAGTACGGCCTCTTCTTGTGGCTGACAAAGTTATTTGGAGTGAGTACCATTTTGCAGACATCACAATGAAAACATGCTTTGTGCCAATTCTGCCAAAAATGAAAGAAAGAAAAAGAAAGACAGACCATGAATCTTTAAATCCGTGTTCAGAGGAAACATGACTGGAATCTAGTTCATTAAGCAGAGAAAAAACGCTGGACAAGTAATTTCTGGTATATCTGATTAATAAGAGGCCCAGAATAACATCAGTAATCACATCACATTTTTCCACATGGACTTAATGACTGATTCTCTAAAGCTTTAATGTCACTGTTAAACTGTAAGTCTTTTTTTGTCCAGTCTTTTAATTAAAAACAATCTTATGTCCATAACCATTGTGCAGCTGTTATTAGTTTTATGGCTAACACAGACACATTCGAGAGTTCACTTTAACCCAAGAAGGCATTTATTTATAAATGCTTTAATGTATTACCTGGTCAATGCAGTTGATCTTCTCAGCTGGGTAGACCACAAACCCACACCTGGCACAAGACTGCATGGTGAATGTTTTCCCTTCTTCTCAAAATCTCTCGTGAAAACCAGTAAAACTAGCGTGAAGTATTGGCCAAAATGAAGTCGGGTCAGTCAGACGGACAGACGGCCGTTTAGCTGAGGAACTGGGAATCCCAGACAGTAGCGGTAGCGCGTCTCTGGTGGCTGAAAACTTAGCTCTGTGACTGTGGGACTGTGAAACTGGCTCTTACTTCACACCATGTCCCATGATGGACCACCCCCCTTCTGTGCCCCATGCTCAAAGACTGGCCGAGTCCAGCTGTCTGTCTGCAGAGAGGGGGAAACAGAGTGACAGAGAGTTCACATGTCAATCTATATGTGTAATGATCCTCAGTTGGACAGCTACCTCAACTTTGAGTATCTCCACATGACTAACAACATAAAACTGTGATTCCCTGTGTAATACTTTTACTTAGTCAAGTCATCAGCCATGCATGTAAACACAAAGTGTAGGCTGCTTGTTTAAGGCAGGTTTCTGTAGACTTACAAAAGATTTAAAGAACAATGACACAGACATACGAGAAAAATACACATAAAGTGAATACTAAAGAAAAGGGTTAACCCAACATTAGCAAACAGCTTTTTTGACACAAAATGAGGCAATCAAGACCCTTCTGAAGCTCAAAAGGGTCAGGGCTGTATTCACTGTAGGAAGACTGTCATGAGGTTGAGGTTTTTAATCTAACTGTGATAATAGGTCACATACCTTGACCTCATAGGATTTTTTTTGTGATTTTTGATAGATTAAATATGCAATAGGAGTAAATATTTAATGCTTTGAAATTAATTGTTTATAGAGTATTCTTATACTTGAAGGAAATAGTTTCATATTAGGGAATTAGTCAGTTATAACATATTACTTTTCTTTGCGTGATCAGAAACGTTCGATGTTTGAGGTTATTAACTTCAGTCTATAATGTGACATTTTATCTGTGATGTCTTAAAATGCTTCTTTGATTTTCTAATGGATCAACTGTTTTAGTCTAAGATACAGTAAGACTTCTTGTGCCTTTTACAATTTCATTACAATAAGAATAGAAACAGGAGCAGAAACAGAAATACTCTGTTAGATAAAATAATTTTAAAAATAACTAAATAAGCTTGAATTACTAGCAACCAAGATACAGAAAATAACAATTAAATGTCTTAGTGTAATAGCCACAGATAGAATGGATCTCTTGGAGTGCTCAGAGATCCTTTGGGCCAATGAGGCTGTTGCTGTGTGTGCTGCAGTGACCAATCAGAGAGGCATGTGTCGGGTGGGATAGATTGCCCATGATGCTGAGGAGTTTCTTCAGCATCCTGCTCTCACACCTCTACTGGAGTCTGATGCTCCACTCCCAGAACTGAACCAGCCTTTTAGTTTGTTCATTCTGCTGGCATCAGCTGCTTGCACTCTGCTGCCCCAGCTCACATAGAAAACCACACTTGCCACCAGAGTGATAAACTGATATTGACTGATATTGAAGGTTCTGAGCTTCCTTAATAGATGCAGGAGACTCTGGTCCTTATTAAAGACAACCTCTGTTCTCTTGGACCGGTCCAGTTTCTTGTCTATGTGTGCTCTTAGGTATCTGTATTTTTCAACAGCATCAGTTCCCCTCACAATAACAGTGGAGGGAGGAGGAACATGGCTCAGTGATAGAGCCAATAAAAGCTTGTCTTAAGTCTAAAATGTAGAGGGTGAAGAAGAAGGATCATAAAACAGTTCCCTGTGCTGCTCAGTGTACTGTCAAAGCAGCAGCTCCCCAGCCAGAACTGCCTGGTAGTCTAATGACTATGAGTGGAGCATCGACCTGCCCAGATTCCCCCAGTACTAATGGTCGTAATGGTATTAAAAGCACTGGAGAGCAGGTAGATGAAGGCATCCTCCGCATCTGTGCCCTCGGTAAGAAAACTACAAGGGGTCCAGCTAAGGCTCCACCAGATGCAGATAACAGAGGATTAGCATACAGTTTTAATTTGGTATATTTGATAGGTGCTTTTCAATACCCGGCGAGGCACTGAATAAGATTTTCTTTAAACTTTAAGCAGTGATTAAGAGACAGAAAAAAATATATAAGAAACAAACTGCATTTGTAATTTAGGGCAACATTAAACAAATGAATATACATACCTGGCATAGATTATTCGCTTTATGCTGTATTATTATGTCTTCACCGGCCAGCACAGAAAAAAGTCTTAATTTACGTTTGTGGATATAAATTTGATCAATATACTACAGGTAAATGCTGTCACGAATATTTCTGCTCCAGAGCAACTAAAACCTTTCCCATTTGGAAGAGAAAAAAGATAAACCTTCATAAAGTAATCTTGCTTTTAGTACATCCTTTATTATTATTGTTATTGTTATTGTTATTGTTATTTGCAAACAACTAGTCGTTTTTCTCCTTTCAGAAAACAAGTGTGCCAAGTGTGCAGGTAGGAGGGACGCAGTGCTGTGACGCAGTTACGCAGTCGCGAGAAGTCAAACCGTACTTTCTCTTTCTTTCACATGGAAGAAGGGACAGAAACTCAGAAGGAGACACTTTGGAGAACGAAAATAAGTCAGGTAACTTTAGTGTTACAGCGAAGTTCGCGTAACACAGTACGATTCAGCTTAACTTCACTCCTGTGTATTAATCTCTTTAGGTATACTTAAAGAAAATGAAAAGTTTATTTACGTATTTTTAGCTAAGTCGCTTTTCTGCTACATGCTAACCAGACATGAAGCTAACAAGTCAAGTTGAATGCCTCAATGTGTTAAAGTGTTAATAAAAGCAGTCTAAATTTAGCTAGCTGTCCGTTTTCAAACCGTTGAGGTGGGACTGAAGAAGATTAAGGAAGTGAGGCAAACTTGTCTCAAAATAACGCCAACGTGTGGTTAGTTTACACCTAATGTACGGAAAGCAGTAGGTTAAGTAAACCATAACGTTATGTTCGATTTGTGTGCTAGAAGAAGATGGCTGGATACGCTGGTGAACCCTCTGAACTTGGAGAGGGTGGGGGAGATGGGCCGGTGACAGACGAAACAGACGCCAAGCCTGACCGCAAAGGGAGATTTCTGCTATTTGGGAGGTGACTTCCTTTTTATTGTTTCTAAACATGAAAACCAGTTAACCTTCGAGGGAAAAAAAGGTCATAAGTTTGGGCCCTAAAAATAAACTCAGTATAACTCAAATAATCTACGTACTGTAATAATATAGGTATTAAGCTGTGGGTTTTGCTTTCATTATTATTCCCTCACTCATTTACAAGGTGTGTGTTCATTTACTGTGGTTGTATCAAGATAAGGTACATGTACTGGACACTTTGTTAGGTACACCATACTAGTACTGGATTGGACCTTTTCTTCCCTTCGGAAGTGCTTTAATTATGGAAAGGTTCTTGAAACGTCCCTCAGAGATTTTGGTCCATATTGACATGACAGCATCACACAGCTGTGTAGGAGATTTGTTGGCTGCACATCCATAGTGGGACTCTCACTCTCTGCCGCATCCCAAAGGTGGACTGAGATCTTGGGGATCATCTCAAGTTCAAGAAACCAGTTTGAAATTATCTGGATTTGTGACACAGCACGTAATTGTGCTGCAAGAAGCCGTCAGGAGGTTATTATACTGCAAGCATAAAGGGATGGTTAACATCCCTCAGATAGGCTGTAGTGTTGAAGAAATGTTAAGCTGGTGAGCCAGTGTGAAGGTGAGAGATGCTCTTCTACTTAAATTGATTGTTACGAATGTTATCAGCTTGACGGAGTCTGGCTGACCTCATCTAACCTCGCTGGATAGTTTCTCTTTTTTTGGACCTTCCTCTCTAAACCCCAGAGACTGTCGTGTGACAAGATCTCAGTAGATCAGTAGTTGAAATACTCGGACCATCCCATCTACCAGTAACCATGCCACATTTAGTCACTTAAATCACCTTTCTTCCCCGTTCTGATGCTCAGTTTTGAACTTTAGCAGATCATCTTGACCATATCTACATTCATAAATGCACTGAGTTCCTGCCATGTGATCGGTTGATTAGATGTTTGCAATAACAAGCAATTGAGCAGATGTACCTAATTAGGTGGCTGGTGAGTGTGTAGTTTTTAAACCATCCTATCATCTGTAGCATAATCTGTCTGTTTTAATTTGCTTATATTTTTCTGGTGATATTGTCACCTGTTATGATTTGTTTGTGTTGGATGTGCAAACTTTCTTTTTTTTTCATGGTTCTTCCACATCTGTATATGCCCCACAGATCTTACAGTACACACATCATAACACATAAACATAGCAAGCAAGCTCGCACTTTGCATAAAATTCAAATGAAGGTTTTCACAGAATAGAATAACAAAAGTTATAACAAAACTCTATTTCTGACTGCTTCAGTATTCCTGTAGATACTATTATAATTGGTTTGCAAGTAATTTCTGGCTTGTCTTTTTATTTCAATGGTAGTCTTCTGTTGAAATTTGCTTTATTATTCTCTAATTTAGAAAAGAAATAAAACCCAAAGTGTATTGATTTAAATTACTCAGACATGTATTTGCTCATTTTCTCAAGTAAAACTATTGTGGTGATAAACCACTTCCACATAGGATTTATGTCCACAACCACACAGTTATTTTTGGACCACACACAGCCGAGCACTCTCAGTAAGATCCTGGATTCAGTATCTGAAGGTGACTGTGGTTTCACAGCTAATCAAAACCTAAAAAAGTAGACTGTAAAAATACCCTTGATTTTACACAGCGACCTGGTTTTGAATAGCCCAATTAAGGCAATGGGTCACAGAACATGAAATCAATCTTAAGTCTAATTCAGGGACAGGGGTCAGTCCTCAAGTGGCTTCTCAAAATTAGACCATAGCTGAGGCCAAAATCATTCAAAATGTGCATTCATTATATCATGGAGTGTGGGCCTTTTAACAGTATGCAAATTTGTTTTGTAAACTGATCACTGACACAAAGAGCTGTTTATTCCAGTCTCACTCACAAGGTGGCACTCTGGACCTTTTTAATGGAGAAGTATAAAGTACGGCAGCTGTGTTTTCCCTCAGACACTGGTAATCAAGCAAAAAGGCTCTGCGCTCCGTCTGGAATTTAGATTCTTACCCAAAAATATCAAGATAGCAAGCAATAGAAGATGTAAAAAATACTATATTAAGGAATTATTAATGAAATTCACATTCATTTATTAATCATTTGTGGTGTGCTTTGGTGTTCATCAAAGGAATATCTTCTTGGAAAGGAATATTTTCTTTATTTACTTATTTATTTAGTTGCCTTTTTGTCACAAGTGTAGATAACAAGTATGAAAATCCAAACAGGTGGATTCTGTACCTGTCAGCAGAGGAGCTACTTGTTGCCCTGTCTGACCTCAGCAGGGAGAGCGAGGCACAGGGGCCATGTGTGAATAGGCCTTTAGAAAGCACTGGTGTGATGGTGAGGTTGCTGACTCAGGGGCCTCACAGTGCGCCGCCCCAGTCAGGTCTCCATCCAGAACAGAGAGCATGTCAGTATCCTAGCACACAACCAAAAATTACGCTTCCAGGTTTGGAGAAACTTGTTTTTTTGTGAGGGAACAAAAGACACAAGACGAAAGCAACGCATTTCAGATGCAGAGTGGCGTAGCGCTTAATGACGAACCCAGGTAAGACAGACGCAACGTCCTCCTATTCCGCTCGACTGTCTTCCTGCTGTACCTGCAGTGCCCAGGGTCTCAGCTCTTTGCACAGCCTCGTGCAGTTGTTTGGTACAGTTGGCACAATTTGGAAGTGGGAGGGGGCTAGAAAAAGTTCTGGATCACATGTTTGTTTTGTTTTTTTTTTTCTAATATGGCTGGGCAGCCTGTGAGTGAGCACGCAAGACTGTTGGTACACATTGCTGTGCATTGTTCCCATGCTTGAGTAAGCTGTTGACTAGGCTCTTCTGGAAAAAGCCTTGATTTTGTGAGTCCCTAATGGGTCACTGTTGGCTAAGCTATCTGGATGGATCTTGTAAAGAATGGAAATATGACAGGTGTGTGAGAATTACCACTCGTGGAGGATTTCTTCTTGCTCAGTATAGATTGCTGTTTTTATGATTTTTTTTTCCAATTATCTGCGCTAAGCAAAAATGTTCTAGTTTCTCCTTAAATCTTCCTTTGGATTTCTGCAACCAACTTTGGCCGTGACTTTAATGCCTTATTTGGAAATGTATGTACCCTTTGGTTTCTAAGTAAGTGGTTCGTGTTGTTTTCAGTTTAATGTGTGTTACTTGTTTTGAAAATTTTACTTAAGGATCATTCATTTGTAGTATTTTTTTGTATTTAAATAGACATCTCAGCTGCAGGAAATTTTAACTGAGAGAAATTTGACAAACTGTTTTAACCGTGCAATATAATATAACTGGTTTTTTTTTTTTTTTATTGTCATTGTATAAAAGCAGGAAGAATAAGGATGGCCAGACGCGGGAGCAGGACTACTCTTCTGAAAGCCATTACAGAATTGTTTCACCAACATTCCAGTATAAGATGAGCCACCGGCGAGTGGGAAAGTGCATCATCATCAATAACAAAAACTTTGATGAAAAGACGGGTATAGCAAACCTTACTCAAACGTATAAATTCAGTTTGGCTCAGTGTTATTGCATATTGAGTTTGTAATGTAAGCGTTCTTTTTTGACAGGGATGAATGTACGCAATGGCACGGATCGAGACGCAGGCGAGCTTTACAAGTGCTTCAAGAACCTGGGCTTTGATGTCATTCTTTACAACGATCAGACATGTGAGAAGATGGAGCGTCTTCTCCGAGAGGGTAAGTCATGTCATGTAGATAACAAGACTTTTTTTTTTTTTTTTTACATTTTTCTTTTTGTTGTGATGGTGTTTCATATTTAATATTTAGATCCAAATGTAGGCACATATTTTCTTTTGTAAGCCACTGCAGTTGACGGAAGGGTTAGCAGCACAAAGTGTATTATTTCTGATATGCATATAGTTACATACTAGTAATCTGGTGCCTTCTAATGTGTAAAACAGGGAGGCCTTTGGTCATATACACCCTCTTTGATCTTTTGTGGGCCCGACCTGTGAAACTTCCTTCTCTGTCATTGTACAGATATTTAACTACACATTTAGTCAATTAGATATTTTTATATTAGAAAAATGAGCACAAGTTCAACATTGCGTCTGTTTTTCAACATGATAAAGAAATGCTGCTTTAGTAGATGAAAGAAATGTGTCAGTATGAGTCTTAAATTGTAAGAAGCAAATGTGTAAAATTACAGAAATCTATTATTTACTTACTTAAGTGAAATATGAATGGTGATAGGGAGATCTCTATCAGTAGGAAAACCTGTAAAAAGTACAAAACTTATGCTCTCCTTCACATTTTTCAAAGCCATCCAGTAGAGCTGTTCAATATAATGATATATATCGGATGACGATATGAAAATGTCTATCGTTTCATTTTACGCTATCGTTTGTTTTGTGGTGTCGCAAAATAAACCGTTTACGGCAATATTTTTTCATCGTTTTGATGGTCACTGTAGTGGCTTTATTAATTTCTTAAAGTTCTCACTTTCTCTTATATTTAAAATAACCACACTACAGACAGACAAGCCACTATTTTTACGCGTTGTCGTTAGCAACGTGTGGCGCCACCATCCTTTGTTTATTTTCCACATAAACCTTTCACAATAAAGCTGAAGATCCTGTTGAGATTTTTCAAAATAAACTGAAATGATGACAAACTAAAGGACCTGTCAAAACAAAGTGAGGAACTTATTTTTAAACGAGGGGCCACCTCTGTAGCATGGACATGGTTTGGTTATGAAAAGTCTGACACGGACCAGAAAACGGTACTATGCAAATTATACAGGAAACCAGTCCCCACCTCACACTCAAACACGGCTCTTCTACCACCTATGCAAGAATCATGTAAAAGAGTACGGAAAAGGTTTATGTCAGGTGCTTAAAATAAACCTTGGACTTAAACGTTAAAACAGGCTTTTCTCAGCAGCACGCCGTGTAATAAATACTCATAAAGAAAATGCCTAAAAATGTATAGTTTCATGCATCGGTCAAAACACTCGACTCCAGTTACACGACACCCAGCTGAAAACACTTCACGTAAGCTGAGTTGCCTGAGATTCACATAATTTACAGAAAATGTAAGATTTTTCTGATATATATCGTTGTCAGGACGATAAATGTCTTATATTGGGATATGAGATTTTTGGTCATATCGCACAGCCCTACCATCCAGTAGCCTGGATTAAAGTCTTCCTTGGCCTGATTCTGCCTTATGTTAGACATCCTTGTTGTAAAATGACCAAGATGTGCAAGTTTAAATTAATAATTCTTGTTTCTTAACAACCACCACTGATATAAAAGTAACACATCCTACTACTAAATTTAGCCAAATGTGTCTCTAATCAAAGTAACTGGAAGTCCAATAACCAGGTTTTATGATCATAAGACTATATGAACCTGTCATGTCAGTGATGCTGATATTTCTTATTATGACAAAGGGCTCACTGGCATATTCAATATTTTGACGGGCTGCATTATAAATCATTCTTTATCAGTTAAATATATAACTTAGCTGAAATCTCAAATTCACGCTAAATAAAATTCAGACGTATCTATTAGGGACTGACTTTACTCATTGATCTAGACAGGTTTAACAAGGCCTGAGTCGAGCTAGGAGTTCAGTGTTTGTTTGTTTGTGTGTGTGGTTCAGCCTCGGAAGAAGACCACAGTGACAGCTCGTGTTTCGCCTGCATCCTGCTGAGCCACGGCGAGGAAGGCATGATCTACGGCACAGACGGAGCCATGCCCATCAAAACGATGACCTCGCTGTTCAGGGGGGACAAGTGCAAAAGCTTAGTGGGAAAGCCAAAACTCTTCTTCATCCAGGTGTGCATGGTTCATACTTGATTGTGTGACTAAAGTCTTCTATTGTAACAATAGCAGTGTTAAGTTACAGATTTGTGTGAACTTCTATTTGCTACTTTTCACCCAAATGGGCAGTTTGAACAGTTCTTTGCTGTGGAAATAGGTGAATTTGGCTTATCTCAGCTTTTAAAAACAGTTAATTTTGAATTGCTTCACCAGGTCATCGATGAGAAAGCTACTCAGGATCACAATGAAATGTCATTTCATTTACTTCACCAGGCTTGTAGGGGTTCAGAATTTGATGATGGTATACAGACAGATTCAGGTCCACCAAATGATGCCCTGGAGACCGATGCAAATCCAAGACATAAGATCCCCGTAGAGGCTGATTTCCTCTTTGCCTACTCCACTGTGCCAGGTAAACCTGAAATCCCAGTTTAAACAACATATTTTTCCTTACAGTAAAATACCATTGGTATATATAAGTGGAGAAGCATTTCCTGAAGAGTCTAGTTTGACTGATTTCTAGTTTCTAGTTTCACTGCTCACTAATGATGCTTATTTTCCAGGATATTACTCATGGAGGAATCCTGGGCGTGGCTCCTGGTTTGTACAGGCGCTCTGCAACGTCCTGAACGAGTTTGGAAAACAGCTGGAGATAATGCAGATCCTGACACGGGTCAATTACATGGTGGCCACCAGCTTTGAGTCCTGGTCTGAAGACCCCCGCTTCAGTGAGAAGAAGCAGATTCCCTGTGTGGTCTCTATGCTGACAAAAGAACTGTATTTCAACTGACTGCCGATCCACCTGACTGTACTGTAATGGTGCCACAGACTGACCGACTGACTAACTAGACTGACTAGACTAGACTGTTTCAGGTACTGATTAAGCAGTCAAAGCATTCAGGGATGATTCAGGCCTGGCAGGACGCTTCATATTTCATGCACATATGACATTTTGCATGTGGACTTGGGGCCGAAAAGCACTACATGAGAAACAAAAACATTACAGTGGCACACGGCGTTCATGTGTTGATAGTGAAACTTCTTCCTCTTCTTCACATTCTTCCACTTCTTCAGAATAATGGTGTCACATTTGATCTGATCTTCGTTGACAGGCGTTGTGAAATATCCATGTTATTCTACCAGCCCAGAAAATTTGCTGCCAGGTTTTGTGGGTTTATAGAATCGTCTATACGTCACACCATTTTCCAGCATTTGCAGTAGATGTTTGAAGGGACTGAACCCTATGAACACGGGCAAGCAAGGATGGGCAAAAGTTGGCTTTTGGTATTCTACGACTCTCAGTGGAAAAACATCTTGTCATTTTGACTGATCTAATATGATTTGAAAAACGAAATTAAGCCCCTTTTAAGATTCATTAGGCAGTTTATAGAAATCTTCAGTAGGAAACTGAAATGAGTGATTACTAGAACTTTGATTGCTGTAGGAGTGTTGAGGGACCTGCCTTCATTACAGACCCTGTGCAATGAATTGTTAAAGAGAAAAATGCCTTTTAAAATGACTTAAAACATTTTCAGCTACCTGTATTTTAAAGTTTCTACTGTCAATTGTCAGAAAAAGAGACAAAAGAAAAGACAAACAGATCAGAAACATGTCAACCCTCTTGCCAAAGGCTTCTTGTCTCAGCCTTCCTAGCAAGTTTTAGTTTGTAGCAGAAAGCTGGTATCCTCAGGTTCTTTAATGTCCATGAAGTGGGTAAATGTCATGTTAATTTCATATCCATAGTGGTTAGGAAGATGTGATTGTTTGCTGTGTAATGATTAGTTCAGTGAGGTTTTGGGTCAAGTGCATAGCATAGAGTCCGCCCTATTAAAAACAAGGACCATTTTACCACTGTTCTCAATGTAATGTTGAAGGCTTCACTTCTTTAAACTCAAATAAGTTAATCTATGCACCATTATGCAGTCAAAAAACTGTAATGGATTCTGCTTGTTATCTTTAGAGTTCTTCTTCAATATTTTTTACTAAATAATGAAATAAATGCTGTATGATTATAACACTAGATAGACAAAAGAATGTCCAAAGCTGTGTTGTAAATTTGTTAAATATCATAGTCTTAACTTGAACTGGGGCCTTAAGCACAAATGCCAAATCATTTTACTGAATACATTTATGTTCTCTGCTTATACACTACACAGTAGTAAACTATCAGTCTCATACCAAATCTCTTTTATTCATTTTTTTTAAACTGTTGCTATGCTCTCCTTATGCAATTAGGACATATAACCACCACAAGAGCTCATGACCAAGACACCAAAGACCCTAAACTCCCCCAGTTAGGGTATTAACTTGTCCCAGACCTGAAGTGGGCTCTGTACCATTAAAAAGCATGACCTCTGACTTAGAGGGGCTGATTCTCATTCCCATCACTTCACACTTGAGGGGTCGAGTGTGAAGTGATGGGTCGCTCTACGGGTCGCTCTGCATTCCTGCCCTTAAAGATAGGTGGAGTAGAGCCACTACCTCTTCATATAGCAAGGAACCAGTTGCCCGGGGCAAACCCAGGACTCTGGGGAGATTACATCTCTTGGCTGGTTTGGGAACGACTTTGTGTCTCCCAGATGAGCTGGAAGAGGTGGTGGGATGAGGGAAGCCTGGGTTCTCTGCTTAGAGTGCTACCCCTGCAATCTGAACTCTGATAGGCGGCAGAGAATGGATGGATGGTACAGACAAATTTCTAAACAATTTAATGAATTTATTAATTCGTTACAACTTAAACAAAGTTTGTTTCTGCAGATAATGTGTTATTGAGTGTTTTTAATTACAAAGGCAGCTATTACTGACATTCTGAACATACACACTCCACATGTCCACAATCTCGCTTTTTCTAAAAGGTTTTACCATAATTCATATAACTGCATGTCTCAGTACCTTAGAGGGGGAAGTTCAGCAGTTGGTTTCATTTTTTTTTTTTTTTTTTAGCTTTTTTATGCTTTTTTAATTAAATAAATATATTTTATTATTTTATTTTTTTTAATCAGGATGGTATTCCTCATCCGTGTCCATTGTACCCACAAGTGTTAAATCTTCTCAACACATGGATCTGTGATGAGCGATGTAGTGCCTAACCTGTGCCAAAAGGAGTTTTTGCTCCACTTATTTTGGAATGGAGTTGAAAAAGGGGGAAAATGTGTTTAGGGGTAAAATTTTAAATGCTTTCAGGTTTTAAATGCTGTTGTCCTCAGGAATATATTTGAAAAGATTTGGGAAAATGAATGACTGAATTCATGATTTATTTCTTTTTTATTTGGGGCAATACATTATTTAAACAACTTCAAAATAAAGAAATGCTCATGTAAACAGTTCATTGTATTAAACTTACACACTTTATAATGTAGTGAAGTCTGTATCATTTGTCTTGCACATTTGTAAACAGACCCCATTGAAAACATTGTTTTTTGGTAGGATGGTGCTTACATACATACAAACAAATTATGAAGTCACTGGGTATTTTTAAATGTTTCCATGTGTTTCACTCAGTGCTCACTTAAAATTTGGGAGTTGTACTTGTATTGGTAAAAACATTCCAGGGTCAGAATGGATATTAAAGCTTTTTAAAACATTTCTCTCATTGTCATCTTAAAAACATAAATGTTTTTTTTAGATCGTGAATGTCAAACCATAAGACCTGCAGGCCAGCAGTGCCCTAGCAAAGTGTCTAATCTGGCTCACTGAATGGGTTTATAAGCTGCGAAAAGCACAGAGAAGGAGGGGCTCGTTTTTGGACCTTTTGTATTTCCCACTAGGAAGCATGACTTATGTTGTGATAATAGTTGTTCACTTTGCTCATTTCAACCAAGCCAAAGATCTGAATCATCTTACTGATAACATCATGCCCGTGGCGTCCTATAATGAGATTTTTACCGTAAGCCAATCTATGCTGGCACATCTCTTTGAATTATGAAAACAGTTAACGGTTAAAAAGCGGATGAACTACTGATCATATTTTCCGTAAGACAACTCGGGTGATTTTTTTTCTACTATTTTCAGGTTTGCATGTGTGTGTTTAGTCCATGAACTAAAATCTGCAATGAAAATGAAAATAAACTCTTAACACTGATGTATTAATCATTCAAACCTAAAAATAAAATAAAAATCATTTAAACTGTAAATGCAGTAAAAGCATACCTGGATAGAAAAACACACAATGGAACACTATCAGTCATGGATTGGCCTCCCCAGAGCCTGGATGTGAAAGTTATTGAACCAGTGTGGGATCATCTTAATAGAGAACGGGGGAAAAGACAGCTAAGACCCTAAGAAGACCTCTGAACATCCTTCAGGAAACCTGGATAATGATTCCTTAAGAGTAGCTAAAGAAATAATGAGAGCATAAGAAAGCTTGCTTAAGAAAGTTGAGGATTTATTGAAAAATCAAGGTGTTTCAAATATTGACTTTCAAGCTTATTAGAGTTGAACAAACTTTCACTTTTCTTTTGCCTACTTAATTTTACCATGTATGTTTGCATGTTTCAATAAATTGTTGCACTAATTGTTTAATTGTTGTTTCAATAATCCTATTACATCACATACTGGATATACATACCAAAGCTTATTTAACTCTAAAGATTTGTAAGCTCTGGTATGCATACACGTGAATGATGGTAAACAACATGCGCAGTAAATCTAAAACAGAAATGCTTTAAAAATTACTTCATACTAACATAGACTTGCTTGTAATCAGGGCTGCGGTGCTGTATCAACAAAGTAAACGACTCACGGTCCGGTACTAGTCCATGGCCCGGGGGTTGGGGGCAGGAAAGGACAGAGCAGGCTGTACCTGCTGCGGAGGCTCAGGTCGTTTGGAGTGAACGGCCCACTCCTAAAGACCTTCTATGACTCCGTGGTGGCCTCTGACATCTTTTTTACAGTGTGGTCTGCTGGGGTGGCAGCATCTCTGCTGGAGAACATCTCCCACCCCGTCCAGGAGACTCTGACAGCACTGAGCAGCTCCTTCAGTGGCAGGCTGCGGCACCCACGATGTGGGGCGGAGAGATTTCGCAGGCCTTTCCTCCCCACTGCTGTCAGACTCTACAACACAGTCTCTGCAGAGGCCGACAGATGTGCAGACAGACACACACACACACACATCCCTTGATGTGCAATGGCACATGTTTATTTTATTCTATTCTATTGTTTTTCTGTTTTTCTCTTCTTTCTCTTAATTTTTCACTGTTCTTGTACTTTCTGCCGTGACCAAAAATTTCCCACGTGTGGGACTAATAAAGGTTTATCTTATCTTTTCTTATTTCTGGGTAAACTCATAGCTTGCAACATCTTTTCAGTGACAGGATCGTAGGATCTGATGAACAACAATAGACTGATGTAAGACCTAGAAGCTGTTTAATCTTGAAGTCATCCATTTCAGTCAGGTCTGGATCAGCCAGTTTCAGTGTCTTAGAAATTCCAATTTCACACAAAACAAAGAGATTAAAGAAGTAATGAAAAGCTAAAGAGGTGTTTTTAATATCTGTCAATCAAAATTCTAACCAGAGGTTTCTGCTTTGAGGTTTAATCTAAACACTGGATCTTGTTAGTCAACTAAGAATCGATTTGTCATTCCACTGCACCAGGAAATGCTCCATTTGTTTTCAGTAAGGAAAAACTGGCTGTGCAGTAAATAAAGTGGCTCAAGGTACTGGTAAACGCCACAACTTGATTTTCAGGGTATTCTCCCCTCTTGGCATTTCCCCCAAAATATGTTTGGTATGTCTGGGCACTCTGCTCTGTTAAAATATTGTACTGTAGGTACCTATTGTGTCACATGTGAATAATATATACCTCACACAAAGAGGTTTTGAAGCAAGCTGTTACCTCAGAAAATGTGACTGTTTCTAGATCCTGTTAAAGCTATATCAAAGAACATATGATAATGCTATTTAATGCCAGTGAGAGAGATATGCATTGAAATTCAATGAGTGGCACAAGCTGGGCTCATTACTTTATGTCTACCTGAATATTACTTTCCTCAGCAGTGATGTTG
This sequence comes from Perissodus microlepis, assembly GCF_051167445.1. Lineage (NCBI taxonomy): Eukaryota > Metazoa > Chordata > Actinopteri > Cichliformes > Cichlidae > Perissodus > Perissodus microlepis. Next base: position 13,795,616 of record NC_140468.1, read on the forward strand.
ACCAGTTTCTAGCTCCTCTGTGGCCTCGGCCCATCTACAATTCACTTTGCGTCATCCTGTCTCTTTTTTATTTGATCCTTTCCTGCTCTAGTCTTTATCTGAAGTTAAAGTGGCCAAGGATTTAACACCTGAGCAGATTACAATTTAAAGAACAAGTGTAGTGAAATGTCTTGGATAGAAGTCAAACTGTAGGCAGAGCTTTGTTTTCAGGCATGCCAGGCACCAAATCGGTCACAGTGATAAATGTTTGTGCAAGAAAAGGAGGCCAGTTCAAAAGTTCATAACATAGTGTAACAGCAAAGAAAAGACACTAGAATAAGGATTTATTTAGTTTTTTAGTATTTATTTTTGGTGTGAAGAAGAAAAACACTATTAAACAAAACATTATTAAAATGTTTCACTTGCAAATATTTTTGTGCTGAAAACTAAACTGTCAATGTATTAATCAAATACCTAATCTAATATTTTTAAAATTATTTTTAATTCTAAGTTTCTAATCTAAGTGCACCTCTCCATGAATTGCATCATTTGCTTCCCCAGTTGACAGCAGGAGGTTAGCTAGCAGGGGGCACCTCGCCTCTGGAAGGGTCTCCCAAGGCAATCTTGTCCTGTGTGAGGAGCCAAAAGCAAGAATGATTCATAACAGCTCTATAAATACATAAACAACCCAGAAACCTTGCCATTAATAGGGACACCAGGTTCCTGCCCTGGAACAATACCTGGAAGAAGTGGCCTTTGGTGACTCTCTTGTAAGCCCATTACTTGCAGAGGGAGCTGCTGAGTCGTTGAGTGCTTTTTAGATGAGATGACACTCAAAGTCAGAGGCCTTGGTAGGCTGATTCCTAACTATTAAAATTAGCTTTAAGGATATTGTGTATAGCTTGAGAAATTAATATAGACTGGTCCATCAAAATTTACAGCACAGCTTCTTGGATCAGCTTCCTGTTTTGGCTGAGAGGGGTGGTTGGGGGTCTGACTGTTGCGTATGTATTCTTTGTCTATTTTTCCTAAAGAAGGGAGATTTGATAATGCTTCCCAACTTCGAGTAGATTAACTTTCCGAGCCTCTGTGGAAAGGTCTCTGGGAGGGAACTTGGAAGTTTGCCCGGCCAGTCTGTTTGTGGGTTATGAGTATTAGAGGTGATCACTGTACAGCCTTTGTGAAAGCATTGCAAGTAATGATCCATGGTGGCTGTTAATCTCCTCCAGAGTTGTCCTTTGTCAAGAATTCTGTTCAGAAGTTGTTAGGTTGTTGTTTGGTATTTGGCATGATGATACAAATGGTTTGGATGAAAATTGCTGTTTTTCGATTATATATACAAAATCAAATTCTTCCTATTTTAATTTTTTTAAACTACACTACTGACCAAGTTCAGGTGGGTTCAGCATATGAAAGCAGTCCACTAGTGCAGATGAATAGCAACAAATGCAAACAAAATTATAAACTAATCCCAGATGTCAATCAGTATTTGTATTGTATTCTTTTTACTGAGACCCAAACACTTAAAAGTTAAAGAGAACAATAGACATACTGTTATTTCCACCTGCATGGCTGCCAGTTACTGGGCAGCTATGCCTCTCTTTGCCACTGCAGGTGCTGCTGATGTTTCAAAAGCATTTTCTGAAATACATACAGGCAGAAAATATGAAGAAAATTAAAAGAAAGAGTTCAAGAACTCCAGGTAAAAGAAGTCCAAACACCATGAAAAGAATCAAAGTCATTGAAAAGTCTTCTTGAAAAGTGGACGCGCCCTACGTCAGCTGTGCCCCCCCCCCCCCCCCCCCCCCAACTGATGTAAATGCTTTCTTGTCAAAGAAGGGGAGGCTTGGGTTAATATCTTACTGCCTCTACTGTACTAGTGCCTTAAAAACTTTGAACACATGAAGTTTTCTGGCAAAGATGGTCAAAAAGACAGCTGAACTGTCAGATTTTCTGAAGAGTTATTCCATGTCCTACTAAACATGAAGCCCCTAGGAGCTCTATTAATACCAGCCTGACACTGGCCTTGATGCATGTGTGAGAGTACTTGTGACCCACATGCACATTTGAAGTAGTTTGTGAAGTTTTTGAAACATGGATGGTGCTTTGACGCTCATGGACAGTGACTAATTATTTATATATCAAGTGCACACATGAGTGCCAGCTGCCAGAAAAAATTGAATTCATCTTGTTAATACCTGTTTAAAAATTCTTGCCATGACCCAGGACCTTCATGCCAGGTACAAATGGCTCAGCAGAGAGACACTCCGTACACCAAAAGCAGCTCTCTACAGAACTTAAAATGATGTCAGGTTTTGGTCATTCTAACATCATAGCGTGTACATCTGAAACCTGCCATTTTTGAATCAGTCTGTTCCGTCTCTTCTTGGCATATTACTAATTAGAGGACATGGAAGAAGTGGCACAGCACTGCGGGGGGCACGCTTCCCCCTGAGAGCTACATCAGCTGTGATCATTGATTCACATGCATTGCAAGATCATTTCTAAAATAGATTTCCTAAAGACACTATTAGCATTTCAATTCACAACATCTGATATTACCTCCTACACAAATCAGTGCACAAATCACTTCACATAGTTGCAGTCATATAAATATAATAATAATTTAAATAAATATAAAAGTAATATATGAATAACAGAGTGTAAAAAAGTAATGGCAATATATTAAAACAGTCTCTTAACAGGAATGTAGAAGTATTATGGACAGTTTAATTTTTGTCGCCATTGTGTCTCATTTTTCCAGTTTTGGGAGACATTAATTGCTGTGGAAGTGACAGAAACCAACACATCCAAAGAATAGATACGCTTAAAAAAAAACCCAGAAGATTCTGCAGTGTTGTGCAAGAGGGAAAAGATGCAAGGTAATGTGTGTTTTAATCTCATGAATCATATAACACTGTAGCTTTCACAGTGTGCTGTGTGCAGGCAGGAGAAGAGGACCCAAACGCTGGACTCATTCAGGCAAAATGTGAACTCGAAGCACCTTTATTGCTAAACTCAAACAGAACCAAACCAAACTGAGAATACCAAATAAGCAGGCAGCCGGAACACACAGCTAGTTCGAGAGTACGACGCAACACTGACACAAGAAACACGGGACTTAAACACACTGAGGAAGTCATCAAGGAATTAGAGACAGAAGGGGAACAACGCCGGGGGAAATTGGGACTGACAAGACAAGCAAAGCAAAACTAGAAACACTACACACAGGCCAGGGAATATCAAAGTAAAAAAGGAAACAAGAAACAATTCACAAAGGTGAAGACTTGACACTACACTAAACACGAGGGCACAAGACCAACCTAATAACCAAACCCTTAACTAGAATACTGAAACATAGAAGTATAATAATAATCAACAAAGCCCATAATACAGAAGCAAACCAAAACATAAGAACTCAAAATGCTGGGTCAAAATGACCCAGAACCGTAACAGTAGCTACATGTTTGCTATTAGCCGTTTACTGTTACCTTGGTAACCCTTGTGTTGTCATGAGGTCATTTTTGACCCCTGAGGACAACAGGTGTGTGGCAATCGGGAGGACATTACACGGGTTAAGTTTGCAACTGTTGTTAATGTCAACCTAAAACACTTCTTTTTTGTTTTGTGTGCCATACCACTGATTTCCTTTTCAATACAATACCCAGTAAAATTCAGGGTGGTATTACTTTGCACAAAAACTTAATGTGTTATTGCAAAGAAAAGCGTCTGGACTGGGCTTTTCTTTGCAAGCACCTTTGACTATGATGACCTGGATGACTGAGAACCTTCACAGACTTAATGTGTTATTGCAAAGAAAAGCGTCTGGACTGGGCTTTTCTTTGCAAGCACCTTTGACTACGATGACCTGGATGACTGAGAACCTTCACAGACTTAATGTGTTATTCGATTTCAGATTATAGCTTAATGATTACAGGACATCAGACTACTTGTTCTTATTGTGTAATTATAAAGAAGTATCATACAGAAATAAACAACCTGAAGTTTCAACAAAAACATTCAACATTCACACTTTCCCTCATTCACAGTAGTGCTGTGCCACACTACAAATTTTGTTATTGATCCAATAACAAGTAAATACAGGGCCAATAATTTTAAGTTATTCAGGCAGCTAATTGAGGGAGAGTAGTGTGCCATGACTTATGGGATGAATTCTCAATTTGCAAATTCTGAACACATTTTAATCACCACCGTATCACTGTGATTGTTACCTGTGTATTGAAACTGAGTTTCTGGAGGCCTGGAATGTAAAGCTTTCTGCCTTTTAAAGCACACAAAAAGGTTTGGACATTTTTCATAGTGCATGTTTGAGATTTATTTTTTCCAAATAAATAATTAACACAGTTCAGCGGGCTACATACTGAACTAGTACCGATCCAGTTGTGTTAATATCAATCTGATGCCAATCCTAGTGTTGGTAACGATACTATCAATAAGTGGATCGATCCACCCACCTCTGTTTTGCTGCATTTTTCTATCCTGTGTTGTTTTCTTAAGTTGCTCTGCATGTGTGTATGGTCAGAAGGGGGCCTATTTCACTGGAAAAGTGACAATTAAAGGCTTAATCAATCTTAATCAATGTGACCTGTTAGGGCTACTATGCATTTTGCATCATGTTTAAGATAACTGGATTTAGTAGGGAAAAAAAATTGTGGGTATTGGCAAAATAGAAAAAAAAAAGACCATTTACATCTGAAAAATCAGCAGCTCTCATTGTTTAGATAGCTGTAATGCCATCCACCCATCCATCCATCTTCATCCGCTTTATCCGAGGCCGGGTCGTGGGGGCAGCAGCCTAAGCAGAGAGGCCCAGACCTCCCTCTCCCCAGCCACCTCCTCCAGCTTATCCGGGGGAACACCAAGGCGTTCCCAGGCCAGCCGAGAGATATAATCTCTCCAGCGTGTCCTGGGTCTGCCCCGGGGCCTCCTCCCGGTGGGACATGCCCGGAACACCTCACCCAGGAGGCATCCTTGTCAGATGTCCGAACCACCTCAGCTGGCTCCTTTCGATGTGGAGCAGCAGCGGCTCTACTCTGAGCCCCTCCCGGATGGCCGAACTTCTCACCCTATCTCTAAGGGAGAGGCCAGCCACCCTTCGGAGGAAGCTCATTTCTGCCGTTTGCCGCTGCCAAGACTGGCAATAGCTGTAATGCTTTGAGCATATCTTCTTGGAATCGGCTCTTCCGAGAAGGTGCACTTGAAGTTGTCACTCCAGTAACCAGAAATTCCAGTTCATATTAGATTTTTCCGGTCACTGTAAGAGATAAAAAAACAACCTGGCTTCTTAAGCAGTTGCGCAGCTTGCCAGAGAGAGTGCGAGGTGAACAGCTGTTCCACAGGTAAGAATACTTATGCTGTACTTGTGTTGCAATTAGTAGTTTTTCTGTCTTTGTATAGTTTAAAGTCCATTCAACAGCAAGTTAGTGAGATAGGTTAATGCTCTTTATGAGTTCATACTTTGAATTCGCTGATTGTAAACGACTCACTTTCCTCCCTCGTGTGCTTGCACATGGGCATTTTTTGTCAGTGTTTAAATTCAACGACGTTTTTATTGACATAAGCTTTGTGTTTGAATAGATTTTGACTTTATGTAGTGCATTTATAGAGGAATGGGCATAATAAGGATAGTTTTTTAATTTTTTTTGAAAGGTTGAGTTTCAGAGAGTGATACATTCTCATGTTATCATCTTCATCTTTTCAAAGGTTTGGTGTAAAAATGAAGCCAGGTATTGTATGAGATCTGGGAAACTTGATGGGTGGTTTTTGTTTTTGGTGCTGATATTTCCTGGTTTTTGCAGATGAGCACAGAAGGTTAATCTGACAAAGACAGAATCTAATGTACAAATCTGACACGTTTATTAACAGCTGATTTCGTCTGCTAGCCAGAATTAAAACTTTTCAGTTCTTACATATTTTGCTGGTATTCAGCAAAATATGTAAGAACATACAAACATAGAACTGGAAATACAGATTTTTGTTAATAAGGCGAATCTTTAAGGTCACCTTTAAGCACAAAACTACTAAACAGCCTTTTTGTTGCCCTCAGTTAGAGGCAGTTTGTTCTATGGACCTCCCAAAGCAGTGACAGAAGTAAGAGCTGGATACCTGCATAAGTCTCCTCCTCCAAAACTGATGACAACAGAGGTAATATAACCCACTCAGAGATCCAGTAATTGTACTTATATTTGCAGTTCTTTGTGAAAAGTACAAAACATTGTTTAACCTTTTTTTTTTTTTTTTGCAGAAAGCATGGAAGAAACGTTTCTTTATCCTGTTCAAGCTCAGTGACACAGAATATCAGCTCAAGTACTTCAGAAGAGAGGACAAGGACAAGGCAGCTGGAGAAATAGACTTGTCACAGTAAGTTCTTGCATAACACTTTAAAAGCTCACCTTAAGCCATTAAGGTCTTTGAGAATGTAAACCAGCTACTTTTCTCTCCTTTGTTTTCCAGCATATTCTTTCACCAACACAAATGTGTGTTGAACTTTTAAAATACCAAATCTAAAAATACAATTTCATGTACATACATGTTAGAATTTGAAGTGGCACGATGCAAATAGGGCAGCTCTGCTTTTGAGGGTTTAACTTTTTTCAATCCTCCATCAGGGTCTCACTGTTGCATGTGAGTCCGCAGCATCAACCAAAATGGAACTGGATCCAGAAAAGCTTTAAATGCTCCCCTTCCTGTGTGCTCTTCATCAGGACTACGGAACGGGACTACTTCCTTGTCGGGGAGAACAGGTCAGTCAGCAGGGCTTTATGGGCTACATAAAGCTCGCATGCATTTTCTATATCCCAATTTATCATTCGTGCATTTTATTACACTGTTCTGTAAAAGTTCTAGGCAAACCGCAGTGCAGATTGTCATGTGGCGTTTTTCTGTTTCTTTTGTCTGTTGTGCCCAAGTACTGACTGCTGTTGTGTGTATGGACCCCTAGAATACAGAATTAAAAACAAAAACAAAAAAAGGAATCATAAATGCTTTTCAAAATAAACTACAGTCATTTTGTTATGACAATGTCTGACTCATCTGAAGTGTGGATAAAAGCAGCCAACTTTAATGGGTGTAACTTTTTCAAAAGAGATTGGTTTATATTGTTTTCTTTTTTTTTCTTGGGGGGGGGGGAGGGGGGGGGGTGTCCATAATATGTTCCTGTAAAAGTAAAAAAAAAACAACCAAAACCAAGACAACAGGCTTTCAATTACACTTTCTCACCTCCCCCCTGCCCTTCACACCCTATTACTATTTTAGGAGGTTTGAACAATCAAAAAGACACCATAATGCTGCTTTCTGGTTTAGTAACATTCATCATCTGGTGACGGCTTTGCTCAAACTAAAGTGCCCCTTTTTACTAAATTGTTATTATTTCCACTCTGCGTTTAGTTTTGGTATTGAATTTTAAATTAAACCCAGTAGCTGTCATTTGTGGAGCCTAAAAAGACCTTCATTGGTATCCTTTATTCTTCCAGTGACGATGTCGATGGCTGGTTCTCTGACCTGTTTGATGCAATGAAAAGCCGACCTCATCAACTCTCCTCTTCAGGGGTACATTTAACCTTTTTTTTTTTTCGTAAAAATAATAAATAAAATTTAATTATATGCAGTGTTTGCTTCTTGTGTCACTGACTTGGACCATCCTGCTCCTACAGGAGTTCCCTTATAAGCAGGCAACGATTGAGGTAAATACTCAAAATCTACTTGGCGATATCTACTCAACACATGCACAGCATCTGAGGAAAGCTTTGACATTTAAAAAAAAATACATTCACTTCACATGGAGTCAGTAGCTGGTAACCTCAGCTTAGTTAAGACTGTAAACAGCTTGCCAGCTAACAAAATCCACCTACCAGCAGCTATCCGACGTATATCTTATTCGAAATCTGTATAAAAAATAAAAAGTCATTTTTATTATCTGTCAAAGTATTTCGGGTTTACAGAAAGAAAATAAGCTGTACATTCAACAAGTTAATCCCCTGCAAACTCCTTTGTTTCCAGTCTTTGTGTTGAGATAAACAAGCTATACTACTTCTATGTTTGATCTCTAGAAAAGGAAGCAGATAACCTTGATATAAATATACAGTGCCACCTTCTATGACAAAAATAACAACAAAAAAATCTCTTTTTTTACAGGTAATTTCAAAGCCACTCATCAGAAAGATGAATTCTTTCGCAGAGGCTGAAAAGGTTAGTCACCAAAAGCTCTGTGTTCATTTGGCTCATGCTTTCAAAACCAGAAAGCATCCAAACGCTAAATTATATCCTAATTTTTTTTTCTTTCTGCAATTTTCTTTGTTCTTCCAATCCACGCTTCTCAGTTGCATAAAATATTTTTTATAAGGGTTTGTTTTGTCAGGACAATGCAAATGTTTGAATGTGTGCGTGTGTGATTTTACTTGTCAGGGATTCCTAAAAATCCGGTCAATGTCCGATCCGTCCTCAAACACTTTGGAGAATGTCACTGAAAAACCCGAGGTGCAACATCTTCACTTGACTTTTCGTAGATAGTAAACAAAATTACCTCTCTCCATTTGAGAATTAGACTTGACTGTATGCATTATTGCTTTGCATCTTACTCAACAGGAGCAAGCGGATCCTAAAAGACGCGCATCTGAGCCTGTGGAACCAATCTATGATGTTCCAAGACCACAAAAAGTACAACTGGGATTAAAAATTATTTTCATTGCTAATTCTTTGGCCTGATCAATCATGTGTTTTCTCTATAAAATGACAAATAGAATATGTTCATGTTAGAGTTTTCCAAAGTCCAGGTTTGACAAAAAAAGCAGCACAAAACCTAAAGATAAACAGTTTCGTAGAATATGTGACAAATGATGAATCACATCTTTGATCAAAAGTACAGTGACTAAGACTTTTAGTAAAACCAATTTCTTTTTTAAATTATGCACAGAATGTGAATAAAGATGGACCAACAAGTGGGAAACAACGCAACAGTGTGGAATCATTGTAAGTATTAATTAATGTTTCCATTGTCATACAGACTTCTTTAAAACTTGTCATAATGTTTGTTCTCATTTAGATATGAAACAATGAGTGGCTTCAGATATATTGAAGAATCAGCTCAGCCAGAGTAAGCATACAGAATTTTTTAAGATAATGACAATAATAATGATAGCTAACTGCTTATGGTTGCTGAAAAGGTAACCGTACCAAATGCCTCTAGGGACCATGAAGTTGAGGACGCTAACAAAAGCACGCTGATGAGGACCGTCATTCAGACCTTTGACAAAATGAAGACACAGGTGTCCCCGCTGCCCACGTTTGCTGAGGAGCCAGATGATGACAACAACAGGTAGCTCTCACGCAGTTAATGGTCCTATCTCTGTTTGGCTTGTTTACTTCAGTCTTCTATATCAGTGCCCTGGAGCCCTTCGTGACATGTGTTGTGAGCACCCTACAAAAATAATAATCACAGATAACTGTGGTGCCACGGGCACAAACACCTTGACAACAACCAGACTTATTTTTAGAGCACGGAACTGTTTACACTACAGGAAGAGGCAAGAATTTATAAAAGGCAGCGTTTCAGAGCCAGTTTAGCAACAAATGTGCTTGGCAACATGAAACATATCTTCTTATCTTGGGAAAGAAGTTGTGTCTCAACTCGCACTCTGCCTCTACACTTGGACTGAACATCTTTACTGATTCATTTACAGTTAGGCTGTGAATGTGTGTTATGGCACAACTGAAAAAGGCCTCAGATTGGGTGAAACAGTTTAACATAATCTGTGTTATCTGTACGTGAATCCAAAGGCGCTTTTAAACTAAACTTATTTGTGTGCATTCTCTACTGTTGATGTCTGTTACAGATTATTTACACAAATTATTTGTTTTAAGTCATTTTGCTTCTTATGTAAAAGCCTCTTGGCTTGCGTACAATAAAAACATTGTGAAAAGGTCAACTCAGGTAGCTTGCCTGGTAAAGTGTCTCTTTTGTTCTGTCTTCCTGCCCTCACCCACAGCCGATCGCAACAGATTTTTTCTGTTAAAAAGGAGTTTTTTCTTCCCACTGTCGCCCAGTGCTTGCTTATAGGCGAGTCTTTGTATTATTTTACAGTCTTTACCTTACAGTATAAAGCGCCTTGAGGTGACTCTTATTGTTATTTTGCACTCTACAGACAGAATTCAATTAAACTGAATTTTGTCCTGTACAAACGTTTTATGCTTTTTGCAGAGGATTGGGTTCCCTTTAATTCCTATACTGCAAATCACTCACTCGTCATGTCTTTCTTAATAAATAAAAAGGAATCCCATCAAACAATACAAGGTTTCATCATCCTATATTTAAAGCACTGACGACACACTGTTTCTTTCTTGCATTCATGCTTTTCTGTTTAACAATGATGTTCTTTGTGCAGCGAGGCTAGAAGGAACTAAAAATTTAAGTGCGTCAATCTGAGGTGGAGTCTTAGATTTTGTTTTTCCTCTGCAGAGCAAGTTTAAACCAGTCAGTTTGATCTTCCCACACTGATCACCAGAGTAACAGACCGGTGTTTCTTGCCTATTCCAGTTTTTAGCCATTATCTCCTGCTGCTGTTTGCCTTACTAAAATTTCTGTGATACTGACCTGTGTAGTAATTCTTCCATTTCACACCAATGTGGCTAACTGGTGTGCTGCAACACTGAAAGATTGCTTCTGTACTCCCTCTCTCTACAGTGTGGCATAAAAACTCCTTTCCTCCACTGCTTCTACATTTCGCCTTTTTGAATGTTTTGCCTCGTCCATGCTGCATTTATGACACATTTGGTCCTCTTTTTTGAGTAACTGCAAAAGACACTATCATGGGGGTAAATGTGGATGTCTGTCCATTCCAGACTTGCAATACAGTGCCAATGACTGTTGTTGTATGCATGCAAAGTGTATGCAGCCAGACTACACATTTACTAATATCTGGTGTTTTATTTCCTTATGCTATACAGTAAACGCTGGTCTACAGATTTAAGCAGCAGCTCTAGTGACCGTGGTGCCATGTCCCCTGTTGAACTATTGGATGCATCTGAAAAAAATGACTCCAATGAGAGGTGAGATTAGACAGGAAGCAAACACAATGTGCCAGTAGGTGTTAACCTGTATTAGGGATAAGTTGCTTTACTTGACACATGGACATGGTAGCATTTTAAAACCCAACTATAGCAGTGTCTGTCATATAAAAATAAAAAAGTTGTCACCACAGTCTGACTTAACCAGAATTGAATGCTGACATGTTAGACTGGTTGGCGTGGTTTCTGGAGATTTCTACAAGAAGACGATGACAGCTGGTGATAAGCAGCCTTTCAAAACAAAACAACAACAAGTCATTGAAGTTTTAGCCAAGATTTTAAATAGGTTATGTGTAAGAGTCCTGCCTGTTATTGTTTTCTTTTGTGTCTTCATGTCTATGCATGTCCCATGTCTCCATTTCAGTGACATCATGGTCTATGCTGAATGCTTTTTTTCTAATATGGGACCTTTTAATGCCTTTGTCTTACTTATTACCCTTCTCTTCCTGGCCTATATTTAGTGTGTGTGCTTCCCCTTTGCTTTTGTTGTTCACAGGTTGCGATCTTCCCCTCATTTCACTTATTGTTAACTAATTTGATTAAAACTGTGTATTTTTCATAATGTTTTTTGGGGGGAAATTAGTACAATTAATGAGTACAATAATATAAATACGATTCAAGTTGTGAGGAAAGGTTAGATTTAGCTTTAGATGTACTTCTCTTACGGATACAAGATATAACACTCCCTAATAAAGCTTTTGTTGTCTTTTAATTTTCTTTCAAGTATTGACAGAGAGATTGATGTGAAAGACATGTATTTCAGAAGGCAGTGCACACTAACTGAAGTAAATGGACACTCAAGTTATAAACGTGATATTAAAGCATGAAAGATCACCCAGTTTGAACTGATTTGAGTCATACCTTTAAAGATTTGATAGAACGGTGGATGTTGTTGTCTTTTGTCTTTCTTTCAAGCTCTGACCACAGAACAGAAGAGCGGGATATTATGGTGAAACAGGCAGACCTTAAAAACTACCTGACCCTAACAGAGGTGGATAGGAAGCCCAGGTGGGTTTATCAAAAATCAGGATGAAATCCAACAATCCTCCAACTGAAAATGTATTCACATAGGAGTGCTTTGAGTCAGATAACTGAGAAGCCTAATTGGAAGATGTAGTGTCAAATGTTTGACTAAATGCTTTCCAACTTTTTAATATTTATGGAAACACAAAAATCTCAGACATTTGTGTCATATTTACTCAGGTCTGTTGATCAGGTTTTGTTTAATCCTGTGTATCGCTGGCAAAGCTGGCCACAGTTGGACTGTTTGTCCTTACTTGCGCTTTTACAGCTGACGAGGCTTAATATTGTTTATTCATGGCATGTTTGAATTTATTAGGCTATTTCTTGTTTCAGTTTAATTGCTTTTCTCTGATATGTTTGTGCTGATATTTTGCATGCCACTATGCATAGCGGCGGTCTCATCTGTTCATCCAACATTTAACATGCTAACTGAGACCTGTAGAATCTCGGATGTAGATCTTGTGTTTTTTGTAATTTCTTGGAGTGAATTTGCTTGGACATCCACTCCTTAGAAGACTGAGGCATTGCGTTAACACACACAAATGCTCATGAAAACTGCCAAAGCTGCTTTCATAACATGCTCAGACTTGCTGATGATCAAGTGCATACAATTATAAGCACCTGGCCTCTAATGAAATGAAATGAAATGCCCATGGAAGCAGTAAGCATGCACTTCAATTTTTAAAGGACTGTATACAGTCCTGTGAAAACCTTTTTCTGTGGTATGCTAAATAGAAGAGCCAGAAGCTAGAGTGCTTGGAAAACTCAAACCTCTCTTTGTGTATGTGTGTCAGTGTGTCTGGGTGGACGGGACAGCCACAGACCGTGTGTCTGTTCCACAAAGGCGACCAGATTCTGGCAGTTAATGACCTGCAGGTCAGCACTGTGGAGGAGTTCACCACGTTTATCAGCAAGTCACTCAAGAATGAGGTATGCTCATAATTTGCAATCAAACAAATGACAACGCACTAACAGATTATAAGAGTCCATGATATAGATGTGTTAATTCATGCATGCATTCAGTCTATCTGAAAAGCAAATCTGCTTTCAGGTGAAAGTGACCCTCCTGCGTCAACCTAGAAACCAGCAGCTGCACATGCCAAACTTCACCTGCACTGATTGGCAAAATGCTAATTAGAAATGAGAAATTTCATTCTTCTACAAGCCAGCATGTGTTTATATGACCTGTGCTGACCACTTATTTTGGTTTTTTGTTTTGTTTTTAAAATCTGTCACCAGTTTACTCAACAAATGAAGGATGAAAATAATTTTGCACCTTGCATGAACCATATTTGTGACCAGATAGATGTGATCTTCTTTTGGACAAGTACTCAGTGTATGTTTCAGTGCTTGTTTAATTAACTGCAGATAAGAGGAAACTGTCAAAAGTTACCAAAGAAGGAAACAAAAGGCAGAAAAATATTTCCTCATGCTGCATTAACGGTGCCTTTTCCCAGGCTGATGTCAGTGTCTGCAAGATATTAAATTGTACATGACATGTTGTGAAGAAATGGTGTAAATATGTAGATTACAGTAAATATTGAGCATATTCGAATGTCTTCAAGTACAATGCCAAGTACTTTTTCCTAACATAACCTAAGATCACCAGAATCACCAGCTAACAGATTTACCCTAAAAAGTTACGGTTGAGCTCTTTTTGACAAAGTTATATATTTCATGTATTTTGAAGATATACACGTGTGCATTTAAAGTATTAAAATCCCATTTTATTATATTCCTGCAGCTTAGGAAAGCCAGATATCTAATGTGAATGCTATCACCAAGGGATGCTGATAAATCTCTGGTTTACCTTGTAACCACTGAAGTCTGGTGATTGAGAGCAGTGTCACAAAACGGCCGGAGGCTGAGTACCAAAATCAAACCCACGTGCAGAGAACCCAAAGCGGAGGCTGAGGAAAGGATTTAACAAAGTTTTATTAGCTAGCACAAGGATGATGTTTACAATGGCACTTGAATTAAGGCTTGACACATGGGGCGTGGGGGTCTTGGCTAGGAGAGAGGGATAAAGCAAGGGGACAGGTCCAAGAAAGCAACAGCAGCTGGCTGGTGATTAGGTACGCACTGGAAGAGAGGAGAGCAGTGTTAAAGCAGTAGCCAATGAGTTCTGGAGAGGGTGGAAGCTATGGAAACTGTGCAGGTGGGAGATGGAAACGTTGAAGGAGAGGTGGTGTGGTCCGGGTGGGTTTGGTGGTGTGTGTCAGCTGTCCTGGGCGGTGAAGGTCCCGTGGTAGTGTAAGGGGAGGAGGGCGGGCAGGTGAGGCAAGGAGATGATTCTGAAAGCAGGCGGGTTAACCAGATTCCCAGGAGCAACTAGAACACAAGATTGCAAGGTTAGTAAAGCACTTGAGAATCATAGACGTGACGCATGAGGCCTGGTTACCAACATGGGGTTGTTGACGAACTGGCAAGGAAGCAGTGTCAGCAAGCAGCTTAAATCTCCAACCTAATTGCCTCAATCAGCTCCAGGTGAGGGAAGCTGTAGGTCCTGCCCATGGGTGGATACCAGGGAGACCCAGACCTTCAGCAGAATTTTACAGCCACACACCCGGACCATGACACAGAGAATCTTTGTATGTATGCAGTGATTACACGAGTGCACAAATAAAATGCTGGCATACATTATTTTTTTCTGTTTGACTTTTTTTTTTTTTTACGCAAGGATTCCTTGATAGTAAGTCAAAGCAAGTAGGAGATGAACAATGAAGAGACCATTAGGTGATGTCCTCAGCACCTTGGGGAACATTAATATGTAGACAGAATCGTGTTGCTTCACCTATTTGTGCTGTTTTGAGACATGTAGTAGTGACTCAAATAACTGAGGACACTTGCACACTTTACTTTGTAGGAACTGTACTTTGTACTTGGTTGTAATCTTTTTTGTATTGTGCCAAATAACCAGCGCTGTTCCAGGTGAAGGTCCAGCATTAAATGGACTCTATCTGCAAGGCTTGTTCCCTTGAACTGCTGCAAACCAGTTTGTTCGGAATCGATTCATTCTTTCATTTTTTATACTGACTCTACTGTTTGAATGTGGCAGCAGAAATTGAGACTCATCAGACCAGATAATATTTTTCTAATCCTTGCCTGTCCAGTTTTAGTGAGCATGGTTAAACTGTTTCTTCAGTTTCCTGTTATCTAACAGGAGATGTCCCTGGTGAGGTCTTCTGCTGCTGTAGCCCATCTGCCTCGAGGTTTGAATGTTGCTTAAATCACCTTTCTTCTCAGTTTGAACTTCAGCAGGTCATCTCCACCATGTCTACACGGTCTAAATGAATGGTGTTACTGCCATGTAACTGTATGATTTGACATTTCCATAGCATAACATGTGAAATAAAATGAGAGGGAAGAAGAACAGGGAATGAAATGCCTAATATGTATATATATATCTATATATACATTTTTATTTTTTTTTTTGCCAAAAACTAACATAAGTGGTTAAATTTAAAAGCTGTGAATTAATATTCCAAGCAGCTCTTCTGAGTGCTTTTATGCAAAGAGGTGATGTGGAAACCAAATTCCTAGATTAACCTTCTAAGACCCGAACTCTTCCATGGCATGCATTTTTAATTTCTCTTTGATATTTGGGCATATTGGGACCCAATGAATGTAAAAACAAAGAATCACCAGATTTGTTTTTTTTTTTACCTGATTTTTGTTCCTAACAAAAATGAGAGCCACGTATGAGGATATTAGTTTTAAATTTTGATGGAACAGTGGCAGTATAATGTCCTTGTAAGTGGATATCAGGCCCTTAGAGCAAAATTTAGTATTTTGGTCTAGACAACCCAAAATTGGATCTCCACATATGTGGACGCCAGATCCTAGGAGGTTAAAACTGTATAAATAAATTGCACCCTGCAGTGTGCTACAGTGTTTCTCACATGGTGGAATCTACAGGACACATTTCTGAAGTGCAGAATTAAACTTTTATTGTTTTTTTCCTTTTCTCTCCTCTTACTCTGGTATCTGATGCTCAAAATACACACGCACATGCACCCTGAAACACCTTAACACATGATAAGACAGATGGTTTAACTTAAGGATGAACAAAAAAAATGATCAAAAACCATCTCTGTACTGTATGTCTGCTGACCCAGAGGTAAAATTAGCCAAATTAGCTATTATCAATATAATACTTAGAGTCATAATATATCTTATAAATCTATAAGCTTTGGTGTGCTCTTTTAGGTGCTTTTATGTAGATTAGGGAATAAAACAGATTCTTTAAAGAAGGCAATAGAAATATCAAATATTATTAAATATGGAGCAATTAGAGAGAAAAGTTTATAAAGTGGTATTGTTGCAAAGAAATAAAAACACGGTAGCAATGTTATTTTAAAATATTTATTTCTTCAGCATAAAACTTTGATCATGTACAAAATAAATCACAATAAAAAAAAATTGCACAGTTTCAGAGCAGCACCTGCAGCATATCCAATGAATGAAATGGTAAAAGAGTCTGGATGACCCTGGTCCAATTGTAAGTTTAATACATGAATCATGTCAGGTTCATATAACACAACTTCCAGAGTTTTTCTAATTCAGGTCTAAAAATCACAACCGCTTCCTCTAAATTTAAATGTAAAGTTAATCAAACAAATAGCGTTAAAATAAACCAGTCCATACAACGCTTCAAGTATCGCATACTATTAGGGTGTTCCTTTAGCACCAACAGGCAGCTGGAAAGTAAGTCACTGTTTATTCTTAACGTCCATGAGCCACTCACTGAAACACTTCTCCATAGCCTTCCTGTTGGCCCAGCTGCCATTGTTAACTGTAGGGATGATCTTGAGGGGCTGGAGCCACTGGACAAACCGCTTCAACTCAAGAAAGCTGCTGTGTTCACTATAGGGGATACCTGTCAGACAAACAGATGGGTTGATATTATCATAAACCGACAGCTCTTTAAAAAGCAATTAGCTAATTTGAAAGTTTTACTTCTCCTTTGGGAATTTTTTAGAGTTTAGTCAATTCAGAGGGAAGCTGGCTTGCAGTAAACAACGCTGGAGACAGATGTTAAACACACAGGGAAGTCCATCAGGCAAGCAAAAGGGCAAAGCTTTGAAAGCCGGACCAGATGCTCAATAAAGATGTCCACAGGCTCAGACTGTTCCCCTCTAAGGGACAATGCAGAATTATTCAGTTTTCAGTTCATACACAAAATAAAAACCTAGCTTGGAACCAAAGCAGAGAGCAGATGTCTCGTGTTTATTCACATTTTAGCCCTTCACAAATTTTATGTGCTCCTCTGCTTTAAACAGGTCTAGCTAGAAAAAGGAAAAGAAAAAAGCCTATTTATGGATAAAGTCAGTCCGTTTCCACATGCAGAGAACATTTGCAGCAAATGGCGGCATATGGCAGGGAAGAGCGAGAAGGAGGCGATAAACAAGGCAGAGAGAGAGAGGGAGAGTGCAAATTGGCTTCCGCCTGAGTGACACACAAACTGCTGAGAAGGAAGAAAATATATGTGAGTGTGCACCCTAGAATCCTCTAGCTGGTGATTGGAGGTTACGAGCCAGATGGCTGATGCTTCTGATGGATCTATTCAGAACATGAAACGGGGGTTAGGAAGAAAAACTGGCTAAATCTGCAATTGAAAAATCAAGTCATGGCCCAAATTTAGAACTGGGGTTTAATGCTAGACTAGGAAGTGTTGTCCATAGAGGAGATCCACGACCCCAGGGCACTGACGTTATGTATCCTGTTGCCACCAAGCCAGAGCAGTCTGAAACCAAGCCATGGTCTATTGTGATTCTGTAAGACTTGTTTTAGGCTTTACCAAAAGAGGGAGCTGTAGGCTAAATACAACAATATTAACAACACTCAAATTTTGTTGTGGGTTAATACTCATATATATATATATATATATATATATATATATATGACACTTCTTTTTCCTCTCCAAAAACTAGAAGAAGAAAAAAGGCTTTGTGCGTACCATATATGGTGATGTTGCTGCTTTTCTGAGGCTGAATGTCTTCCACTGATTCTATCTGCTGACTGAAGGTCCAGCCGGTAGGTTTGAAGGCCACCAGCTGATCATACTGACGAGAAAAGCGTGCCAGGTGATCCTGCAGTTTCTGGAAAGAGAAGGGGAAAAGGGAGGGGGAAAAAAGGACATCTTAAAAGAGCTGCATTGTCGGGGGTTTTCCTGCCTCAGCATGGGCCTGGTGGAGTAAGAACCATATGCGTGACTGTGTTAGCTTAGCTAGAAGAAATCTGTGCATTTTCTCGATTCCCGATTATTTCACTAATAAACTGTGTATTGCGCTCGAGTATTTTTAACTCAAATAAGCAACATTTATAAATATAATTTGATTACAGTGTTGCTAATTTCTGCAAAAACAGTCATACACTGAAGACGCTATCAAGTTCTCTCAATGCTTTATCTATCGCAACCACTTTGCTTCTTAGTTTTCTTCTCTAAAAGTCACCAAAAAGAAGTTGTTTCCCACCAGTCTTTGTATAAACTCATAATGCTGTAGTTTAATCTCACACATGTATTTTAGTGTCTCTTTACCTCATGATGTGAGCTCCTCCGAACATTGCTCATTAAGGAGAATAAAGCAGATATGAAAAGCTACATCTATTCTCACCTCTGTGACCTACCTGTGGTAATATTTAAACACCAGTTCTCCAAGAAATATGTTTTTTTACAAAAACATGACGATTTTCTGACCATTTTGTTGCTGCTGGTGTTCACATTTGGACTTAATGTGTGTTGCTAACGTGGCTCACATGCCATAATTAAAACGTGCATTGTAAATCTGCTCTTTGTTGTAGAAATATGAACTTAAAATATTAAGAATGGTGGGACTTTGGGAAAATAAGTCATGAAAAATGCACCTACTCTGAAGGACAGCTGCATCATGGGCAGCACGTGGACCTGGGCTGCCTTCCAGTCGGTGGTTAGACGCCCTTTGATTTGCTCCGACTCCAGACAGCACATGGTGTTGTACTTGTCTCTAGAGAGGCAAACTTTAGACCCCAGAACCTCTGCCAGCGCTGCAAATGAAGCAGAACGAGGTCTGTGTGAGAATGAAAACTGCAGGAAAACAGTGGATTTTAGTTTTCACCAACATTACTGAAACAAACTCTTCAAACTCAACAGGCCTTTATTAAAAAAACAAAACAACTGACTGACTAAATATGGCACTCCCTGGCCTGTAAAGTGTTTGCTGTACGTGTACTAATGCTTTTGTGGAATAACAGAAGGACAAAAAGGATGAGTGAAGTGCTACAGTCAATTAAACTAGCCGTCTGTTTTTGTCTCCACTTCATGCAGCGCTTGTTGAAGCAGCTGTGATTAAAGAATGAATACATGCAGTTTCCCCTTCTGTCAGTTAAACACTGTTTTTTCAGTTTTTCATTGTACTAAAGTGCTTCAAACTATCGTCCATGTATCACAAGGGAACACTTTGCCTCCACTTGAAGACAATGCACTGTGAGGGGCTCCATTTTTTAAACAATGATGCTCCTATTTCAATATAGAAGAAATATCAGATGAACTTCTAATAGGACAGGTCAGCCACACACAGAAAACTACAGGGGGAAAACTATTCTACTATTAGGTTTAGAAACCATTTTGCTTTGTGTATTCTCAGAATGAAATCAAGCAGTATTTAGAAAACCCATCTTCATATTTATTTTAAGTATAACTACTGTTACTAAGAGGTGGATAGAAAACATAGTTCTTTCTGTATTTATACATTTGGGTCAGCCATGTCTCTCATGCCGAGATATCCGATTATAACTGACTTTCTGATTTTTAAAGGAGTAGAAAATGCACCATACAGCTCGAAAACAAACAAACAATAAAAAAAGAGCACATACCCAAAAAGACCTTCTCTTTCCCCACCGAGTACGACCCGCACACCACAAGTGTACGTGGGTTGAGTGTCACCAATTCAAATGCAGTGCTGGCTGCAAAGTTGATGACTTCTTGCTGCCTGGGGAAGGTGTACTCAGGGCTGCAGTAGCTAGAGAGATATAAGAGGTCACACTGAAAAATCTGCGTTTCACTGCTGGAGTTGTGCTCAGTTTATCAAAATCAGAGAGAAAGAAAGTAGTCGTCATTACCGGGAGTTGTTACTTATAGCAACAAGTGAAAATGATGAAACCGAGAGGTACTTACGTGGTATCCAAATAGAGAGTCTGTGTCCTGCAGCTGAGTAGCTCAGGGTAGGTCTCCATTGAGGGGTCAGCTCTGAAGTCTCCGGTGTGAAGAACCGTCTGTCCATCGGGCAAGAAGAACAACAGCATTGCAGCACCTGGACAACTGAAAGAACACGTAAGGATACAAAAGAGAGGTTTTAATCAAATTTAGCCAGTTTTCATTGTGAGAAATTCATTTAACTCTCCAGGGAAATATTACGAGGAGTAAACAGAGTCATTAAGTAGAAACTATGTAGCACAACTGTAAAAGATGTGTTCTACATTCAAAAGAATGTGTTCCCAGAGACATAATGAATAGGCTATTAGCTTGGTTGTGTCTGAATATACTTCAAAGTGCCTCAATTTATCCTTTTATGACAATTTTAATATAAAGAAAGTGGCTGCGGTAGAAACTTTTGTATCTGCTCCCGAATGCATAAATGCATGTTTTTGTAGTCTGCTAATAGTGGTGCATATGTTATAAGTGACTCATTGTGTCCTTCTCCTCTGCCCACAGTGTTTTCAGAGACATTTCTCTGGGTTTCAGAAAGATCATATGGGAAAATACCAGGTCAAGTTTTAATGCATGCTGGTGAAGAGCCCATTAACCTCAGCTGCAATTCTAAAACAGTATTTAAATCTCAAAGACAGAAAATCAACCTTCTGGTAATAAACCAGCTGAATCTGATCAGCATGAAATCAGCAGCGTGACAAAGAAGCTCTCATGTGTCACAAAACAGCGTCACCAGTACAGATCCCTGCTGATGTCACAGATGACTCACTGGTTAGCGTCTAGGAGGATGATCCGGACCCCCTCCACAGTGACTTCAGTATTCATGGGGAGGATGTGGACGTACTGCTCGGCCACCCTCAGTTTGCTCTTCACCAGGTTCCCTGTAATCTAATCAGGAGACACAGCTGAGAGTGAACAAATCTTTGCAGTTTACAGTGATGATCAGGTTTCAAACAATCTCAGATATGCGGAGTAATTCACCCCCCCGCCTCCCAAACCCTGGCCTTGAAATCTTATTTACACAATCTACTTTCTAATTACCCTCTGTGATTATGATCAAACTTTTCTGGGCTGTGATCCACCTGGCGCCCACGCTCAAAGTCTGTGGCCTAGCAAACGGAGTCCCAACAAGTACTTATAAGTCTGTTTTTAGCCTAATCCCCAGAAAACACACACACCACTGTGATAAACCTGACCCACTTGATAGAAGAACTCCCAACATCTCTAGTCTCTTGACTTTTATATTATTTCAAGTTCATACCTCGTATCATACCTGATATTATATATTGTTAAGTCGTAGCTATTTGAACCAAAAATAAGCAAGAAAGTCTGAGCTAAAGATTTAACACTTGTTTAACTGCAAACTTCAGTTTATTTAGATAATTCTCTACATTTAACACACCTTCACTCATGTAGCTTTTTCACAGTAACAACAAAGGGGATGGCAAACAACTGGGCCCCAGATAAACTTATTTTACTGCACATCAAATGTTGTATTACTGTGTCCAAAAGAAGAAGTAAAAACTCCCACAAAGGTCTTCGAATTTTAATTGACTCAACTGTGATCAGAGCCATTTGAATTTTGGTATTCATAGCTGCCAAACGCAAGCCGCTTTTTCCATTAATGTGAGTCAAAGCAGTGCAGAGAGATAACAAATGGATCAAGTACTTCCTCTATGAATTCTGTGGAAGTGAGGAAGCTTTTTAATGAGTTGAAAGTAAATAGGATTTCTGGCGGCAGAGAGGGGTGGTGGTGGTGGTGGTGGTGGGGGGTTATATCATTTTCAAATAAGTGAATCGCTTCCATACCACTGAAGGAGAAATACATAAACGGACAAAATGTCAGCCTTTTGCTGAGATGGTGTTGGATATAGTTTCAACAGTGGACTCAAAGCAGGGATAATATCCATCACTCTGACTGTTTTGTATCATAGAAAAACAGCAACTGTCTTATGCAAATCAATGCATATAATAAATCAGATTCTGATTTCAAAACACAGATTGTGCAACCTCAATCATCTAAATCCTGCACAAAGTACACAAGGATATATTCATGAGAAGACAGACATCTCTACACCCAATATCTTCATAGCTGGGTACCTCACGGACAATCAGGGTGGTGAGAGAACATGTAAATGTGATTTAAGGGTGAACTGTCCCTGGCACTCGGTGATCCAGTACCAAATAAAAACAAAACTAAGCTAATTATTTCATCAAAACTACAGATTGACTTACTCTGTTGCAGTAGATGGGAACAGTGGAAGTCTTGGTCAAGCCTCCGTAGTGGTCTGAGTGGAAGTGAGTAAGGAAGTAGGCTGTGATGCCCTCGATCTGTCCATATCTAAAGGCATCAATGGCAAACTTTGTGCCTGGGGAAAGTTTTTTGCATAAGATTACAAATTAAATAATAATTAATGTTTAAATTTACACAGCAAGAAGAAATGTACATTTGCTTACTAACCTGGGATTTTCTTATAGAAAGGGCAACGGGGCAGCTGTACTTCTCCATCAGCGTTGACTCTGTTCCTCCACCTCCTCCCTGTGGCCCCACTCCTCCCCCAGACTTCTCCCTGTCCATCTACTGATGGGTTAATGGTTTCTGTGGCCTGTGGCGTATCTGCAGGTGTGTCAGCTTTATTTTTTCTCTGCCGGTCTCTTCTTTGCCGTCTCTGTCCCGAGCTCTTCCCAGCCGTTGGAGTAGACGAAGCGTTGAGGTCATTTGGTGCACTCTCTGCTTCTTTCTCCTTCTCCCTCAGTGGTTTGAGGCCAAAAAACACCCCGATGTCAGTTTGTTTGAGACCGGAGACCTGACCGGCTTTGCTGTGGCCCTTCTGAGGGGGCATGGCTTGAGATCGTTGGACAATGGAAGTTTGAGATGAAGGCACTTGAAGAGAAGCTGGTTGCTCTGTTTGAATAATGCTGTTTGAGTTTTGGGAGTGTGAGTTATCTGAGCTCAGAAGAGTGTCTCTCAGATGCTCTAAGACAATACTCTGTGGAGACTGAATACTAGTCTTACTGATTTCAGAAGCTTCTTTTCCACCTGAGGAAGCAGCTCTGTTCTCAGCAGCTAACTGATTAGTGGGTGTTAATGAGGAAACTGCACCCAGCTGGGTGTTTGTAGAAGGCAGTTTCTTTCCTTGCACATTGCTGGCTTCTGAATTGCTGTTTATAAAGTCAGTGAGGAGCTCATCTTCACTGGAGAAGCCGTCACTGAACAGCATCATCGAGTCTTCATGCTCATTTTGAATTGCACTGTCATTAAAAAGAGATTTTCTACACTCTGTAGTATTGATTTCAGTCTCTGCAGGGAACTCAGAAAGAGGAGAGTAGGATATCATGTTATCATTTTCCAAAGAATCCTCACTTCTGTGTAAATCTTCACTATCCTGCTGTCCACTATTTTCCATGACAGGGATGGATAAATCCCCTTTATTACTTTCTTGAGAAACAGTGACAGAAATTTGGCTTTTAGTAGATGATGACCAGCCTTTCTTTTTCTTAAAATCCTCTGGTCCAGGAGAACGCAGGAGCAGAAGGCCATTTGTAAGTTTTGACTGAGGTGTTCCGGTGTGACGTTGGTGAGGTGAGGAGCTAGGACTGGATAATGCAGGAGGAGTTAGAGCCCCTTGCTGTGAAGTCTCTAAAATAGACCCCTGATTTTTTATCAGCCCTGGAAAACAATCCAGGCTGGTCTCAGCCTGTTGGGACAGACTGAGGAGGGCTGTGCCGCTGCTGGCTCGACTGTGGGCCAGAAGTGTGTGGTTGAATTTCTTGTAATGGTTCGGAATGGTGGAGGAGCACCGAAGACCATCTGGACATTCTGTATGAACAGATAAAAAAACAGTGCCTGCACTCGTTAGAGCAGGGTTACAAGGGGATAATATTTAGCACTTTACCACCTGCGCTACTCTAAACTAAACTGATGATATATACTATAAAGGTATCTTATCAGCCTGCTGTTTGAGATAAACACAACTGAGCTAAGTGCATAGAATCAGTGCTACACTGTCAGTGCACATTTCTTTTAATCCTTAATCCTGAGCTGTTAGGCTGTGTAGAAGCTTCCTTTCTACCATCCAACAAGCATGAAGGATACCATCACAATGCATTATGGGAAATGAAGGACCTTTCGTTAGAGGAGACTTCTTTATCCTCAAAAGTTTGAATTATCATAGATATGTCTGTATGCCATATCTTCTTCCAGCTGTTCCTTTTGGGAGTCGCCATAGGAGATCAACCTCCATCCCTATCCCGAGCTTCCCATCTGTCACACTACTCTGCACGTCCTCCTTGACTACATCCATTTATCTTCTCTATGATCTTGCACTTTTCATTTTCCCTGGCAATGGATACATTGCACAGAATTCTTTGTCCATCCCTATCCCACTATGCCCAAAACATCTCAGCCTTGCCTCTCTATCTTTCTCTCCAACCTGCTTCCATTTCCTTTCTGCCTCTCCGGGCTGCTGCCTATTCTCACTGCAGATCACAGCGTCACCTGTGAACATTCATTCACTGAGATCGAGGAAAAGCTGAGATGGTTTGGATTATTATGGACCTGAATGGCTGCTGTGAATGACATTAGGCTTATCTGAAGCTGTGATTTGGTATCAAGTGTAACTTTAAGATGTGTGATGAGTATGGACGTCTGTACCTGTGCACGTATCCCTAGGAGTGTCAATACATTCAGCAACGTGCCATCTTTGGGACTGCACAACCAAAATGAAGAATGGCATCTGACAGATGGGGCAGAAGTCTTCAGGGGATGGGCCCTCGGCTGCAGCATTGTCACTTTGATTTGTTTCTTTTGTGGGAGATCTCTTTGCGTTAAGCTCCTGTGCATTTAAGCTTAAGTTACAGTCGTCTGTTATTCCAGCTGTAGCACTGACTTCACTTTCTGCCGCTTTGGCTTTTGCGTTCCTGTCTTGTGGCTTGATTGAGAGCGAAGATGCGTCTTTCTTGGAGGATTTCCTGAAAGTGCATTTTCTTTTAGTGTTTTTAGGTGGCGATTCGTGCCTCTTCTTTTTCTTGCCAAGAGGTTTATAGTCCCAGATGTCATTTTCATTTTCCTTCTGTGACATTTGGAGCAAAATAAAGCGTAACGTGCCCGACGTTACCTCGGAACCATTGTTATTACACAAGAACTGGTGTTTGGTAACATTCCGCGATCACAGCAAGTTAACGGCTACTGACAACTTCCTTATATATTATATAATACACTGCGGATATTTGTTACTGATAAACAGTTGAACCTCATTATTTAACAACGAAATGGAGAAATTTTCCTTCTTGACACACCGTTTACTAACATGTCAGCAGCAGGACTTACCGCCACTATGCTACAATGAATGGAGTAAAAACAACTAGGAAGGGACAACAACACTTTCTACACGTCTTAAACGATTAAATTAGCCAATTGTTTGATTTGAAGGCTGAAAAAATAAGAAGCCTATTTTAGAGGGTATTTAATTCGGATAATTGAAACTGAAACTGTTTTAGAGCCCTTATAGACGATAACATTTTTGCTATTGTGTCGAAATCCGCGGTATGAATCTCTTCGCTGCTTTACCGAGCTAGCTGGCTGTTGCTGGAAACATGGCGTCCCGGTGCAGCGTCTCTACACTGTTTCCTGTCCAAAGTCAGCTGGATAACGCCTTAGATGACGCTACAACACAGCAAGAAAAAGAAGATCTCGTTCAACAATATCTAAAAAAGTTAAACGAGAGAGAGGACCTGAAGATACCCGATTTCCAGACAGGTTAGAGCTTTAGCTTAAACACTTCGCCTCTCTTTCGTAGCAGTTTGACTTGAGTTTGCCAACTCCGCTCGTCACTACAGGACTCGGCATGTTCATTCATATATACATTAAGAATGTTGGACAATCGCAGTCTACTTAGGAAGAGCTCTCCTTCCTTTTAAAAGCTAATGTTATAGTACCACACGCCTTGTAACCCTTAAACACAAGTTCTTCATAGTCTGTCAATTAATTAGCTAGCTACCTTATCTACTCCGGAAGAGGAAGAAAAATTACAGGCATTCACGTAATTTAATAATATGTAAAATATGTCTATTTGTCAATGCAGTACATCACAGTAGGGCTCACTAATATCTTGTAAACCTTCCTTTTCATTCTTGCTATTATCCTTCTGTCACAAATCACCCGAGTCACTCGTCTCCACCCACTCCACCCTATCTTCTTTACCACTCTTGTGCACTGTCCGCTGCTTTGGATGGTTGTCCCAAAGTATTTAAACTCATCCACCTTCACTATCTCGACACCTTACAGATTACAGTGTCGTCTGCAAGTATCATAGTCTATGCCTGACCTCATCTGTTAACCTATCCATCACAACTGTAAACAAGAAGGGGCTCTGAGCCAATCCCTGATGAAACTTTAACCTATATCTCTCAACTGCTGCACACTGTTCTTGGACGTACCCTGCGCCACCCTCACAAACTTCTCTGTCACTCTTCACTTTCTCATGTGGCACCATAGTTCCTGTGTTGGCACCCTGTCATATGCTTTCTCTAGATCCACAAGATGGAGTGGATCTGATCTTTTCTGTACTTGAATGGTCAGAAAGCTAAAAATCTTTTTGAGCTTTACCACCATCTCACATATTGAGTCAATGTTCTGCAATCTGATTAGCCCTAGTTTACATAAGTGGATAAGTTGTTGGGCATAAGTTGTTAGCCACTGAACATGCAGGGTTCCTTGGTTTTAATAGTCGGAACAGCATCCACTTGTCTTTTATATGCATAAGAATATAAAAACAATCAAATCCTATTCTATTCTATTCTAAACAAAAAATAAAACAAATGCATTTAACTAAATATTGTATATATTGCCCCCCAATTAATTGCTAATGTAATTAAAGTTTAGTTGTGGGAAACTTAGGTCTGCTGCTGAGGGATGCAGCATATTGACAATATTTCACCACACCAGTAGGTGGTGATCTACTGTTAGAACATCAAATTCTAGAGTCACACAAGGCTCAATGTGAACATAACAAGGTCCCCACAACCCGTGCTTCTTTTTTTTCTTAATTCAGAATTCATCTAAATGTATCTAATTGGACTCTGTTCTGCACAGTCAGAGATAAAGAAGAAAAGGAGCCTTTAAGCTGCTCCGTACTGTGCTAATCTTTTATGCATGTGATTTTGGTTTTTTTTGGGGGGTGGGGTGGGGCGGTGGGGTAGATTCTTATCTGCTGCAGCATACCAACAGCGAGGCATATGATCGGTCCCAAATTCATTCTGCAGCAACGATTCAAACATACTGTTGGAGTTCTAAAGAGTTATCTCATCAACAAGAACAAGGTGTCATGCAGCTTTTTGCAAAACACCGTGTGCAAGTGCACTTAAGAGATCTAAAAAAGGGGATGAAGTGGAGATTTATGTAGCCAAAAAACCCCCTTTGGGGCTAAACACTGAAAGAGCAACTAGATTCATCACTAAAAAAAGCACACATCTATACACGGGTACCCCATTGGCTGATATGATTATTAATCAATGTGATTTGTTTTGTTTTTCCTCTTTCGTACATTTCTTTGAAAGGTTAAGTCTTGAGAAGATTATCAATGGAAAATTTAGGTGGGCGTATTACTCTTTCACTCTGTACTGGATTTTGATAGTCACCATGTTGTAAAGTGTGACAGTAAACTTATCAAATGCGCGCGAGTTAAGCGTGACAAATGCTATCAGGCACAATTTAGAGTGCACATGAAAGAAGTGTGAAACAAGCTGATCTAAATCTACAACGAAAACACTTTTTATGGTATTTAACATAACACTTGGGCCACAAGAACTTTCAAGTCACTGCTTTGATCGATCAAACTATCCAACTTTTTCTCCCATGTGACACAAACGCTGTGTCAGGCCCAACACAGATATGCCTTTTAGGTGTTTTGTTACTATATCCATAGCCCTTCTAGGATGGTAGTGTAAAGCATTTGCCTACACCGTGACTAAACATGATTAAAAAGATGACAACATCATTTTCCACTCTGTGATTTGCTCCAGGCTTAGAGTGGCTGAACACGGAGGGGCCTCTCTCTTTAAACAAGGAGCTGGCTGGTAAAGTGGTGCTGCTGGATTTCTTCACTTACTGCTGCATCAACTGCATCCACATCCTTCCTGACCTGCATCAACTAGAGAAGAGACACTCTGTAAAAGGTTTGTACATACTCTACTAACTACGAGGTAGTTTCCATACAGCTAATTTAATCAGCTCCAGGAAAATCCTAAAGTAGAAAAACTGCGTATTGTTTAAAAAAAACCCTGCTCATCGCTTTCCTTGCTGTCCACATTAAATATAACGTAAAGCATTTGTGTAATGCTTTGCTTGATATTCATTCGTTTTTTCCATCTATTCATCTGCCATCCTGGAAAAGCATGTTTTATCAATCTTTCCCCATTCACATGTTTGTCTTTTGCCTGTTTGATAGAAAATATGTCTGACGTGCGTTCTTGTGCATGATGTTCCCAAGTAAATCTATTTCACCACATTGCTAAAAAAAAAAGGCTAAAGTCAGATAGTTCGTGTGAATTTCAACCCTAACCTACCTTATCAAGATCATGTCTTGTATCAGGCGATGGCAGATTGAAACTAAATGATAAACGTCACTACAAGAATGAAAGCAACAATGAGTGGTTCCCTCCAGTGGCACTCAACCACAAGCTCTGTCATACCCAGTGAAGATTTAAATCAAAAATATTTGGGGCTGGTTTTTAGCACTGTTCTCAAACAAGAAAAGATTGTGCTTTTGTCGGGGCCTGTTGCCAAACACTATTAAACATCTTTTTTTTGTAAATAATTATGGGAATGTCTATTAATGATGTGCCCTGTGTGGGTCAATAATTCACTCATCCACCCATCCATTTATTTTCTTAACTGCTTATCCAGCTTAGGGTCATTGAGGCTGGAGGCGATCCCACTTGGTATTGGGCTAAAGCCAGGAAACACCCTGTCAGGCAACAGTGCTAACCACTGCCCTCCTGCATGAAGTCCACCGACTCATTTATGTGAATTCAGAGTTTGCAGTAGCTTATTATTAAGCTCAGATTAGAAAACTTACACTGGTTTAGGGTTGAGATTTATCAACAATAACAATATCGTCTAATGGTTGCGACATATAATGGATGCCACAGCCTCGGGGAAGAAGCTGCTTTTTAGTCTGTTTATGCAGGTTTTGATGGTGCGGTATCTCTTCCCCCAAAGGCAAAGGTGTAAGCAGGTGATGACCTGGGTGTGTTTTCATAACAGACTTCATTGATGGATGTTGTCACTTACAGTATAATTTCTTGGCATTATCTCATAGATGCTGGAGAAACTGCATTTTTTCATTGCAGTGAAATTCTCATTGGGCGCTGGCAGATCACATGGTGCTCAACATCATACAGGATAATTCAGTTTCATTGTCTTTAGTGTGTAAAAACAATATGGTTAAAAAAATGCTTATACCATTAGCTTTGACTTGCTACAGGACAGTTTAAAGTATAGAATTTGCTCGTTATTTGGTTACTGTTGAATGGATGGAAGATCAAGTAAAGCACTGCAGGAATTTATAGTGTATTCTTAAAGTCACACTTCAGCTGCACTGGGCCTCACTGGAGGTACACGATTTAAATTGGTCCTGTGGTCATGTGTTGTGGAGCAGCATCTCAGGGCCATATTCGTTGGAGCAGGGAAACTGCTTCTTTTCCTTAGGCATGTAGACCCTTATCTCAGCTGTGAAGCGACAGTAGCTAAAAATACTTTCAAGACTCAGTTTAAGTAAGCATAGGTACAGCATACATCTGCCCCTCTGTAGTTTATTGTTTTGTACTTATGCGTTCACAATTCCCAAATGCATTAAAACCATGACTGATGGCCTTACATTCTCACATGCAGCTCTGAAGTAATATCTAGAAATGTTCAGGGCTGCAGTAATGTATGAGAACAGTTATATATAGCAACTCCATATGTAAAGCATAATCTCTGGCATTCTAATGGCCCTTCAAACAGGCTATCTATAAGTCTTGAGAGGTCTTAAAAAGAATTAAATTAGCTCTTTTTTTCTTGTTATAGGTACAAACTACAGGGGAGTGCAGACAAAGTGCAGCATACAATAAATAATAGATTCATGGACCTATTGAGAAAGTGCATAAAAGATATCACTGAAAATATAATCAAACTTGTATGATGATAAACAGGCATTACATTTATTTACATTCAAATGTTTTATCATCTGAGGAAGATGTGCCACTTGAAATTCATTTGTGAGTTGAACATTACATAAAAGACACACACGCAGACTGCAGTGCCACCACACATTATCGTACTTGCCTTATCTCTGGCACCGCTATGGGTACATTCTGTTTGCTGCTGTTGTCACTGAGGTGTGGGAGCCACTCCACAGTCCACCCCGACCCACCCATCGTCACTGCAATCTGTGCCGGCGCTACGCTGCTTGGCAGAGGCCGCGGGTGACGAAATCCGCTGCAGACCGTGTCGCGTTTGAGCGTTTGGAACTGTGCGGTTTTCACTTCCGGTGGGGTTCATTTATGAAATGCATTTTTTTTTGTGTGTGTGTGTGTCAAAAAATATGAACTAATGCAACTGTATAGTTCTTTGGTGCTTTGTAATTTGTTGGTTATTAAAGCGCTGAACAGCTCAGGGCTGTCCCTGGAATTAAAATCTAAAGTGAAAAAGCCACATAGAGTTTTATGCTCCATATATCTGGAACAAGATGTCAGAAAACTTGCTGTACCTTTTAGTTCCCTCAAATCAGTGCCTTTTAATGAAATTAAACATGGGATTCACGCCTTTTTAAATAAATAGTGTGTAATGTTTTGAAAGTGCCTTGTCACTGAAAGTTGCTCTGTTGCTGTTTCTTGTGTAACTCTATCAATGAAAACAAGTATTTTTTTCCATTTAGAAAGTTGTTTTGCTCTGTGTACAGTTGCATGCAATCAAATTGTAAATAGTAGAAACTGCACAAAATCAAACTTGTTATTACATAGAAATCTTTTTTATTTTTTAAAATATGTGATCACGCTCAATTCCCTGTGAATAAAGCATTTTCAGAGCGACAAGTTAGCTTTGACATTTCTGCCGCTCCGCTCGGGCTCTGTTTACCCAGCTTATTGTCGAGTTTTTGATTTAAGGAATGACAGACGTACAAAAGTAGCTGTTTCGATAGAGAGTTTTACGATGATTGTAAGGAAGGACGGAAACTAATCAAGATATCTGCTATCTGTGGACTCTTTGGAGAGTTTTAGTGCCACAAAAGCATGTGTTAAAAATAACATCACCAGCCTGTTACATTCATAGTTCTAGGCAATTCAGTTGCATAACATTTGAAAGTCTGCAGCCCTTGTACAAAGTCACAAATTATAACCACTTTCTGTCTTTAGCTGTATAATAAGCATAGTGTTTACTTATCTTTGATGATTACTGAGAAACGGCTTTTCCAGAAACCTCACTTAAACCTGCAATGTGTTATGCTTGAAGGTTGGTTGGTTTACATAGAAGGTCTCTTAAATTTTACAGTGGAAAAATCATTGTGCTTAGTGCATCTTTGCATGTATGTTTGTGACATGTGTGTCTTATGCAACACCTTTCTGCCTAAACCCTCACTGTTTGCTGTTTAATCTCTTTTTCAGATGGGTTGGTTATTGTTGGTGTGCACTCTGCCAAATTCCCCAATGAAAAGGTATGTTTTGGGTTTTTTGGAAACTTTTAGGGAAACTTTTGCTTTTTTTTTTCTTTAATACTTCAAAAGTATCTACATGTATACCGATGAATTTTTACTTTGTTTAAATTACTCGCCTTTCTCCAAGTAAAAAGAGGGCTGTAGGAGCCAGGGTGTTAATTTGAAGTTTTATACCTGTATACAAATAGGAGAATAAGATTTTGGCAGCATATACAAATTGCAAGAACTTACTTTCTTTATCAGTCCCGGACCAGAAACTCTGTTCTTCAGATATTCCTCTTAATATTCTGCTATCGGCTCCCTTTTGTTTGTTTTTTATGAAACCTTTTGCCAGCTTGGCAGGGGAATAATCTGTACTCTCCAACTGTGAGGAAATAAATTATGCTTCATATGCATAGTACTTACCCTACTTTTTATCAAAAACAAACAGGCAGGCAAACTTTTACAAATTAAAACAACAAAATATCTGGATATTATATGGTTTACAATGATATCTAAGCTCGTGGAGAGTCATTTGTAGCGTTCTGATGCAGAAAAACTGTATATGTAATTTGCTCTACATAGATGGGCTCTGTACCCTGTTATAGTTTGTAATAAGTGGGTAATATCACAGTAATAAGTTGGTAATGGTATAATAGTGACATTGTATTAAACCTCCCAGTTTTTCAAGCAAGTTAAAGTGTTGCAATCTTTGCAAGTAACTTAAAGCCAAAATATTTCATATTTGATTACTGCATCCCATGTTTGCAATAACTGCATCAATATGCATCAATATGCAATTGCATCATATTTCTTGTTTCTTTATTGGTCTGTGGGGTTTTGCTCCTTCAGTCTTCTCTTCAGGAGGTAAAATGTATTTTCATTTGGATTCAAATTTGGATTTTTGACTCCAAAACCCTAAATAATCTCCCGTCGATAATGTGGCCAAATGTATGGATGCATTTCTTCGTAAGTCAGAAGACAAAGTGTTTCTGTAGATGTAGGCATTTACTCTGTTACTACCATCGTGATCGTCAGGAGATTCTCAATAAAAATGTGTTAGCTTGTTCCATTAGCGGCCATGTAAACCCAAGGCATGAAACAACCTCAACCATGCTGAACAGATGAGCTTTTATTGTTTAGGATCATGAACAGATGCCTTCTTTCTTCATACTTTCGAGCACTTTCACAGTTGAAATCGCTGTTTCGTAAGTCCAGAAGCCTTTGGTCCCAAACTGTCTCCAACTGACTCTTCTCTGCACTTTTTTGCCAGTTTCATTATAGCTAATAAGCAGTTTGTGTTTTGCAGTAAGACCTCTATATTGTTGATCTTCGCCACTTTTCTTTGGCGGTTGTTCATAATGTTATGCACTTTTATTTTATTTATTTTTTTCTTTACCGTTCTCACCATTTGTCTCTGTCATCAGTTGCCCCTGTTTTCCTTGGATGCCTGTTTAAATGCCTGTTGGTCAGTACTTCGGTGGTTTCCTTCTCTTTCAGGACATTCCATATTGCTCCGCTGGATGTGCCCGATGTTTTTGAAATGTCTCTTGCAGATTTTCCCACTTTTCTAATCTTTGAAATTATGTGCTTTTCATGAATCGATCTTTATGTTGGTCTACCCTGCTTAACTACAAATGCAGATCAAATCCAAAGCTTAAACTAAAAGTGGAAATCCAGAGCTTCTTTACAATTAAACCTTTAATCTTCAAAAAATGATGTACGTCATGTTTCAGCATTTCACTCGTTTAAAAATCTGGGTGTTTTGATACAAAATGTGTCAACCTGTGTGTTGTTTAAAATCATTGTAAAGGGCAGTTAGTCTTTTAAAAGATGACTTTCAACTTAACAGCAAAAGCAAAAGCTTTACTTATAAAAGAGCTGTCCTGAATACCAGTATTTTGTGCTCCTGTAATTTGGGGGGATAGTTAAATCACTAAGTAAGAGCTTTGTAAAGTTTTTGCTACATGCAGACTTTTCTAAAAGACTTGGAAAAGTTTCTGAACTTTTTGATAAATTCAGGTGGAGCCTTATTGAAGGACAACACTTGAACTCATCACCATTTTTGCACATGTTCTCAAAGGTCCTGGACAACATCCGAAGCGCTGTGCTCCGCTACGACATCTGCCACCCCGTGGTAAACGACAGCGAGGCGAGTCTCTGGCATGAACTGGAGATCTCCTGCTGGCCCACGCTGGTCCTACTTGGACCACGTGGCAACTTGCTCTTCTCCCTGGTGGGTGAGGGCCACCGTGACAGGCTGATGCTTTTCACTGACTGCGCTCTGCGTTATTATGGGGTGCGTGGTCTGCTCAAGGCTCACACAGTGGGAATCAAGCTGTACAAAGACGCGCTGCCACCCAGCATCCTTTCTTTTCCTGGAAAGGTGGCTATAGACAACAGTACTAAAAGGCTTGTCATAGCAGACACAGGACATCACAGAATACTGGTGGTGTCTTCTACTGGAGACCTGCTACATGTCATAGGAGGTAAGAGACTTCACACCAATGCATTTTTTTAAAAAACAACAACAAATGGGCATGATGTAACGAGCTCCAATTTAAATGGCCATTAAATACAAAAACTATTGTGTTGTAATAAGTGAGATCTGTAAAAGTTCAACAGCAATATTTAGCCAATGATGACGTTTTAGCATTATGCAACTGCCTCAACAACCCTCAGAGGAGCCACATGGCAGTTAGCCTGATGTCCCCAGACCAGCAGAGAGGTTGGCAGCAGCAGGGACTTGTACATGCTGGGAACTGGCACTGACCTAGAGTGGACAAACGAGGAGAGAAAATTGAGGATTGGTTTTATTTTTGTGTTGTTGACATCAGCTCTGTGCACGCATAAGAAAGGTTTGCCGAGCTGCAGAGCATGACGTGATTCTGAAATTTTCTCCTATTTAGTCTCACCAAAGAAGAAACTTCCTTCTTCGGTGAGACTAAATAGCAATAATTGTCATACAAATAGTCATGAATAAAAAATAATTATTCCACTCTGATTCATTTTTAAAAAATTTAATATTGACATGTCTGAATTTTAATATGAAAAAGAAATATTTGGGGCTTTAAGTGATCGAAAGCTTTAATCAGTGCTGGGTTTTTCCTTTTGTCACAGGGCCTGAAAGCGGGAGAAAAGATGGCGACGTGTCTGAAGCTTCCTTTAACTCCCCTCAGGGTGTGGCCGTTAAAGGGGACACTGTATACGTGGCTGACACGGAAAACCACTTGATTCGAAAGGTTGTCTTAATAATTTTATTTTTAAAAAGTATTTTTTTCAAGTCTTTGTTGATATTTATCCTCGACCATCTGTGTCTGCATCTGTTTGTAGATCGACCTGTTAGAGGGAAAAGTCAGCACTCTGGCTGGAGTAGGTACTCATGGGACAGACAAAGAGGGCGGGGCTATGGGACCACAGCAGCCAATCAGCTCTCCTTGGGATGTGATGCTTGGCACTGCCAGTGAGTAACTTTAATTGCCTTTCTGCCTTGTATGAGTCTTAGAAGATTCACCTTCAAAACAAGCTTTTAGTATTCAGGGCACAAATACACTAGCTGACACATTCTTGTAATATAAAACTTCTATTTCTCCTTAAAACATCAAATCCTCCTTATCACAGCCTTTTAATTATTTTCTCTTGAGCATTTATTTATACACTTGATTATTAATGGCTTATTAATTTCATACAATACTTTCATTTTTAAATTCAAGTGGGAATCTTTTTTCTTTTAAACTCCTTTTGGTGAATATCTTGTTGTCATGAAGCGTCATTAAAGTGGAATTTAGATTTATAATCAGTCAGCTCAGACTCTCATATACACTTTTTATTCCACATTGATTATCTATTTTTCTTCACCCTAGGAGCAAAATACAAGTCAGTTTGTTTATGTATTTGCTCTCCTTGTGATTTAAAAATGTGACAAATTAAATGCTTTGTTACCAGCGGACTGATTTCATTAATTATTTTGTTCTTGAACATTAAACACCTCTTGTAATATCTAGCGGTTGCATTTGAAGGAAACTGTCCCCATAAATTGTGTCCTTAAGTAAAAGAAACAAAGAATGAAACTGTATGTCTGGACAGAGGTGTTTATTTTGCCTCTGGCAAGCGCGGTTCTCAACGATTCATAATGTAGAGGTATGTGTTTGTGTGATTTATACAAATCTTCTTAATTTAAGGTGTTAAGCATAGAAGATTTCAGGGCTACCGCAGTTAATTTTTTGCCTCAGGTTGATTTACGCCACAGCCAGCTGGTTTTAAGCTGGTCTCAGAACCTTTAACTTCAGTACACCCTGACTAATACATTTAAAATTTAAAGCAGTCTTTTAATATTAAAATAATTTCCATAAAAATGAGCCATTCGGCACTTCTGTAAGTACCAAATGGCTCAATTTTGGAAGTACTCTCTGTCTGTGCTAACATCCCTGGGAAAGGTATGCATTTACCATGGTAAACAGGAAGTGGAGGGCTGGGTGCTCGAAGAAAATACTATGAAGGAAGCAAAAATAAAACAAAGATTTCTTTGCTTGGACCTAGAAAGATGGGGAACTGTTACTCAAAGCAACACACAGAAGGTGTTCATGGCAGCAGAAAACAGATTGGGACTCAGGGAAAAGCAAATGTTTCAACCCAGAGTGATACGAAGAGCGTTATCAATTACATGGGAGAGGCATATTCAAAAGATGAAATGAAGTAGATGTGTGAGTTTAATATTTTGGCTTCAAAGACATTTTCAGGTTCTGCCTGTTCTGACTAAATCTCTCCTTAAACACCGCCCGTATGGTTTAGAGAGTGAGTGTTTAAAAAAAAAACTCTATTAGTATGGATGTACCCTGACATTGTCTTCTGAGAGAATGTCCAAACACACATCCACATATTCATGATTTATTCAAGATGTGGATGAATAAATTTTTCAACCAAATCAAGAGGATCCCACACCTTTTGAACTATAAAGTGCTAGACTGGCTTTGAGTCAAGTATATATCCCTGACAGTCCACCCGTTTTGATCAAGAAAGGCTGAACTTTGCCCCGCATTAAAAATACAACAGAGATCGTGCACGTCTGTAAGGCTTGTGCGTTCATCACAGTGGCAGTATTGTATCTGCTGAGTGCATATGGCCTTTGTCAGAGAGGCTGCTGTGTGTCTTAAACCTGCACGGCTCCATATTTTGACTCAGTTCTGACGCTGAGCAATCAGCAGATCGGGAGAGGGGGAATTTGCAAAAATAATTTTGCTGCCTGAAAAAAAAAATCTATTTCTTACTTTTACTTTGAAAAAAACACATTTTGTCCTTGTGCTTGAGCAGACTGTAGTCCCAAACACACCTCAAGAACATAGCTCAACAACGAAGGACAAATATCACAGTAGTTGTTGAATGATACTGAGGCTGACTGGTAGATGACCAAGAGCACTGACACCAGTTCCTGCTCCCATATTTATCCTGTGGGGTTTTTTGCGTTTTATTTTCATGTGTAGGCGGCGATGAAGACAACGTGCTGTGGATAGCCATGGCAGGGACTCACCAGATCTGGGCTTTGTTCCTAGCTGATGGAAAACTGCCCAAAGGAAGGTGAGAGACCAGTACATGACCGCCACGGCCGCTTCGAAACATATTCTGATAATATAATGACATGGTTGTAATTCTCCTTTTAAAACTGTGAAAATGGATTCCTCTTCTTGTGTGTCTTCTGTGGTCGGCAGTTTCACAGGAGGTCAGATTATGTAATAATCTTTTTTAATTACTGCAAATAAACAGGGGACAAAATCTCAGTCTTGTTTTTATTTAAAAAAACAAAAAAACAAACAGATTTTCTCCTTTTTGGAACTCTGTGCATCAGGAAGTGCATTCTAGTATTTAATGACATTGTCTTGTCATTTGAACAGTGAGTCCAAGGCAGGGATTTGTGTGCGATGGGCGGGCAGCGGCAACGAAGAGAACCGGAACAACGCCTACCCTCACAAGGCAGGCTTTGCCCAGCCTTCAGGCCTGGCTTCAGCCCCAGAGGAGCCCTGGAGCTGCATGTATGTGGCCGATAGCGAAAGCAGCACCATCCGAACGCTGGCGCTGAAGGATGGAGCCGTCAAGTTGCTGGTCGGAGGAGAGAGAGACCCACTGGTGGGTGTACAGTAAATGGGGGGAAAAATGAATTAATAGTGTAAAAAAAAAGCTTTATTTACCATTCATCATCATCTTCCCTCTGCTAGATACCTTTCAAGTATCCTTATTTCCAGTTATAATGCTCATGTGGTTTGAAACAAACAGTTACAGCATCTCTTAATGAAGTTTCACAGACCAGCATGATATAGTGCACATAATTTATCAACTTGTTTTCCATATTGTCCGTTTTTTATTGCTACTTTAAAAGGTGAACTTCTTATAGAAAGAAAAAGCCCACGCAGATGAACTAGTGGAGACAAATTAAAAGTCCATTTCCGAAGCAGACTGTAGGAGCGGAATAACCTTGTGCGGCACTTTCAATGATGATGTGTCCTGTGCTTGGCTCTGTCACCATACATCAACGGAAAACACACAGTGCACATTAGTCTGCCACATTTCCAGCCACACAAAACATTTGGACAATTATGAAGAAAAATGTTGCACAAATATGAATCATTGTTAGGCACTCACGCAGAGTTTAGGGCTATTTTTGTATGCATAAAAATATGGATTTTTTTTTCCTTTAAAGAGAAACAAGTAAACACAGACCCTCTTGTTTGTTGCTAAAGGAAAGCCTGAAAAACAATGTTTGTGCATACCTTCATGCCCTTACAGCAGCTCTGCTGTAGTTTCTTTGTCTTGCCGCACTGGTGTATTTTTGGAAAGTCACAAGAGATCTAAAGCTTGTAAGTCCCCATGAGAGCAGGAAGTAATTAACTAGAGAGTCATATACAGTTTACTTAACATGGTGAAGAGCCGGGAGAAACTATTAGCTGCCCACAGATGTTTAAGGAGTTGATCTAGAACAGCCAAACAGTATTGAAGCTGAGGTGGCGTCCTCTCATGTTTGCACTTTTACAGTAATATCAGTTGTCAAATTGAGCTAAAGCAGAGATGTCAGACTCATTTTACACTGTGGACACATAAAGAGTAAGTCACCGTGCAGAGATTTAACTGCACCTTTAATCCTGGAGATATCTTAATATAATAACAGACAGTATGACAAAAAACAGTGTTGTTGTTTTTTTGTTTTTTGACATTAGAGAGAAATACTGATGTAGTATGTGAAAGAAATCTGTCAGTGCAACTCTTAAATTTTCTTCTTTTTTTTTTTACTGTGGATCTGTTGTGAAAAAATACATACATTTCTACAGTAAATGGTGGAAAAATGGGAACAATTCTGTTATTTGTAACTATTTTTCTATTATTTTATTACTTTGGTGTAGTATGAATGGCCATGGGAGGGGTGTTTATCAGTAGAAAAAGCTGAAAAACGGGTGAAAAAATGGTTAAAAGTCCAAAATATATGCCCACCTTGACATTTCCAAGCAATCCAGTGTAAGGTTATTACAGTTAGCTAACACTAAACTGAAAGTAGAGATGAAAAAACATTTTAGTTAACTAAAATAAAAATAAAAGCTAGACTTTTATTTTCCATCTGTGAAAATCAAAACACGTATCTGATTTTAGATTCAGCATCTTTTTTGCACTGCTTCTGATGTGGCGGCTGATTTCATGTCTTTGATAGTAAATGGACTGTTTCTTATGTAACACTTTTCTACTATAGCTGAGCATTTAAAGCACTTTATTCACACTCGAGGATAATTCTGCATCCTTGGCAACCATTCTTCTGATTACTGTCGTCTTGCCACATGCAACAAAATGCTGATTTCCATTTTCAGGGGGTAGAGGATGAAGCTGCATGTAGCTGGATCTAGCTAGTTTAGTTGCCAGTGACTGAAGGTTGCGTTTTTTCGCATTTCAGTCTAGGTTGTCTGCATTGCAAATTCTCAAGTCTGGGTGGTGAATTCATGGTGCACAACCCCTTTAATGTTGAGAACATCTACGAGCATGCTCCAGGTCCTCCAGCTCCTTTTTGAACTCGACCAAATTCTGTTTACCTCGTTCTTCAGCTGAAGTCTGGTCTGGGTTGCTGAGATGTTTCAAGCTCACACTTGTGCAGTTAGATAATGGATTTAAACCTATTGGCTTTCACTCAGTGGATTTTACATTTCCAAGGATTTGTTGTTGTAAACACCTTGTAGCTGTTTAGTCAGCGAGCCAGGAGAATCATGAGACTTTGAAGATTGTTATCATGGTCCTTTTCTGTTGCTGTTGTTATTTACAGAGCTGATACAAAATTATAACCAATTTATCGAAATGTTATCACAGCTTCTTACAGATTGGTTGTTGATGGGATTATCTGTTTGGTCATGCTAGTTTCAAATGAATCATGGCACACACAAACAACTAAAATGATTTATCTCACAGTCTTTTTATGTATAAAATTCATCATTCATAAGATAGAAAAGGCTTCGGCTTTCTTCAGTTTCCTGTCTTGTTTTCAATGCAGTTAAGGGTGTTTTGTAATTTTAGTCGATAATATGTTTTTTTCTCTAACCAGTGTTTTGTATTGTTCAAAACAGAACCTTTTTGCTTTTGGGGATGTGGACGGGAAAGGGGTGGATGCCAAACTTCAGCATCCTCTCGGTGTTGCCTGGGCTTCCGAACAAAACTTGCTCTATGTAGCCGACTCCTACAACCACAAGGTAACAGATGATTGTCACAAGGCTGTACTGTGCAAATTTAACACTTATGGTCTGTAATGAGTTCCTTCAAGTGACTGAGTTCATGCCAAAGTGGTTAAATCTCCTTTTGAATTCCAGGAAGGAATTTTTTTTTTTTTTGATAACCAACATCTTGCTTGTTTGTTTTTGTGTGTATGTGTGTGTGTGTGCCTGTGATTCTCCTCAGATCAAGGTGGTGGATCCAAAAACAAAGCAGTGTAGCACATTAGCAGGAACAGGAGATGCTGGAGATACTCTGGGTCCAGAGTTTAACAAATCCTGCTTCAATGAACCCGGAGGAATCTGTGTCGGTGACGGCGGAAAACTGCTTTACGTGGCCGATACCAACAACCACCGAGTCAAAGTGCTGGACCTGGCCTCCAAGACTGTCTCGCTGGTGAGTGCGTTGCCTGTGTGTGTGTGCGTGTGTGTGTATTTAGGAAAAGTGTGGTTCCAACCTTGAGAAAGTGCTTTACATTTTGTACATGTTTGTGTAATTAATCTGTCCTAAAGGCTTCTGCGCTAGAAGAGATTGAATTAAAGGTGACAAAGACAGGACACTGTAAGTTAGGGTAGCTTTCTCCTTGCTTTTGTTTAATCCAAACACCCAAATCTCTCTTTTATCCAGCTCCCCATCTCCCGCGAGTGCACAGACTCGGTACCTACAAAGCCCTCGGGTCCGACCAAAGCCCCCACGCTGCCTAAATCAGCTGCCAGGAAAGAAATGCCGCCAGTAGCGGTGACTGCGGGCCAGACTGTCATCATGTCTGTCACACTGTCACTTCCAGAAGGGACCAAACTCACTGAAGAGGCGCCCAGCTGCTGGGCACTCTCA
Organism: Perissodus microlepis; assembly: GCF_051167445.1. NCBI lineage: Eukaryota > Metazoa > Chordata > Actinopteri > Cichliformes > Cichlidae > Perissodus > Perissodus microlepis. The sequence goes on from NC_140468.1 coordinate 13,837,127, forward strand.
GCAGAGGGTGAGACAAAGTTCAGTCACTGTTACATGAAGTATCATGCATGTAAATGTTCTGAGCATGTTTAGCCTTCATGCCCATGAAAGGTGTCTTGACCATCATTGACACCTCATCCTGTCACTGATGTTACATCCATGAGCTTCTGCCACACAGCTGCACATGTTCACAGGGACACACTTGGAATTTTAAGTAAAGTTTTGCACGAAAAGTTTTTGATTTTGAGATAATGTTGACAAAATTCGACTTCTCAGTTTCAACTAAAGAGCACTTATAAACACTCATTTATATAATGCTTCTTTAGTAAGTACTGTACATCCACAGTCAGTTTAGAATCACCAGTTAACCTGTTGCGCATGTTTTTGGACTGTGGGAAAAAGCTGGAAAAACGCAGGCAGGCTCTGGGAAAACATGCGAACTCCAAGCACCAAAGGCCCCAGCGTCACTGGCGATTTGAACCAGGAAGCTTCTTGCTGTGCGGGAAAAGTGCTAACCACTGCATATAAAAAATTAGTAATTCTCCTGTGACTTGATTGAGAACCTTCAGCTCACTTTAAAGCAAAAACCTCTCGAAGCTGATTGACTGTATTAGTTATTTGTTAAAATTACATGATGCTGTGACACAGAAATTAGCTTAGAAATTACAGTAATAATAACAAAAAAAAAAGCCTAGTTAGTCAGACATGCTGTATTTCCATTGTGTTGCTGGGCCAGACTAATGCAAGTTAATTATTTTGTTGCGTGTTGGCTGGAGAAAAGCACTAAAGCAGCAGCCTACAGACGTCACTGTAATGTGTGTAAACCCGAGGACTGACAGATCTGCTGCGTCTAAGCTTTGATTGAACTTTTTTTTCCGTTCAGGTGAGAGGTTAATTGAATTCTAAAACCCCAGCAGTGTTTGGCAAAGACTTCACAAATATCTGCTGGGAACCAGAAGTGGAAGGATTTAGGTGGGAGAACAGTGAGGAGGCAGCTTACAGCAGCTGCTTTGTATAACAGCTTGTTTGAAAAAAAAAAAAAGCATGCTTTTCCTCAAGTTATTTCTCTGTTCGTCAGGGTAACCAACCAGAGTCAGGGCTGCAGCATAAACGTCCTCTCTGTGCTTAGAATGAGCGCGTTGTGGAGTGAAGCCTCTAATTCTCTCCAACAAAACTTTATTTTGGTCTCTGATCTGTCAAAAAGTGAAGGATGCTTAACCTGCCTGCACGTCGTTTTCACCGTTCAACAAGCAGATTCTCACTCTGCCAGCCCACACCTGGAATTTATAGTTCGCAGCTAAAACAAAGACAAATACTTAAATCACTCAGAAGCTCTTTTAAACCACCAGCGAGGAGGTGCGAGGCGTGGATGGCTTAATTTATGATTTTATATTCTGAAGAGGTTTAGTCTAATTCTCTCAGATTGTAGTGTTGACCGTAGGATCGATTGATATGTGATTTGTTTTTTTATGTGATGTGATGTTAGTGACAGTTGTGATCTGTTCATTACGTTTGCACCAAAAGTGTTTCCATCATCCTGAGCGCTGCAGCATGCAATCCTCGATAACGGCAGGCTATTTTTAGAGCATTTCGATAAGACGACATGCCTTGGTTCACATAATTAGCTACCAGGCTATGTTACGTGATCCCCTGCTGTCCCATTATACCCAGTCTAGACTTATGCTGATCAGATCAGAGCAGAGGCAGGGATTTTAATGGATCAAGTTAGAAGTGCACGCCAGATCTAAATTGTTTTTTAGTGGCTTTTTAGAAATGGCTTCCCTGGGACCCAGCGTTAGGCATCAGCTTCATTAATCTCGGCTGGCTTGGGTTCTGTGATCTCTGTGGCGTGATATTTTCTCACCGCTGATTCTTTTTGACTTTCAGTGGTCGTGTCGCTTCAGATGTGTACTTGTGTTTCAGAAAATGAATGTCTTCAACCACTCTTTATTTGATTTAGTAAGGGTATGTGAGTTTGTCCTAATATTTCAGAGGGACTGTTTTACTGTGCAGGCTTGAGTCAGCCCTAGCACTCTGTCTGCACCGCACTACGTTCAGCAATAAATCGAGACGCCAGCCAGCCATTCTCATTCAAAGCCATCTGTTCTTTCAAAACATGGATGAACTAAGGCGGACACGTGACCAAACCGGGGATTGATCTTAGTTTTAAGTCATTCTCGAAGTGCATCTGTCTGTGGGTTCATCGTGGACAGCCCACGATATTCAGTGTGCCTGACAAGTAAACTTCAGTTTACTTTATACCGGAAAAAGATTGTATGCGAGTATAAAAAAGTCTTGTTTTTCTTTTTGACATGATAGAGAAACGCTGATGATGAAAAGTCCAAAATTTATGGCCTCCTTCATATTTCCCAAAGCAAAGTCCAGATTAGTCCTTGCCAGGCCAATTCTGGACACAATACTGGAATTCTGAGAGTGTCCTAGACTTTGGAAGCATATCCTTACAGAGTTGAGATAGAACTACCAATCAGACTGGTATCTGGAAAGGTTCCTGAGCAGTACTAGGGTGCGCTAAGCCGCTGGGAGAGACTGTGCAGAGTGCTGCAACAATGCTTAACTGGGTGCTTCATCTCAAAGTAACATTGAGGTTAATGCCCGGCCTGAGTTTACCAGTTTACCAGCAAGGCATGTACACTGTACATAAAAGTTGGACGTCCTTTGACATCACTTCTTGTTTTGTTTTTTGTTTTTTTAAAGGTAACGAGTGGCTGCTAGACCATCAGGTGCTTACTGGTTCCATTAAAGATCTCTCACAGCCCCTCTGCATCTCAGCCAAACTTCCAGTCGTTATGAAGGAATCAAACGGCAGTCCAAGCCTCACGTTGGCCGTATGGGCGTACTACTGTACGGAAGCAGGTAAAGCCTGCATGATGAAAGCGGCTTCATTCTCCCAGCCTCTTCAAATAAACGCCAGTTCTGGAGAGGGAGAGGTCATCGTGGAGTTGACTCATGCCTTCTGAAGCCGCCTACATGTCTTAGTTAAAATAGCCTTCGAGTCCACACTTTGTGTTGCGTTGAGACCTCAGCTTAATCGCTCTTGTGGCCTGCTCATACTTCTGAAAGCAGGAAGGAACGATTGTTTCTGACAGAGCTCTCACTGTGATGAAAAAAGGCGATTTGAGTGAACTTGATTTTCTTAGATACTCGGATGTCTCTTCACATATAACACATTAGCTCGGTAATGTTCTCGACTGTGTGCGACAGCTATTAAAGGAGTGCAGACAGACACCCGCAGATATACTATATATTATATTTATGTAGTGAGCTCTCATGACGACAGGTTGCATTGCTAATGTGTGGGGTTTTTGCCAAGTTGTTTATTAAAACTAAAAGAATAAGGAAACTTATTAAAGTTATTTAATGAGAAACTATGAATATCTAATTTATCGTAGCACTGCTGGTGTGATTGATGGGCAGATAAATAAGGAGATTTTCATCCGTTCTCTTATCTTCTGGGAAATCTAAACTTCAGCTTTATATTTTCACTTTAATTGAGGAAGGATTTGAAGTGATTATTATTATGAATATTATTATTATTATAAGCCGATAAGTAATAAAATAAGTAGAATTTCTTTAAATGGAGACTTTATATGAATCAGCTTTTCAATGCTAATATCGAGTTCCTGCCAGTGTCTTCATAAAAAAAGGATATTTGAATTATGTAAGGCTTTCATAGGAATTATTAGGTTAGGATAAAAATCTCCAATCTTTCATTTAATCTCAGCCCAGCAGAGGAGGTAGTTAGCAGGAGAGGACAGATGTGTGACGCTTAAGTCTTTATGCAGTTGGGGGTTTATTGAACGTGTCCATGCAGAGACTCTCATTTCTCGTTATCATTATAATGTTAAAGTTGTGCAGCGCCGCGGTATAAACGTTTTCACTTTCCTCCTTTAAATTCTGTATTACCGCAGATCAGCGCGGGGTTGGCTTGGTCACATCAGCTTGGAAAGATGCCCGCCGATCGAGCTCCCATCCCGCGTGCATTTGTTTACACGTGTGGCAGCTGCCTGATTCTTCTTAAGCCGTTTACACTGTTCTCTCGTAGCCCGAAAGCTTTCCGATTGCGATTATCCACAGCGCACCAGAAGCTGTTTTGATTCCGAACCACCTGTTATTTTGAGTAATGAGTAAAGTGCCTGTTTTCGAGGAGGGGGAAGCGGCCGAGGACACCGACATGACTGCCGCCTGCTCCCCGCACGCTGAAACCAAAGTCTCATTAAATTCTCTCCATCGAGCGTTTATACACTTCATCTCAGCTCCACGAAGGGAACATTATATGAAAGGAATGCTAATAATGATCCGCTCGATCACGTTGTGTAATGCGATATGATAATGTGGAAGTTGTTTTGTCATTTTGCCTTTATTGGTTTACTAAGTTATGAGTTGTTGTGAGAGCGTTTTGATTATCGTTGCTGTCATCATGTCTCATAACCTAATTGTGCTCGTCAGCCTGCTGTTATTTGGTTTGGCTCACTCAGCCCAAGTGCCTTGGAAAGGATTGCATGGATGGTGTACATTCATGGCACTTTAACCGTATTAGAAGCAATATTGTTTTGTTTTTCCTTTCTCTTTTTTTCAACTCCCACAAGTTATTTATTTCCAGCGAACTGCAGTTGTTGTACTTTCTCGGCTCTCTTATCCCTCTGGCACTTTTTAATGAGCACTAATAACCTTTGGGTGGCTGTCGGTGGGCATTAAGCTCCTGATATTGTTTTGTAACTCTCACTTGATTTTGTTTTTTCCTCATTTCTGACTTCTCAGAAACATTTTGGCATGCTTTTGTCTACTTTGGCTTCTCCGTGTTGGACTTTAATATGCAGCACAGTGAGGAAAAACTAATAAAACTTATTTTATCTAGTCTGGTTTGTGTGCCGTTCTTTTCATTTCCCGGTATTTGAGAATCAGTTTGTTTTGCGTAATTCCAACCAATACATTAATAAGCTGAAGTGCTGGAGCTCTTTTATATGAGATGCTATCAAAAGCATCACTAATGAGCACACTCGTTACATGAAAATGTAAAAATGCCAGTTTATTTCTGAGCTGGCCTCATACGCAGACCTCCTGTTTGACTTAATATCTTTCATTTTTCTCATTCCTGTTACAAAGAAAGAGCCATCTTTTTTTTTTTTTTTTTTACTCTAGCTCAGTTTTGGTCATTAACATAGTTATAAACAGACAGCTTACAGAAGCAGTCTCTCGTGTTTACAGTGAAGTTACAGAAAAACTGTTTTGTGTGTATTTCCTAGTCAATTAACGAGTCCTGGAACAAGAATTATTGGAGTGGTTCAAGCTAAGTTTAATTTTGCCCCTTCCTACTTTCTGTCTCTCTTTTTTGCATATTTGTCACATGTTTTTTAATTTTAATATAAGACAAAGATAACCAGAGTAAATACAAAATACAGCTTTTACATGATAATTTCATTTATTTAAGAAATAAAAGCTATCCAAACTTAACTGGCTGTATGTGAAAACTAATCGTCTTCCCTTGTGAAAGCATGAATTAAACAGAAACTAAGTGAAGTAGGCTGAAAGATCTCAAAAAGCAACAGCGGAGAAACAAAGTCAGTGACTTCTATCAGTCTGGAAAGGGTTATGAAGCCATTTCTAACACTTTGGGACTCCAGTGAACCACAGTGAGAGCCGTTATGCACACATGGAGAAAACCTGGAACAGAGGTGAACCTACTCGTAGAGCGCATCGACGACTCATCCAGGTCACAAGAGAACCCAGAACAACATCTAAAGAGATACAGGCCTCACTTGCTTCAGTTAAGGTCAGAGTTCATGATTCAACAATAAGAAAGAGGCAGAAATGGCGTCCACGGGACAGTTCCAAGGTAAAAACCACTGCTGACTGGTCAAAGTCTAGATTTAAATGCAACACTCATTGCCAGTTATTACAGACTCAAAATGTAACAAAATACCTGTAATAAATACAAATACCTCCACTTATGAATACAAATGTAGCCAAATTTCTTGATGCAATATTATGCTGACTTTTCAGCAAAGGTGTAAAAATGACCCCCCACCCCCCACCCCCGTGCACTTTAAGACTGGCTGTGATGAGATCCAGCTCAGATTAGATCTGGGCGAGGTTTCTACTTTCTAATTTCCTGAGAAAGAAGATTTGATGGCAATTGAATGAACTGTGTTTGCTTTTTTGCCTCTAACATTGGCCATCTACTGCAGTGCTTATCATCTTCTGCTGGTGTCTAATCTAAAATCTATTCTGGTATAATGGTTGATACGCCCACAATAACCACTCATCATGGATATATGGGTGTGCTCATTTCCTATTGACAGCAATTGACCTAATGTACTTTACCTGTTAGTAAGTGGGCCTATTTAATGTAAAGGACAGATTCTACATTTTGTTCTCTATGATATGTAACTCTAATTACAATTTTACTGTATTGTCCATTTATGGACACTAGTTCCTGCACTAGTGACTGAAATCCAAATCTATGAAGGCACCATTAATGCTGAATCAAAATCTAGGTGTTGGAGCAACATGTGAATCCAGCCAGACCACATCCCACTTTGGATGCTTGGATGCCAATTTCAGCAGGACAATGTCACACCACATTCTGCACATATTCCAATAAATGGCGTGGTAGTAAAAAAATAATAATTTGTACCAAACTGGCCTGTCTGAAGTCCAGAGTACAGATTGTTGGTAAGAAAATAAGACGTGATGCAACACAGTTGCAAAGAAGCTCCGAACTCAACAATTTTCAAAGGTGTTTCTGGCAACAAATTCAAAATGAGCACATTTATTTTAACAGGTTTGTTCCATCATCTGTCAGAATTAGTTTTGAAATTACTTTTTTTTCCCCCAATCAGTTTGAAAACATTTGATTTTTCTTCCCCTTTTTGTCAGATTGTTACATGTTTTTATCAAACCAGGTGAAAACTTTATTGCATTTACTGGAATCTGTGACATTATTGGGAGCTCCGTTGCATTTTAAAGGAATCTTTAGGCTGCTGCTCGCTCTGCCAGAGGAGCAAAAATTACAGTTTATTGAAAAAGACATTGATAGGTAAGCTGCCCGCTTTTATCTCCATCCTTTTATCCTAACATGCCAGGAGCCTAGCTCCAGATCTACAACTTGAAAATTCTTTTGTCCCCGGGGTGCATTCAGGGCTTTGTGAAAGCACTTTCTTGTTTTATGCACTCTGGGCATGGGATGAGCTGCAAAATGCTATTTAAAAACGGTCCTTTCTCTGGAAAGCTTCAAAGGTCTTTTCAGAACTGTCCCAGGGGAGTAATATTAGTGTTTTACAAAATCCCAGACTTGAGGTCTTGAGGTGGAATGTGTTGTGGACGGTCATCTTGTGATTCTTTTATGTGTATTTTTTTAACACAAAGATAAACTCCACAAGTTAGAACCGCCACAAAAAAGAGCTCTTGCGTCTCAGACCTGAGGATAAAGCAGAAATAAAAGCAAATGAATCTGTCTTTAACCAGATACTTTTAATATGCAAAGATAAACATGACAACGACATGGTTGCTTAAGACGGAGAGCTATTATTGGCCTCCTGACTCACTCTGAGTCTTTTCCTGCTGTTTTATCCCTCTGTCCCCTCAGCTGCTTTCCTCACTGTCATTCTGGCAGCATCATTAACCCTGTGCCACTCACACACACACACACGGAGCCTCAGTTAACATTTGGCAAACTGAAAACATCAACAGTACATGGATAAAATACCCAGTCGGGTAAGGCGCTCGGGTCATCGAAGCTGCCACCTCTTCTCTCACTTGTGGTGCTATAACACATTAAAATGAATATTAATTTAACTGCGAGATCACCCCCCAAGTAAGGAGTTTGAATGTGAGTGATCAGATAAGAGCTTCACCAGCACACAGCTCCTTTCACCAGCACAAAAAGGGCTTTTAAAAAGCTTTCTCAGGGGCTTGAGAGCCATGTGCCTCTTATGACACTCACAGGATTTGTGAAACTGACACTGGTTTATTGTTATTGAATTAACTGCTCATAAAAGGTGATTTCAAAATAAAATGGCTCATTTAATATTGGCAGGGTGTTTTGGGGCCAGGTGAAGGAGAACATTTCAGTTTCGCCACAGTTTCTTTCTTTTTTTTACTGCAGAAACATTTATTCACCATTCACTGTGGCTGAGTGGGCTCCATTGAGATCATATCACTGTAAGAGATAAAATATCATTGCCGTATTTCCAGGCTGCCGTGTGTGAGGAACGTTTGCTTGAAACGCAGGTTTTCTGATTAGCAGAACCGCTAACAAAACGCTCTGCAGCTTCACTCGAACACATCGCTTTGTCTGCCTCTGCAGAGACTCTCGAACTCAATCCATAAACGGGGAAAACCATCACTTCAAATAATGAAATCAACTTTGACCTTTGACTCCGCGCTGGTGTCAACATATGAGATCAACCAAAGCTTAACCAGCAGCACTTCTCTTCATTCCGGCATTCAAAGCTTGCACAAAGATTATGTGGGAGGTAGCTGCTGTTGAGTGGTCAAGAGCATTTCCATGAGCACGTTTTTATGAAAGTAAACGAGCTGCTGAACATCTGAAATACGCCGAAGACGCTTATGAAGCGCCTTGAGGTGACTTTTGTTGTGATTTGGCGCTATATAAATAAAATTGAATTGAATTGAATTAAACGCTTTAAATGCGGCCGAGAAGAGGAGCCGATGCATCAGCAAAGTCAGGGAATCGTTTTAAGCCTTTAACAGTCATTGTCCTGTGATGAAAGCTTCAGAAAAGGAATTTCTTCTATTTAAAAACAAACCATAGAGTTTTAAAAAGCACTAATAGGAAAAAAAAAAAGTCTTCCCACTCCTGTTAATGCACATGTTTTTGTTTTATAGGGTTTGATTTCAAGCTCTTGGAAATTTCTGCCACCACAGAGGTGGAAAGAAGATGAATGGAGTTTATTTATTTATTCATTTTAACCAAAAACCATAAAGAAACTATATATTTTATTTCCCACACTAACGTGAATAAAATGTCTTTTTTAGGCCCCAAACTTTCAGTTGCTATTCTGTTTAATGCCCCTCTGATAGACCTTTGTTGGCCTACAGTAGTGGTCAGATTTGAAAGTGGGCACCAACAATGAGTTAGTTCTTCAAAATGAACAGCCTTACTCCTGCCAGTTTGTTCAAATCCTAAATTATTTAGGGTGTAATGTCTCCATACTGGAAACTCACTTGCATATAAATAAACAGTTTATGGCCTCAGAGAGCAGGCCATAAAGTAAGAGGCAATGGAGAGCCCCATCAGTCCAGTGTTTTTTAGCAAGTCTTGCCTGTTGACAGTAGGTTGACAGTGTTCCTGAAGTGATTTTTGATTAATTTATGAATAGAGTTAAAAGATGAAACAATTCATCCAAAGTATGAATTGTTTCTTTCCAAGTCTGTTGAATAAAAAAATGGCATCGTTACATAAGAAAATCCTTTAATCTACCTTCCTTTCATTGTTTTGTTGTTGTTTCTTTATCTTGAACGCCTTCTTTTCTTTTCTTTTCTTTTCTTTTCTTTTTCTTTCTTTTCCTTCTTTTTTTTTTTTTAACTAAGCTCACTACTTGTCTTTCTTCCATCTCGGCCATAATTTAAAACCTGGTTCAGGTGTAGGTCAGAAAAATCATTTTTAATGACCTGGAACTGACCTGGAATGTTTATCTCTGCAGTGATGCGTGGACTGAATAGCTGTGAGTCAACCCCTGCTTTATAGCCTTCTGTACTTGTGATTGGAGATAAGAAGTTTACCATAATACAGCTGCTGTGAAGGAAGGACCACAGATCCGTGGTTGGGCCTGACCTCATGCCCACGGAATGTATTCTTAGCGATAAAAATATAAAACAGACAAGTGGAAAAACAAATTTTGTTTGTGGTTCGCCAGTGATGAAAACAGCGAAATCCCTGTAGTTCATGTCCTGCTGGACTTCCATATTTGGTTAATCGTGTTTCCATAACCGACAAGATTTTTTGGACCGATGATAGTTATGGACAGTTTGGGGAGTGACCATCTGCTTCTGCTGCTTAATAAAAGTTTGGTTTATTCGTCCATGCGCGTTAACTGGTGAAGACACCAAAAAGAGACTGACTGAAAATTTAAGGTTCAGGTGTTTGTTTGCTTCCACAACTTCACCGCTGGGATCGTTTGCCCGCTGAGCTGCCTGATTGGTTGTGAGGAGCAATGATGTCACCGCGCGCTTTGCTGTCCCGGCCGCTACAGCAGCCAACGCAGACTGAGGACTTGAGAGGCGCTCCAGATGGAGTTGGCGCGCAGTGGGAGTAGAGCTATAGACTGTGAAGGCGTTGTTAGTGCTGCCTTGATGATCTCGACCTGGTTCCACTCACAGCCCAGCAGCCCGTCATGGGGGACGGTGGTGGCGCGTCCTCGCCAGTGAACTTCCAGAATGGCACAGGGAGCGAGGCGTCCGACTCACCGGGCTCCGCTGCAGCCGCGTCCGAGCAGTGGATGGCGGGCATGAGCGTGGTTATGGGTTTGATCGTCCTGTCCATCGTGTTCGGAAATATCCTGGTCATCGTGGCCATCGCCAGGACGCAGAGGCTGCAGACTCTCACCAACGTGTTCATCGTGTCGCTGGCGAGCGCGGACCTCATCATGGGGCTCCTGGTTGTGCCATTTGGCGCGGCGCTCGCAGTGCGCGGTTCGTGGCTGTATGGCACCTTTTTCTGTGAGTTCTGGATCTCGGTGGACGTTCTCTGCGTCACCGCCAGCATCGAGACCCTGTGCGTTATCGCCATAGACAGGTATGTGGCTATCACATCACCTTTCCGCTACCAAAGCTTGTTAACCAAAGCCCGGGCCAAAGCGGTGGTGTGTGTGGTGTGGGCGATCTCTGCGCTGGTCTCCTTCTTGCCCATCCTGATGCACTGGTCTCGGGACAGCGTGGACACAGACTGCTACGAGGACCCCGAATGTTGCGACTTTGTCACAAACAGAGCATACGCCATCTCCTCATCCATCATATCTTTTTACATTCCTCTCCTGGTCATGATATTTGTTTACGCCCGCGTGTACAGAGAGGCAAAAAAGCAGCTGAGGAAGATCGACAAGTGCGAGGGCAGGTTTCACAACACCTTAACCGGACTGACCTCCAAGTGCAAGAAGAGGCCGTCTAAGATCCTCGCACTCAGGGAGCAGAAAGCGCTCAAAACGCTTGGCATCATCATGGGAACGTTCACTCTGTGCTGGCTGCCCTTTTTCATAGTGAACGTCGTGAGGGTTTTTTGCGCAGAGGTGGTGGACAAGGACCTTTTCGTGTTTCTGAACTGGCTGGGGTACGTGAACTCTGCGTTTAACCCCATAATTTACTGCCGAAGCCCAGATTTCAGGAAGGCTTTTAAGAGGCTGCTGTGCTGCCCGAGGCAAGCCGACCGCAGGCTACACATTAGCTCCTGCGACCTGTCCCGATGCTCCGGCGGGTTCGTCTCCTCTCTGGAGCCCGGAACGTTGGGGATGTGGTCAGACTGCGCCGGCTTGGACAACAGTGATAGTAGCCTGGGGACCGGAAAGTTGTCTCACTCCGAATCACAGCTGTGAGGGGAGGGGGGAAAATGACAAAATAGGCGAGTTTCTTTTTGGAGACGGAGTGCGTAAGAGCCATATTTAATCATTTCAATGGGGACCTTTTCAACAACAAACAGGATCATTTGAGTTCAAACAACAGGCGAAAATGCTAGAAACGTGTTTGAAAGCCATTTTTAAAGCATCAGGATAAATATTTTCCCGATATCTCCCTTTGGCTCAGAGAGAGAGTTTAGTGTGAAAGAGAAAATCAAATTTGCCAAAATTATAGCTCATCAACCCTAAAATGAAGTGGCTGTAAAGCTTCTGTGTTAAAAACCTGTCAGGTGCCGAATTTGAAATCCAGTAAATCTGTGCATCAGCCAAAGAGCGGAGTCGCACTCCTGTGATTTATGCCTAATATAAATATAAACTTTTCAGTTCTGATTTTGTTCGATAAACAGTTGATTTCTGCATTTATGCGTTATAATGGGGAAGTGAGAGTCCGATCCTCGCTCCAGGTTCGTGCGTAAAAATTCGCTCATCACCGCTCAGGCGCACTACAATGAACTGTTATTTAAAGGCACTGGATAAGATCAAGACATTTGTCGGAGTGACTGTATCGCAGTCACGTAGAGCTCACGAAGTATTTTACCTCACAGCCATCGGCAAGTGCAATTTGTACGACAGGTATTTGTTTATATTAAACATTGGTGTAAAATAGCCTATTTATTCCGCGCTGTCTTTTACAACTAAACGAGTAATTGTGAGGCTGATTCTAATGCCCGTTGTACATAATGTGCTGTTTAGTGCCCAAGAGGAATTTGAGCCTCTCCCTTTGTCTTTGGCTTTACATGCTGTTGTGAGGTGGTGTGTTATAATGTCTGTGAAAATAAAAGAAAGTTTTACTGTTTATTTCTGTTTAACCCATTTTTCGTCTTGTTATTATTATTATTACTGTGGGAATGTTTGACTCCACAGGGAGCTGCAGAAATTCTGAAATGCTAGAGGAGAAGTGATTGAAATGTAATCACATTCTGCAACCTCGGTTCGTTCACAATGTACTAAGAGACTAATAAGAGCAGCATTTTGTGATTAAACAGCGTGGCACCGAGAGGTAAACGGCGCTTTGCAGGATTTGTGAATTGGCGTGATGTCAGATGCTGTTGTGCTGCTGGGAGGAAGAGGAATCTGATTGGCCACCGTGGAGAAGGGAGCCACGAAATCCGACTCTTGAACAATGCTTCTTGTGCGCTTTAATGTTGCAGGGATAAATGGGGGTTTGTTTGCATGCTTCATTAAAGTCCACTCGTGGGTGTATCGATATTGTAAGCTCAGTTCACAGCTGTCAGAGGAAACAATTGCGCACGGGGGTGAGGTGAGCCCACTTTACGGCACACGCTCTGACTAACTGGAAAAGCACAGGTGTTAGTGTGGATAAAGGTGGCTCTGCTCTATTCAAGTTTCCAACTAATCCGTGACCGTAAGCTTGTATGCACAATAACAGGATCCTGAAACCAAAGCATCTAAATGGATTTCACCTGTATTTATTTTATTATTTATACATTTACAAGTGTAACCTTTTAACCAGGGTCTTCTCTGCTGTGGGATACAAAGATGGCTCCAGTCTGTGAAAAAAAACCCACTGTTTCTCCTAATCCACATCATATTCTAATCCAATTGCACTACTAAACATGCCAATTTGATGTTGTGAGTTTTATGCGTTTCTGCCCCTGCCATTTTGTGTCTTCACTTCATTTGTGGTTTGCATACGAGCCTTTTTTTTTTGTTTTAAAAACAACAATGTGTGGGTGGGTGGGGGCCTGGAGGTTCATCAGAGATAGATTTTTAGAAAGGATGGTCAAAAAAAGCGATCCAACATATGCAGCTTAACTGGTAAAAATGCAGAGTTTCAAAGCCAAGCCAAGAAAATAGTGATGACTGTAACAGGAAGGTTCCCTTTTTTTCAGACCTTGAAAAGCTACAGAAAAAGAGGCATTACACAGCTCTTTACACAGGCAGAGAAGCTCTCCCCAGGATGGGCAAGCTGAGCGTTAGTGGTAAAATTTATGTGGTGACACTTTAAAACATAAGTAAAGGTTGGAGCTACTACTACAAAAAAATAACAGTAGGGGGTATTTTATGTCTTGCTTTGATGTCCCCAAATGTTTTAAGCTCTCACCCGTATCCACTCTCACTCAGGTTAACCACCTCTCCAGCATGCTGTTTGATGGTTCCATTTTCCTCGAGCGATACTCTGAAAGCCTATAGAAAATATTTGAGTAAACACCACGGCAGCTGGTGTTCTGAAGTGGCTCTTACAGGAGAGATTTGCAGTTCTTTCTGGGGAATATTAATCAGCCCTTAAGCTGGACGTCTTTAAAATGCATTAGCATGACGTGTTGTGCTAATGATGCTCTCCCAAAAAGCCAGAGCTGTACATTTCAATTAGGCCGGAAAAACTGAATGGAACTGAGCTCAGCTGTTCTGGCTAATGAACAATGTTTAGATATGATTGGGTGAACTAATGAGTGTGAATGAGACCCAGCTTTTAGAAAAACGAATAACAACATCAGTGCAGCCAGCGTCAGTGATGGCCTCCTGGCAAAGACCTGCTTCATTATTAAGCATTTGTTTGTTTGGCAGGAAGTTTGCGTTTGGGCAGATTAGCTGTGGGCTCACATATGGAGGAGCTAATCAGTGGTTTTAAGAGTAATTGTTTCAAATTGCATGTGTATCAGCAGACATTTTGGCTGCTCCAAGTCGAAGTAGATAAAGCGATACCAACATGACCTCTGTGCGAGCAGAGGTTATAACTCCATATGGTGTTTACATTCAGAAATATGTTCGCCAGTGATTTACCCTTGGTGTTTCACCCACATGTCTCTGTGGTATTTTACAGTCCAGGCTGGAGTGTAATATATTTAACTGTGATAGGCCAAGATCAGGGTTAAACACGGGGTTGTATTAGTAAACACTCCTAATTGAATTGTGCTTCATTACATCTTGTACATAATTTGTGGAATCTGAGACGATTTACAAGGAATTGAATAATGTCCCTCATAAAATTCCTATATCCCTACAATCCACACCTCTGTGCAACACCTAAACACTCCTTTGTTACCACTGCAAGATCACTGGGTGCTGAAGATGGGTGTAAGGAAGGCAGTACTCAATACTTTCTTGCTGTAGGTTAAATGGTGTTAAATAAAGACTCATCTTTGCAGCAAATACATTGCAACAGTTAAAACCTCATATAAAATAAGGGTTAAAAACCTTTAAAAAAAAGATGGAGGAGTTACATTTGTTGGCTGTTGGAATGGCAGAGACTTCAGCAGCCACAATTTCTGACCTTTGGACATAGTCATTGTTTCCAGGTTTTATGATAAGCTTCAAAACCATATGTTTAGATCTTTTACTGTTACATACACCCCCATGTTTCAGTAAATTCTCCCTCTGGTAATTAATTATTTGTTTTGGTTGTCCTAATTGTCCTGATTAGGTGCTGAGGCTCACGTACATGTTGGAACAAGCTGTTTCTCCTCCACAATTTATCTGCATACTTAATTCTAGAATTTTTTCTTTCACTTTTTTATGATCAACTATTAACTTATAGGCCTCAGTTTTCAAGTTTGTCACTTGTTAATTAGTTTTGGGGGTTTAATCCAGCAGCCCACTGGATGCTTGGTTGATGGTGTTTTTTTTTTTTGCTTTATTTTATGTTGTGTTTGTTGCTTTTTGAGTCATTATTTTGTGTTGTTAAACTTGGTTTCCGTGAGCTTTTAATTTAGGGGATGTAACACATTTGGGGGCTCATCCGGGATCCAGACCTAACACAGCCCAAGCAAGAATAATAACTCCTATCATGTTTTGACTAGAAAGCGACTACAGTTAGGTCCATACATTTCTGGGCAATCACACAATTTTTTTTGCATCTTTGCTTCGGTACATCAAAACAGAGAATTTTAAATCAAACAATCAATATGCAATTGAAATACCAATTTTCAGCTTTAATTCGAGGGGTTTAAAAGTATTGCATCAACTGTTTAGCAATTACAGCCATTTTTATACACAGTCCCACATTTTTAGATGCTCTAAAGTCCTTGGACACTTGATTGCCAATCAGTTTAATGGTCAGATGAGATCTGTTCTCCCATTGTTTCATGATAGCTTGATAAAAGATCTGAAATTGCTTCCAAATACTGAAATTGCTCTTATTCGAGGAGGTTAATAGTAATGTCCAAGCACGTTAGAGATCAACAATCAACAGTCTGGTACATTATTAAACAGAATGCGTGCACTAGGCAGGTTATAGACCTTTACAACTGTGCAAAAGCCTTGAGCCACTCAAAACGTTTTAATATTTTAGTAGGAAAAATGTAAAATAGCTGCAACAATCTATTAACAGATGTGTAAACAGGAATGGAATTACAGTGTATGAGAAAAAAGCAGTAACAAGATTGAAAGTCAATGTTTGGTACAACATTTGAACCTCCCCTTA
The DNA here is from genome assembly GCF_051167445.1 of Perissodus microlepis. Classification (NCBI taxonomy): domain Eukaryota; kingdom Metazoa; phylum Chordata; class Actinopteri; order Cichliformes; family Cichlidae; genus Perissodus; species Perissodus microlepis. The sequence goes on from NC_140468.1 coordinate 13,853,141, forward strand.
CATAGGGACAACAGTTTAACCCCAAAATGTCAAATTTTCCACTTGTTTTTCAACCCAGTTCTGGAGCAGTTTGACATACCTCAGCCTTTTTTCAGTTTCCCTTCCTTAAGAATGGCTTCTTCACAGCCAGCTACCAGTGAGACCATTTCTGATAAATCTTCAGTAACCAGTAGACGGATTCAGTAAAAAGGCCAAACGCTCATCTCAGGTGCTGCGTCAGGTCTTTGCTGGATTTCTCCTGTTTCATAGGTGCAGAAAATATTTACTTAACTTCATTTCCTTTGACTGTTCTTAAACCTTTTGTTTATTTATAGTCTCTGAATTATGGTGATATTTTGTAAGAACATTTTTCATGACCTTCAAAAGCACTTCATCAACGCTGCGCTGAAAATTCAAGGGAGTGCCTGGAGTTCTTTCAGATCCTCTCGGGCAACAGGTGCGAAGCTTCATCCAGTTATTGCATGGATTCTTGTCCAGATTATGAATATTGTCAATGCCAACCACCTCCTACAGCCTTCTGCTCTTGATTAAAGACCAAGAGAAATATCAAAATCATCAAGTAGATTAAAAAGAAAAACAAAAAAACCCTGCAACATTCAGAGCAATCTTTGTGAATCTTGATGAATCTCTGCTGACATACATTTGCTTCATAATGTTTTTCACTAAGCATCCTCTCAATAATAGATCCAACAGAAACATGATTAGAAACACAGTTTCTGTAAAATGCTAATGCAAATAATCATTTTCTTCAGCGGGTGGTGTTCCAGGGGAGGCTGTTACAATCTTTGAGCGAGAAAAACAAAAGCGCAAATTTCTGAAAGCTACAAATGTCAGCACCTGGAGATAATTATTGCTGATTGCTGATTATTACAGTCTTATCAAACCCAAACAACAGATATGCTAAATTTATGCAACAGGATCATAAAAAGTGCACCACAAAGATAAAAAAAAAAAATGCAGCTTATCTTTTTTTATGAATGTAAACCATTTCAAAGTGAACTCATACAGACCCTATAGCTGGCACACGTCTCTCTGATGAAAAGCATTGATCAAAATTCAACTTCTATTGGCTAATCAAAACCTCTCAACCCTGTAAGATTGAAATCCCCTGTGACTTTTTTCCACTCTAACTCAAGCTGTACATGTTGAGGTGCGTTGCCAAAAGCAGGTGCTACACTTCATGTGTCCATCTGTTTGGATTCCCCGTGTGAACTTGGCACGTTGCGGTCTCCATCTGCTGAGCTTCGGCTTGCTGCGATTGTAGCTTGCATGAAGATTGAGTGAAGGTGGTCAGCGATGGTCAGCGTTTATGCTCAACTTTAGTAATGCAAACTGACTTACTCATGGAAATGATAAGCCACGCGTAGTACATTCATGAAAGCATAACTGCTTTTTGGAACATTTGCAACAGGAACAGGAACGACTGAGGTACATTTCGTCTTCATATCGAACATTAAAATCAGTGAAGCTGATTTTGTTCCTTTTAGAACAAAGCTCAGGGCAGATTGATAAAGGTCAGCTAGAAAACACTGGTCACATACCAAACAAACAAGTCCGGGAACAGTGCAGCTTTTAAATCAAAGAACTTGGCACTAATAAGCTATCCAAACAGCCTTGGGGTAGATAAGGTACATCAGCATAAATGTTTCCTTTAAGAGTCCATCTGACAGTCATAGGTGAACACACTGATCAGTGCAGTACTCATCTTCATTTCCTCCATTTTTATTCTTTCTCTCATGAAATGAGTAACATATCAAGCATCGATGCACTGCGGCTCTTTAAAGCCTTCTCCGACTTTCTCCCCAAGTCGCTCCTTGCCGTGCCAGCCTCAGTCTTGACCTTTTTCTAAATCCTACACTCGAATCCCAAGAAGCTGATGATTCATTGTCTGACTGCTTGAGATTTAGTGTCCAGGATGAGACTCAGTACCAACAAAGATCATGATTAAAAGAATATTTGGACACTAAGGTTAGATCACAAGATGTTATTATGATAAGATGCAACTGGGAAGCAGGTTCCTCTCTTCAAAGGTAGCAGAAACCATCTCCACCCATGCAGGCTTACTCTATTAGGCAATAACATTTTGCTTCCAAAAGCAAGACTTTCGTGTAATTTTGAAAGGAATCTTCAGCAATAGTTCTTCCCGAAAGCCTTTCAAAGTTTTCTTTTTGTTTTTCATTTGTTAAACCAATTAACACTTACCTATGAATCATTCAAGTATAAAAAAGGCTCTTAATTCAAGATAGGAGGCAGCGTTGTGTCTACACATAACAGATGACTAATCAAAGAACAACGTTTAAATTATACCTTTAGGCAGAATTCACAAAAACACATAATTTGTTTACATTTCTTTAGTTGAATCTATGAAAAATGTGAACGTTCACACAATTAAATTGGATTTTTTGCATGAACAATGAGATTTCAAAAGTGCTATTAGTTGGAAATTTAGCAAATCTCAGCCCGCTGTGCAGTGTGTCCTTAAAAAAACTGAGGAAACTGGACAAGTGAAGGATGAAAAGAGATGTGTCAGGCCTAAAAAAAAACCCCATCTAGAGCAGAAGAACATCTGTAGTCATCTGTAATGGCTTTAGACATGGAGGAAGCTCTGTCATAGCTTAGGGCTGAGTAGGGCTGAAGTGCTGACAAATTTTCAGAATCAGAATCAGAATACTTTATTAATCCCGAAGGAAATTAGGGAAACTATTGTAAAACAGAACAAAGAAAAGTACCATCATATTTTGCTCTACTATGCAATAATATCTATAAAGTGATCTCAAACACACTGCCATTAAGGTAAATACATACCTGGATAGAAAAGCACACAGTGGAACACCATCAGTCATGGATTGGTGTCCCTAGAGCCCAGACCTGCACATCATTGAAGCCGTGTGGGATCATCGTGACAGAGAACAGAAAAAAAAAGGCAGACAACATCCAAAGGGGAGTTTTAAAATGTCTTTTAACTATTCCTGAAGACTACCTAAAGAACGAAGGTGGTCATACCAAATATTGACTTTCAGGCTTGATATTGCCTTATACGTAGATAGTATCCTCATGTATGTTTGCATATGTTTCAATTACTTGCTGTACCTATTTCTTACTTCAAAAAATGTAAAGAAATCAAGTGTGACTCAAAACAGTTTTGCAGTACTGCATGTAGTGGACAAAAATAATCTAGCAGTTTTCCTTGTTTCTAGGCTTGTAATGAACTGCTGGCTCCAGTTTCATAATAAAACTGAGTGATGTCATCTGAAAGTGTCAAAATATTTAGGTTACCAACCTTAAACTCCTCTTTCCAGCGACTACAGTGATGGAAGCAAGTGTTATTACCGAGTCCACATCTTCCCGCCCATATAAAATGTCAGCGCCGCAAGGCATTTTATATGGAGATGTTTATTTTTTGGCACCTTCTAATCCTTCCAAGTCCCTTTCTTATATAATGAATCACTCATGGTCAGATGGATTGGTCCTTCACAACAGCATTGTAGTTCGAGAGGTGGACTTGCACTCCCATGATGAGGGGCTTCACAGAGCGTTCAAAGCTCCCGAGAGACCAAGCTGAGTCTAAAAGGGGAAAAGTGCCCTTTTCTAAGCCCTCCAGCTGACTTTGGGGTTTTTAACCCCTCGCAGTGAAGGTCGCTGTGTCCCACCAGCAATTCCTCCCAGTCCTACTCAGCTCGTCTGTAGTTTATCTGAACTTCTCATTTAGATGAGTGATCAAACATGCAGAGCAAAAGTGTTAATAAATTGTTAATAAATTATGGTTATTTAACCACATTGAAAAGTGTGCATGGTAGAGTATTGTTTTGTTACAGTAACAGATGAGTTCCAGCGTTTTCCAGCAGGGTCACAAATGAAGTGGGAATCACGGGTTCAGGCTTTCTCAGGGCATCTTTTCCTTTAATGCTAGAGTTTCTTTAATAAAGCTAGAGTTTCTGCTTGGTTTTCCTGCACCGCTCCCGAGCACTGAAACTACACTCCGGGCCGTTTAAAAAGCCTTCATCACACTCAAGGTTTATCGCTACCTTTCTTGCTGACTCCCTGCAGTTATCACTCCCCCCAAGGCTTTGACTGTATCTCGTCTGGCCCCACATACACAAGACAAAGTCCAGACACATCCACATGTAGCTCTGGTTTAATGTGAAACCATGAATAGTTGTCCAAACGGCCAAAACCTGCAGCTCCGCACCTTTTCATCAAACACAAATCTCAACGAACAAGACAAAAATTTAGGCTGTTAATGCACCGCCGCTCTGGAGAACATTAATTGTCTAAATTTCCATGTTAGAGGCCGAGACAAAGCATCTGAAGAGGCAGAGCGTAGAGTGGCATATAATCAAAGCATTACAGATAGGACGGACCAGACGGATACATGAATATTCCCAATTAAAGGGTTATTTTTGTGCACAGAATTACATAACAGTTAAGTTAAAAGAGAATAAGTGGAATGTAATGATGGTCGTTATGAGGACTTGCTTATATTCAGATATTTTTTTATCTTAATGTTACAGCTACTGCAGGAGGCTCCCTAAATCTGGGCTGGGAAACAGTGAGACAGGATAGACTTGTTATCTTTATACCTTAAGAGCTCTTGTCAAGGTTGGTGCTCCGGCTAAAGGACATGGGCAATGCTTTATGAATTCAAGGGTGGTCATCTAAGCTGATAGGAGAATCCGCTATCTGTGAGCTAAAAATAGCCTCTCAGTAACCATTCGCCTGAATTGGATATTTGAACCTGCTACTGTGCCCGCGGAGAAAATAGGAACTTTCACCCCTACTTGATGAGAATAAAGAAAGAAATGTCTTGTTTATGCTGCTAAATTATGATATTTCTGATGACAGGGTGCTTTCAGTTGTTCTGTAGGCGTTTTTCAGCGTCTGTACATGTGCATAACCATGAGACAGCATGTGCGTAATGCAAAATTTTGATGTGAGCAGACTGAGCAGCATGACTAAGGGTATTGTTCAACAAAAAAGGCTTTTGTAACTGAGATTTTGACACAAAACAGCGGCCATGGTACCTCAGCTGCCAGAAGGTGGCCTGGTAGACTGCACCTTCTCTCAAACTCTGCTAATAAACTTGAGGCAGTTTTTGGGCAGCTCCCTCTGAAGATACAAAACCTGGAACTCCTCTTTAACCTGTGTCAGATCCACTGCTTTCTAGATTGTGTCTGCATGTACTCAACAGACACTTTATTAGGTATACCTCGCTAGTAATGTGTTGGATCCCCTTTTAGCTTCAGAAATTCAAATTCTTCGTGACATAGATTCAAGATGGGGCTGGTAACATTCCTGAGATTTTGATCCTTACTGACATGAGAGCATCAAACAGTTGCTGCATATCTGTGATGCAAAGCTCCCGTTCCACAACATCCCAAACTGGCTCTGCTGGATTGAGATCTGGTGGCTGTGGAGTTCATTTGAACTCACCGCCATGTTCAAGAAAACAGTATGAGATGATCTGAACTGGGAGCAGCCATCGAAGATCAGAACGCTTTAGTAATCAAAGGATGGACATGGCTAACAACAATCCTGAGGCTGTGGCATTTAAGCAATGCTCAATTGCCAAAGTGTCCCCCCAAAATATCCCCCACACTATAACACCACCACCAACCAATGATCCATGCTAGCATGCTGTTTGCACCAAATTCTGACTCTACCATCCACTCTACCAAAAGCCACATTCAAAATCACTTTAATCACCTTTCTGATGCCCAGTTAGAACTCCAGTGGGTCATCTTGACCATGTCTACATCGCTAAATGCATTGCCACATGATTAGCTGATTAGATATTTACATTCACAAGCAGTAGAACAGGTGTACCTAACAAAGTTCTGTTGACACTTAGTCCACATATTTAAAAAGGTGCGAAAGGGGAAAAATATTATTTGCTTTCTGGAAATTAGCCAAAATGTACGGATTTATATTTATATTTAAATGGACGTGCTTCAGCTTGGTGCGTCTTTCAGGTCCAGTGAGGAGAATGTCTGTGAAGCAGCAGTTTGGACTTTAAATCCTCTGAATGGAAGATTGCTTTGATGGACAGCGGCACAGCGACGTGCATGACCTCAAGTACCGCTGACGCCGCTGCTTTTGAAGTGGGACCTAAAGCTGACAAAAGTCACTGAGAGGGAGGTCATCTGGGCGCAAAAATCGCTTTGTCACCTGAATTAGGCTCAATTCCACCACGCCCGATAAACAGAAACCAGGACAACAGATGTTAGTGTCAACAGGAAGGAGGAAAAGCACAAAGCAAGACTGCTGCAGGATATTCAAGATGAACTTAAGACTCATCTCCTTTTATTCCCTGAAAACATAGTATGTACATCATCCACAATCTTTTTTTTTTTTTTTTTTTTAAAACATCTCATCAGAATTTTACACAATGGCATATCTACAAATGTATAATATAATCACAGTTTGAATATTCCACAAGACAGATCAAAGGGAATCATTGCACAGCAGGAAAACAAATAATGGCAACTTCTCTCATTTTCTTTTACAGATCGGCACTCGCACATACTGAACACCGTGTTTTCATATTCACGAAGGGAAACGTGAGGTTTGTTTTAGTCATCCGCACAATGCTGCAGCATGGCTTCATTTCAAGGCTGTGGAATTGTGTTGGATCAGCGGGAACGTCGCCTCTCTCGGGTTGACACGCTATGACCAAAAATCAGACGCCGCGCATTAGCATGCCTCGGAGGATTTACTTGGACAATCCCATGCGACTGTATTGCATAGGCTGTATTATACTGCCAAAATACAAGAACGTTAATCACCTATTCAGCAGCAAGCACCTACTTCTTGATTAAAGATGCATGAAAATGAAAATCTGGCATAATTTGCAAAAATGCAACTTCATTGAAAATCAGCTAAAAAAGGCTAATAACACCCAGAATGAAGACACAAACTCCAGGTTTGCTACCTGCACGCTTGCATACTGAGCTCACGTCGCAGTGAAGTCAGTTCGGATGAAATAAAAAAGTCAACACACCGAAACCTCTGTGCAGAAATAGAGAGGCTTTAAAGACTCCGCGCCCTCAATCCTGGAAACTTTCATCTTTATTAACATAGTGGTCCATTTTAACATCGCCTCAGGGTGAATTGAGGGGGGGGATTGGCGTGACCCATAAAAGCCTGTTTCAGACTGTGGAAAAAAAAATTTAAAAAAAGAAATGGAGGCTTATCTTTTGTGACAGCTTCTACAATCAGATCAAACCAACTGAAAAGAGACTGGCATTGTTAAATTGAGTTGCTCTCTTCCCTTCATCCAAAGTGTTTGCGAATGTGTATCTCTCTTACTTAAATAGCTGTCAGCGAGAGACAAAAGCATTATTGTGTGTAGCTCGGGGATGCTGAGCTGCAGGTCTGTGTGTGTATGTGTGCGCGCGTCTTCGTTTGGCTGACAGACTCTGCTCTAAATGCAAATCGCACGTTCCCTCTCGGTGGAACAAACTCCATGGTCACTCTGGTTAAAGCCTATAAGCCCCGACAGCTGAAGCATGTACACGAGGTGTAAACACAACGAGGCTCGAGAGGTTAACAAAAAGGCACACATGCAGCCATGCACACACCATTTTAAATATCCACACACACACTGGGACAGGTGCTTGTTGCACGGACATGAGCGATAAACAGACCACATGGAGACAGACAGTCACGTTCAGAAACACAAAAAAAGAGAAGAAAAGAAAAACAAATAGGATCAGCATTGCACTTTGTCCCTGGATATATTTCTGTTGGCTTTCCTGAGCTATAGCTGCAGATCTCCTGTTCTCCCTTTGATTCATCTACATTTGATTTACTTCAATGGACTCAGTGACGCTACAAAAAAAAAAGAAGAAGAAGAAAAAAAGAGGAGTGTGACAAGAATACCTAAACATTTCAGTCTCTTTTTTCTCCCCCCAACCTCCTACCAAATCATATTATACACACGGTGCTAAAAAAGTTTCCAAACACTGAGCATCTGCCAAAAAAAATGAGGAATGCTAATGACACCGGAAAGCTGAGACATACACATCGTGTCTGGATTAGACGGGCTACTGCCAACTGATGCTAATGAACTGCCTACAATCTGAGCTTAAACACTAAGGTTAAGGACTAAAATGTTTGAGGTATTCATTCATTTAAACTGAGAGCAAAAAAAAAAAAAGAAATCCACAGGAAAGTGAGTGATAAAGAATAACAGATATGAAATCACGTGTACTAAAATAAAACTCAATTTTAACCCAACCTAAAAGAAAATAAGTGAAAATACGTTGTGGGCTGCTTCTAGGATTTGCTGATGGCTGCCAGGAGGAAACTGAAGCAGTCTGCTTCCTTTCAAGTCTAGCAGCGGTGTCGCACAGATGGTCAGGTCTTGCTGATGTGAAGAACCTTGGTTCACAATCTTGCACCAGCCACGGCTGATCTGTTTTCTTCAGGTTTACCTTTAAATATGGAGTGGCGTGCTGTCGAGCTGAGGAAGCAGTCTTTAAAAAAATAACAGCAATAATAACAATAATACATTTGGCTTGGAGACAGAGAGAACATGCTGGCCATGAGATCATCTCAGTGTATTTACTGTATGATGGATGGAGATCTGTGGAGCCTAATGTGTCAGAATGTCAGGATCTTTGCCTCTTGTTTTTCTTTTAGCTACACTCCAGATAGAATTTGCTATACATTCAGAATGAAGTCAATTATTTTACTAGGCAAATAAAAGTTTCAAGCTAGAAGCGACTGGCGTTAAGAGTCTTCTTGGTGTGGCTCGGGAGGGGGGGGGGGGTGATCCAGAGGTGAGCCAGAGGAAGATTCGTTGTGTCAGAGGCAAAAACATAGAGGGCGTTTTACAATATGGATGGAATAGAGATCATTCAAGTAGGTTTAGATAACTTGTTTTTCCCCAAATGGACAGAAACAGAGTTTGAGTGCTTCTTCACGAAACAGGCTGCTGGCACTTAGACATTCAACTCATTCTTCATGCGTGTAAAAAAACCAAAAACAAACAGAGGTCCTCAAGTAGTTCTCGGGCCTGTGAGGCGGACGTGTCACTTCCTCCTCACGCCGTCCTCGGGATCCCTCTGCTGCTTTATGAGCTTTTCGATCTCAGCCCCGAGAGTCTGCAGGTTCTCCTGAGAAACGGAACAAAAGGGAAGATGAAGCATTAAAGCGGCGGCACACGAGGGACCGGTGCGCTAGTTATAACTCTATTGTTAATAACCAACCCCTGTCTTGTCCATTTTCCTGATGTTTTCTGAAAATAGCAGGGCATTAGTCACACCGTGTGCAGAAACCAATTGCTGCCATCAAATCTCATCAATATGAAGGACAATCATCGGCGGCTTAAAAATCAGAAAAGTCTGGATCATCCATCACGGTAAAAGTGAAGCCTTGATATGGCTTTGTCTGAATATTTTACTGTCATTTTAACGTTGAGTGTTTTTACATCATTCCTTCCTTCACGCTGCCAATCATCTTTCATCTGCAGAAAGAGAAGTCTGAAAGCCAGAAATTACTCCCACATTTTATTGCAATTTATTGTCTTGTTCAGGTTTTTTCTTTTTTAATGAAGAGAGTCTCTAATATGTAAAAAAAACAAACAAAAAAAACAATAAGAAGCTGATTGGCTGCATCATTTGGAAATATTTATGAAAGCTTGTTCCCACATAAACATCAAAGTGGCTGCGACAATACATGTTGAAAGAGTGGTGACACTTTGCTTGGATTTATGTGGGCGTGTTGGAAACACTAGAAATATTTTGTTTTGCTGTTTTTGTTGTGTTTTTTGTCATTTTATTTATCGATTTATTTATTTTTCTGGCCCACCATGTTTGACACTGATTCTAGACACATTTGACATTTTCTATGTCGACATTTGCTTGCATTGCACTGCACTGCACTGCACGCTGACTGCAGAAACAGACACAGCGGTAAATTGCCTGTAATTGTCTTGTTTTTATCCACAGCGAGCAGCATTTAAATAAATGACCTCTGTTAAAACTCACTGCAAGCCCGGCGCTGCACTAACTGACGGCAGCTACCTACTGAACGGCTCTGGAGGATTCAGAAGCCACGGAGAGAGATTTCCCTCAGGAGCCGGTGGAGAGCAAAACAGAGCGAAATGGAGAAACGCCACACAATCACAGGCTAATGTTGTTTTGGGTTGTGACTGCTGGTTACATCCACAAAATCAAATTGAGGCTGTAAGCTTTATGTTCAGCGACGAAATGTGAATAAATATGAGCAAATCAACATAGATGCACAACAAGGTCAACACGCAGCACTCTGATAAATACATCCACACTCCAGCTGGGTGGTTAATGCCAGTCTTAACAAGGTTAATCTTAAAAAAAAAAAAACAACAACTACAAAAAAACCCCCCAAAAAAAACATCTGATCGTGTCCACTAAGGGGACATAAATAAATACTTTCCACATCCAGCCTCTACATGATGTCATATCCCCTCTCAAGTTTCAAACCTGAGAAGGAATATTGATCGATACGACATCAACAAGTCAGAAACTACTAAGTGCATTAAAAGACCGAAAGGTTCAGCACGCTAAATGAGGATGGACACCACTTAACCACTTAACGAAAGGGAAAAGGTGGTCCGACATTTGCCCTTTATCACATTATTTTTAATGGTGGTTTCACAACATGCGGTTATTGACAATAACTGGCTGTGTGGCGCGGTTTGCTTCCTGCCATTAAACAGAATACAAAGGCAATGACGCAATTAAAAGATGCCATAAGAGATACACAAGAAAGTTGACTGAACTTAACGCAATAATAATTTGTAGGACGTCGAGATGATAGAAGTTTAATAGCAAATATCTCAGTGTGAAACTTTCTGTGCTAGAGGCGCTAAAGCAGAGCGAGCCAGGGATGCTGCAGTCTCCAGGGCTTACAGAGGTGTGAGATTAATGTACGACAAGAACACAAACGCTAGAAAAACAAAAACATCTTCCAACCGTTAAAATAAACAAACAAAAACACGAACGCAGCAGCAGAATATACCTTTACAAGCACGAGCGTGATCTGTGCAAATGAAGAAGAAGGGGAAATGCTACGCTGGCAGCTGTATGAATTAGAAATGCTCATGTGAATAATTTTTCTGTTTTGTGATGTGTCAAACTGTGAATCCACCAGTTTGACATCAACTCACATTTTTATATTTAGATTTGTTGGATTAAAATGGTGATTGCAGCGCCCTCACGCTTTGATAATGAAGTCACGTCAGGCTGCGTCGCTCCAAAGGTGAAGCGTGACGCTCGCACGGCTGATTAATTATCCGCTCGAATCACAAAATAAAATACTTAAAAAAAAAAAAAAAAAAAGCAACTTAAACGCCACTCTCAAAATAAGAGGCTGTAAAAGGAAACTGCTCTGGTCATCAATATCATCACTGCGTTTAAATGAGTTGTTCTGCATTTCAAGAGGAATACTCTGGTGCGATGAAGCCTGCTGCCTTACCTTCAGCGTAATGTTCTTCAGCAGCGTGTCCTCCAACACGGCCTGCAGCTTCCTGTTAATCTCCAGCGACAGGTCCAGGGTCAGCCCGCTGTCTGCCGGGTGGGAGGTGTAAAGCGAAGCCATGATGCCTCCCCGCCGGCTGAGGTGGGCCTTGTTAATATCAGATGCCTCTGATGAGAGGGCCCCTGTCTCCTCTCTCAGCACATAGCTCTGGATAATTCTGCAGGGATGAAGAGGGAGGAGATGAGTCAAACCACATGCTTCAAAAAAAAAAAGTAAAAGGGAATAAAGTGAATGCATCGGCTGGAGAGTGCTGAGTGAAGAAAATTGAGAAAGTGGGATTTCATAGTTAGGAGCTCTCCATGCTCCCACAGAGCAATAAACCATTTCCAGCAGCAAAAAAATCCCAAAAAACTCAGCCGACATTACAAGAATACTAATCCCACTGGGATGGGCTGTTGCACTCATGTACGCGGGATACATTCAGTCATAGTTAGAAAGAATATTATTGTGCCTGTCAGAGAAGGAAAGGTAATGAAAGCGCGGCGTAAGAGCGGCCGACCAGGATTCAATTAATCAACTGGCATGCCTGCATGCGCGTATGAGAAAGTGAGATAAATCTTCATGTTCATTATACATTTTCATCACAGTAACAATATGGTGTCGAGGTTAAGCTACGTTTGTGTCACAGAGAGGGAAAGAAGAGAATTAATCAACTTAACAGCTCTAAACTTCCTGTTGTTCAATTTTCCCATCGCAGCCCAGCGAACACTGAGGAGCAAGTGTTTCCATTTAGAGGAGACCAGACCCATAGAGAGCCGCCACTGAATTTCAATTCATTACTGCCGCCTACATTCTTACCCCCCCCCCTCCGTCAATATGTGACCAAAGACAGAGAGTGAGAGAGAAAATAATGCAAAGTGCAAGCTCAAGCGAAAGATGCTGGTTAAGTAGGGTAGGGAGATTAAAATGTTAGCATTTTTTTTAAAGTCTGCTGTCATATGAGGGAAGATATTTGAGTTAGACTTTAGACATCAAAACTGAAACATGCGCAGGCCTTTTCCAATTGCATCCGTATCCTTTCATTTTCCAATCACTTAATAAAAGAGTGCAGATAGCTGAAGAGGGCTGCGTACTGTCCTAGAGAAAAGGTCAACAGCCCAGTACTATAATCGATATTTGTAACCTGCTGTCGATCCAACCATAAACCTAAAGTACTCAACTATCGACTAGCAATGTGTAGTTCAAATTCAGGGTGGCTAAGATGAGCTCAGAGTAGGGGGCACTTAAAATAATAAAATCTGAAAGACTCGAGATTTTTAAAAAGATTCATTAGATAGGAATACAGTGTTTAAAACGCTTCTATTTCTATATTAAACACAACTGCCACTACTGCCACAGCAAGACTCATTAATTATTTATGAAAAATGCAAAGTAGGAATTAACACAGAACCATAAATGGAAATGAGTACAAAACATCATCCTGTGCCATGAGGAGCTTTATAGATTAGTTGTGTGCAAATGCACAATCTTTCAGTCTGCAACAAGCTATGGATCCATTCTAGTCAATTACACTGACCTCCAGTGGTGTCCTTCAGTGTTAAACACCTAGATTTTTCTTGGGCTAGACATGCACGGGGAACTATGTGATTCAAGAAGAGCCCACTGTTTAATTATTCCTGTTCGCAGAGGCATTTAAGTGAATGTGTTGGGAAAGAGGTGAAAAGGGTCAGAAACATGCCTGTGATATTTTCATTAATATAACATGCATTAACGGCCCATGTTAAAATAGGTGAATCGAGTTGCAGGTACCAATCAGCATGCAGCAGCCTACATTTGTAAAAATGCAAAAGCACCAGCAATTCAACCCGAACTGAAAAGATTCAATGTTTGCATAAACAGAAAAGAGGGATTGTTTTTAACATGCATTTTAAGCATCCATACTCAGAGATGGGTCCTGCTCCTGTTCCTTTACAATGCATGTGCTTTTTATGCTAATGTAAATCTAACACATAAGGAAAGCTAACATCTACCTAAAACTATGCTATGGTGTATTGATTCTAATCTAGCAAAGCAAATAAGTACATGGGTGCAAAATTATATGGACAATAGCTCTGCAAGTATCATAAAAGAGCCACCACCAGAAAATATCCCCATCCACACTCACAGAAAAACACATGGGCTACCACAGACATAAAATTAAACTTACCTCTAGACTAGCCTTGCAAGGGTCCATATTAGGACCCCAGTTCCATCACGACAGTGTTTAGTAAAAACAAAAAAAAAGTGACAGAAATTAAAGATGTGGCTACATGATGTGCTCAATGGCATGCACAGGTCGGCAGGGGGAAGAGATCAGAAATTTAGAATGACAATGACTTATTATTTTGAATCTAAGACTCAAAGGGATTTTTTTTCCTTCTTAAAAAGAGGGGCAGCGAGTCATGCATGCATAGAGTGAGGGTGGCACAACAGCTCAATTAAGAAACCACAGTTCTTAAGATTAAAAACTTTGGACTTCAAAGGTCGGAAGAAAGATAGCGGACAAAAAAAAAAATAAATATTGTGGTCTGTATTCAGAACATGGAGGCTATAAGCAGGAAGTAATCAGCTTCATTTTGTACAACAACAAGTACACCTGTACACGCTCAGTAAATGCAAATGCATGTGATGAGATCTCAATAAACCATAACACAATCCCTCATCCAAAAAATATGAAGGGACACTAGCTTTCATCATGACAACAGCAAAAATACTTTAAGATATGACCCTGACTGGCAATTAGACAGATATCCCTGAAGTGATGTGTCCCAATATGCATACTTAACCCATTCACCAGTGTGGGCCCACAATAGCCTGCAACAGAGCCTATATTCCTCTGATTTACAGTTATCATTGATCGCATCCTTAGTGGAGTGAAAAGAGTGCTCTCCAGATAAATAGGTATCAACACCTCCTGAGCAGAAGGCCTCCGCCTGCTTTGTTCCCATCTGGTCTTCAACAGTATCATTTTAATTCAAGTCACATGAACAGCCAATTTAGACCTAATGGCCATAATAACCAGGTGTGGCAGTTGAGGGAAAGACATCACTGCCCTTGAAGGATGCTGCTGCTAATTCTGCTCGTTTTAGCTCATTTACTTCCAATCACGTATACTGTACTCTATACACTGACCCGTCTTTGACTTCCTACACACATTACATCAACAAGCCACTCCGGGAACATAATGTAAGGCTGCGTGATGAGTGAAAATACATCTACAAATCACCAGGTAGCGATAAAATTGCTAAGTGGGAGGGACCATTTCTGGTTTCGCAATTATTTTTTCTTTGCTCCTGCAAGACTATTATATTGTAGCAATGCTACAGCTTTTTAACTGTAGCCGCAGGTTTCAGTCATTACAATATGGTTTCTGCAGAATCTTGTTCTGTCTGGCTTAGAAAAAGAAAATACTACAATACCATTGAGCTACAGCTACCGTCGCTAAAGAAAATAGACCAATGGTACTGTAAGACTAAGCAATATGGACCAAATATGATCCTGCATTAAAGCCATAAGAAGATTTCACATCTGAACTTTAGCCAATATCGAGAGAATGGGCAGCTTAAGACGATGCTCAGACCTGATTTTTCTGAGCAGAACAAAACAGAAGATCGACTGCATCACGTGACTTCGCCAGGCTGGAAAAACACCATTTATTTTAGGCGATGAGTATCCTTGTTAGACAACTGAACACTTTAATGGACTTTGTGAAAACTCACTCAAGTCAGACCCCACTGCGTATTCCTTCATGGGATAATTGTAAGAAAGGTTTAGGGCTCAAACTGTTCAAATGGGGCACTGTGTCCCTCTCTGTGTTGCAGGAGTATTTGTGAGCTAGTGGGGCCACTGGGACTGCAGTGGACTGCACTGATGCGGCTTTAAAGAAAAAAAGGTTTTAGATTGCAACAATAAACCGTATCACTATCAAATACCTACTTTGAATAGATTTTAAATGTAAACGTATTGTCCAGCCCTGACCAGTGGCACCCAAAAAGGCTCCTCCCACTTTCAAAGTCTACATACTTTAGAAAATGTCAGTAAAGTGAGCTTAAAGATGAAAAACACTGCTATGATTATGACAAGTGTCATGGATGTGGTATCGAAGATTAGCCACCAACTCTCCCTTATCTGAAACCCTTTAAGCTTTAGCCGCCATGTATCCGTCTCTTTATTCATCACCTGCTTCGGCCTTACAGCTATCTTGTCAGTGTTCACAGGGCTGTCCTGGAGGGATAGGGACAGAAAGGCAAAAAGGACAAATTTACATCCCTGCTCTGAGTAGTGTAACCCCCCCCACACCCGGCCCCGTGCTTAGCAGAGATTTTACACAGCTAAATTTAGCTTTGCAACCGTGGGATTCGTCCTCAATTTTAACTCTTAAATGTAGGTTGAGGCTAATGGATTCAATCCGAGTTTATGGCTGGGAAACAAATGAGAAGTGGGAAAGCAGAGATGATCCAAGTAGAATCAAGTAGGATGGCTGAAAAGAAAAAAAAAAAACTGAAGCAGAACTTTAGCAAACTGTACAGCTGAACTATAGGACTTCAGTTATTTACCTTTCAGCTTTGAGACCTTCTGACTTTTTAAATATCCTATTTTTTTAGCTTTATATCATATCAAAAACAAATATATAGATTTAGTAAACATATATTCATTGATCATTTTATCCTAGTATACCAGTATAGCACACGATGGACTGCGAGGCCTTAAATGTAGAGTACGCAACAATGCGATGAGATTAATATCGTCCAAACGTCCTTTACACTGGCTTTTTCATTGCAGGTGATGGAGATGAATATGGATGGAGCATCATTAAGCAGTCATACACATGCGGCTCCATGTATGGCTCAGACTATAAATAGGTTTCAGCGAAGTTTGTCATGAATGAGTCAGTGCCTTCATGGGTTAGGATCAAAAGATTAGAGGGTGAGACAAAGAAGGAAGCAGAGCGCCGTAAACTGTCTGTATGGGGGTCAAGGTCAGCTGAAGCATCCTTTCATCATTTGGAAAATCTGTGTCGAACCAAGTTATGAAATGAGATATGATACGTTCAGCGCTCAGAGCTTAGCTGTCATATTGGTCAGGGTGTTTCGATGTTTAAAAAGTGAATAAAAAGAACTGAACGTATACGTAGCATAGACTACACATCCTACTTTAAGTTGTTAGTTTTCTTAAAAGGCAGAGGTTGTTTGCAGAGCGTTTCATTTTCTCAAATCTGTAATATTACTGCTATCTTTTAAATAAAAGCCATAAAGCCTGAAACACTGTATCTGAGACTTTTGTGCATTTGCACTGGGACTGCTGTCAATTTCAAACCTTTATCCATAAGTACTGCTTGAGCACGCAACAATCAAAAAGATTCCAGAAGATTTGCTTTAATTGTGGTACAGATGCAAGAAGTTTTGTCATTTCCCGTTTTCTGCTTCCTCCATGTTGGTCCATCCCACTCACTTGGTCTTTTTGCGGATCTCTTCCACCAGTTGCTTGATATGGTCCTCCATGAATTCGATTTTCTCCTGCTTCCGAGCTAGAGCCTTTTGCAGACGGACGATACGCTCAACGAGCACAGCCTTGTCGACCTCTGGGAAACTGTCCACAACCACCACCGAAGGGCCCGACTGGCTCTCTGGTGACCGCTCTTCAACGCCACTGCTGCCGCCATGACGTGCATTCAAAGAACCTGGAGTATCAAGGGGATAAAGACACAGATCACCAATGAACATGTAAGAATAAGCTGTGAAATATTGCTTTCATGTATGGAACATTGACTAGATACAATGTTTTGAAGAAGAAGAAGAAGAAGTAGTAGAAGTAGTAGTAGTAGTAGTAGTAGTAGTAGTAGTAGTAGTAGTAGTAGTAGTAGTATCTATCCCATTGAAAGGCCCAATAGCAAAAAATAAAAAATTACAACTTTAGGTGTTAAATACTAACCAAATCTTGGAGTAGTACCTGAGGAACTGGAGCGACTGCCCATACTGCTGGCATCCCGTTCACACCCTCCATTCTCAACTTGCTCCAGCCTTTTTCGGGCTTTACAGAAAAAGAAAGATTTGTTAACTGTCAAAAAGTGACTAATACCAAGATGTTATTGTCACAGACACTTTGTGACAATCAACATCACTGACAATTAAATATTATGAAAATGAGCATCACAGTTTAGCTGAACTCTGAGTATTCCTCTCTGAAGGAGTCAACCTGAATAAACATGACACAGGCTGCTTTTGAAGAACCCTGCAGGCTCAGCAAACCTTCCAAGGTTGAACAAAGGCTTGAAATGACTATGCTGATTAAGTGTAACTGCTACACTGATGAAAAATTACTGTTTCTGCCAAGAAAAATGTCCTCTCTAGCCTACAAGACAGCTGAAAGTGAAAGGATTGATCGCAGAACATAAAAGCGCTGAACTTTCAGCTCTAAGGTTTTTCTTTGCTCCCAGAGAAGAGGCGAGGGAAGCTGGCTCACCCTGTTAGGTATAACCACAGCAGGGATCCACCTGTACACTCATCAATCACTTTGTAGATTCTCCTCGTTATGTGAATCTGTGATAGTGTTCCTCTTTGTTTTCTTATCCAGGTATACTTTTATTGCCCTGACACTATTTTTGCGATCATTGTCATGTTGATTTCCAGATGGTATTGCGTTGAGAATCTCTTGAAGGTTTTCTGTATTCATGATTCCACCAGTTTTGACAACATCTCCAACAGCTCTATTCCCAAATCATGACAGAGCCTTCACTGTAGGCTGTAGACACTCATTGTCTCCTGAAGTCCTTCATACATAGATGGCGATTTCAACCAATCATTAACCAATTGCCACGGATTTTAAGTCCAGTTTTTGTGTAATTCAACTTTTCTTCCAGTTTCCTTCCTTAAAAATGACTTCTTGACAGCCACCCTTCCACTGAGACCACTTCTGAGCCTTCAGCAAACAGTAGATGGATCAGAAGACGGGCCAGATACATGTGTCAGGTTTTTGCTGGCTTTTTCCCCCAATTCTTAAGGATATGACTTTCAAATAATGTTTATCTGATGGAGATAATTTTTCAGGCCTGGCACTTCTTCTTTTATCCTCAAATTTTTTAAAGCACACACTGCACACCATTCTGAGATATGCCAATATTTCACCTATTAGCTCTTTGGGAATCTCCTTGCTGGTGTTATCTTTGGAACCAAAAAATAAGAACATGAGCAAAAAAAGCAGCAAATGTCCAAAAAGAACTATGAAAGCCCTTCGATAAGCCTGGAGAACTATTGCTAAGACCACTTTAAAAAAATGACGAGAAGCTGGCTCCCTGGAAGCTAAATATAAAGAAAAATGAGGTGAATCAAGACTTTTCTGCAGTACTTTATATATGAATGACAAACTATTGAAGGGTTGATAATTCAATGAAATCATACAATTCTCTATTTTACAGTTATTCTGTTGTTTCATGACAGTTAGCAAAGGGTTTGTCACAGTGGGTGTCTGCACATGTTTGATTTGCACAGATCTCTTTGAGACCGGTCTTCTCCTTAGATGGAACTCGGGATTTTTAACTTGTTAGGCAAATGTGTAAACCACTAAACAACCGAGACGCTGCCATTTTCCATGATAGATGTTTGAGAAATCATCTGCCTTTTCAAACCAACCTTTATTATTATTCTAGACTTTCTATACAAAAACAAGAGATGCATAAACACATAAGGGTATCTGACCTTGTGTTAGCTGTTTTGTGAGGTCTTTGATATTAGCAGCTTGCTTCCTTTTCTGAGTCACCAGCTCATCCCTCAGCTCTTCTACTCTGGTTTTCAGTTGGGCCACCTCCGTCTGCAGTGCTGCCCGCTCCTCCTGCAGACTCTGCACCTCTTGCTGTCTCAGCGCCTCTTCCTGTTTCAGTTGCTGTGACTGCAGGATTAATGGTGTAAGAAAAAAAAAAAGACTAATGATGTAATAACACCAATTATATAGTAGTAATATATTTTGGAATGGCTGCTTGCTTTAAAAACAAAATTAAAAAGATATTTTAAGACTTTCTCCTGAATTTCGAGCAGGAAGATGTCATTACTTATAACAACACAGTGATCCACAGTATGTTTTCTCAGCGCTGCTTCTACAAATGATTCAAACATTTGATTACAAAATGTATTTCAATCTTTCTTTAATCAAACCAGGAAACGTGAGCAGACGCTGAAACCAAAACAATTTGATAACAACTTCAAAAGAGAAGAAAAACAAAGACAAAAATGAGTTTAGTATCATTTTTATCTTTCATCTCATCAACAAACGCACTGTATCAGATAGTGCATTCAGAGTACGCCAACCTTATCTTCCAGCAGCCTGCTGGTCTCCTCCAGCTTTCCTTGAAGCTCGGTGAAGTTGTTAGTTAGCTGGTCCAGCTGAGACTGTAGTGCGTTGCTCTCCGACTGAAGCTGAGCGT
Source organism: Perissodus microlepis (assembly GCF_051167445.1). Taxonomy (NCBI): domain Eukaryota; kingdom Metazoa; phylum Chordata; class Actinopteri; order Cichliformes; family Cichlidae; genus Perissodus; species Perissodus microlepis. The sequence goes on from NC_140468.1 coordinate 13,873,056, forward strand.
TCTTGCTGCTCAACTTCTCAGTGAAGCCCAGTAACTCCGCTTCACGCTCTCTGCTGCCTTGTACATCACGGTGCAGGTCAGCCATTTGATTGGTCAGGCCATCCACTTCATCACGAAGCGATTTGATTTCCTGTTCATCGCTACATCCAGAAAACAATAAATAAATCATTAAATGGGCTTTAAATGGGGTCAATGACTAAAAATAATAATAATGGCAAGCTAAACATTTTAACTGTTCAATATAATTAAATGTACATGGAATGCATTGCTTATTTAGGTAAGCCTTTTCTTTAGCACAAATACAAAAATGTTTCAGTTTTCTCTACTGTGACTATCCCTTCTTTCTATTAAATCATCTTCACATGGCCATCACAGTCACACACCCACAGAGGGACCAGATTCCCTTTCCTGCCCTCTATGCTATATCTGTCTCTGCTCTATCTTTAAATGCTCTGATGAAGCAGTTGAGTGAGAAAAAAAGAAGAACAGGTAGTATATTACAAACTGTACATTTCTATAAAAAACTGTCATGTCAGCATGGTAATACAGGTGCAAAGCAAAACAAAAACAAAAAAATGGTCTGTCAAGTGCTGGACAAACAACGGCTGGATAACTCTATGACAAGAGCTAAATGGATCCAAAGAAGACTAAACATCAACTAATGATACTCCTCTTTAGTACTTAAGTGACAGTAATGATTTTACCCATTAGAGTCTGTTTAATTAACTCTACGATGTACAGCCTATTTTTAACTACAGTCAATCACTTTTAAATATATAAGCATTTCCTCATAACCTGACTGCAAGTCTTGACCACCAAATTCTGCTCATTTTTTAAACTTATATTAAACATGCTTGCTCATAGTGAAATAACAAATGTCACTTTTTGTGCATTAAGTATAGTTAGGCCCTTTAGTTGATGGTGTGCTTCAATATTTGTTACTATGTAAATGTGCTATCTTTTATTTATTTCTGTCAGATGCCACATATGCAAAACTGCTCTGTTCAGTGTGCGGTGGTGTCCCATCACACTTCCTATATGAGTGAGGGTGTGGCTGTACCATTGATGCTGCTCCTGAAGTGCAGTCACCTCTTCGAGCTTTTCTCTCTGGCGGCCAATCTCCGTTTTTTGCCGGTTGATGATCTCCCTGTACTTGGTCAGCTCATCCTCCCACCGTGGGCGCTCATCCTCCAGACACTTTAACTAAAGAATAACACAACTTTCTTGCAGTGAAGACCTGGAGATATGCTGTGTGCCAATGTTCAAACACCTGTATGTCGGACAAACCTTTGTGCGTAGCGTATCAAGCTCATCCATGGCCTCTTTATAGCTCCTCTTCAGGTCTTCCAGCTCTTTGGCTTTCACCCGGTGTAGCTGCCAGATGCAGTAGATTGTCCATTAGATATGCAACCACTGTTTTGTGTTTTGCATTGCTTCTGTAAAAATAAGCTCTTAAAATAAGCTATCAAAAGAATACCCAACAAATTTTCCTCTCTTTTTGTTCAGTCTGGTCAGGTAACTCACATACACAAAAAGTTGATTATGGAGTTCCACAGGGTTCTGTCCTGGGACCAATACTTAAAAAACAACAACAAACAATTATAAAAACTTCTCTAAAGCAATATTATTCTGCTATGCAGATGATTACCATGATAACCAGTTTATGTATGTAGCCATCCAGTTGCAAATAATTGCAGTCTAATTTAAAAACGCATACAATAATGAGCACAAATCCTCTGCAGCATCTATTTGGTACATCCCGACTGCAAAAAACTGGCTGGTTACATTTGCTTGTATTCTGGTCATCTTCCTACATAAAAGCAAGGTTGCTGAGTGCCATATCGTGTTGCAATTAAAGTCGCATCCTGCAGCAACAATGTCACTATTTGTGGAGAAATTTCTGAATTTGTCTTTTTCAGCTCTTTTCAGAGCTGGATTTAATGTGAATTTCTGTGCATACAGACTGCAACAGATTTACAGAAGACAGATTTGCAACATTTGCTGATTACCGTAATTGTCGGGCTATAAGCCGCTACTTTTTGCACAAGCTTTGAACCCTGCGGCTTTTAGTCAGGTGCGGCTTTTCTATGGATTGTCCATGATTTTTGTCATATCGTAAGACGATTTGTTTTATTTGTTCCGCTGTTGTACGGCACTACGTTGCCTGGCGGAAGGGCATGTGATCAGACACACAGTATCGGGGTTCAAGAGTGGTATGTTGGTCACATGTCCATCCGCCAGGCAACATAGTGCCGTACAAGTAGCGCGAAAAACAAGCTTCAAAGTAGCACTGCGCGTTCAGCGGTAGGCGTGGATGATGAGCGGCGATAAACTTGCGAAAAGCAAGTTATGCTCAACTCCACCGGTGGAATCTGACAGCGTGGAAAAGTGTGAAAACATCCATGATCACCAACGGATTTCGAAGGGCTGGACTGCTGCATGATGGAGAGGAGGACACCGCCACGGCCCTTCTGAGGGTGTTCGACTCCGACACTGACAACGAGGATTTGTTTGGTTTTGAAAGTGACAACGAAGGAAAGAAGCTGAGAGTGGATGACGAAGCCATCCTGAGCCTGTTCGTATCCGACACTGGAGAAGAGGACTTTGGTGGTTTTAGTGCGCAGGAAGAAGAGAAAGATGGTGGTGAATGACTGACTTTTCTTCTTGTTAAAGCCGTGTCACTGCACCTGAGCCTAAAAGGTAGGCCGAATCTATTTTTCTGGTGTGCTGTAGGTTATTGTTATGTACTACATTTGTTACTCATTTATGAAGCAAAGTACATGTTTCGTACTTGTAATTCCCGCTACTTGTACATATACCTAAAAAGTTATGCAAATATGTACCCATAACTTGTTTTTCAAAATATTAATAAAAGGGGTGTGTCTCCAAACAGCCATCTTTTTCCTGACAATTCCCTTTGTGCATATTCTCTTACATATGATAAGTCAACATTGAAACACCTGCGGCTTTTAGTCAGGTGCGGCTAATGTATGTACAAAACAGGCTTTTCCCCTGATTTTAGCTTGTGCGGCTAATGTAATTTGCTTTGTAGTCCAGGAAATACGGTAATTACAGACTGCATTCAACCTCAGGCTGATACCAAACAGACTCCATCTTATTGTTGTTTTGCCACTTTGAAGATGGCAACTGAATGCGAGTGGTCATAGACCTGTCAAAGTCAACAAGATCACAAGTTGCAATAATTCTGGGCCTGCCAGTCTCCAATCATTGTTTTCCCTAATGTCACCGGACCCTTGTTTCTCATGCTTTATATTTAGAAAACCTATTATTTGGCCCCAAAAACCTCTGAAATCTAATCAGTGTATAACAAGACCCTGCCCTCCAGTACTACTGAGACGACTATGGAGTCATTTTTCACCAGGACTGGTCGTTTGACTTGCAAATGAAACATGCAGTTGGGGCCACACCTTCTTTCACTTCCACACTATACTCAAAATAGGAAACTCTGTGATTCACAGTGATGTTGAAATACTAGCCAGCATATTTGTGTATAAATAACATTGGACAGAACTCTGCTAATTCTGACTGATTATTACAAGTTCAGTGGTTTTACAAAGCAATGCAACAAAGAAAAATCATACTGTTGCAGAATTTTTAATGCAGAAGCCTTCCTGGGCAACCTGTGTGTGTTATAGTAATCTGTTCATTAAAGATGCTTTATTTATGCATTAATTTAGCATGTGAAAGCAATGACCATCTTTTTAACAAAGCCATTACCAGTGCTACTGAAAGTCAACTTTTCCCAGAAGCTATTAGTAGTCTGTGGTAACCACGACAACATTGCAGTAATGGAGATGCTGGTAAATTTTCTACTGTTGATTCTTACATTTATCCCTTCCAATCTAATTTTATAGCCAAAAACCAATGGAAACTTTGTACTTGCATTATTTATGACTGAGATGCATCATCACTTGAGCATAACACACATACTAAAATAAACACAGGCTTGGACCAGTTTATTCATCAGCAGAGTAGTGACATCTGCCAAAAATCAACATCCATGATAAACCCTGTCCTAAAAACTATTTCCACACAGTATCAGTGATGGCCCTGCAATGTACTCTCCAGTTACTGGGAAGAATAAAATCTCTGACATAATACCTAACTGGATGAATCTCTTTATGATCAAATTTCAGACCCCTGAAGAAAACAAAACAATGTAAAAAACATCTGCCACCTTAAATCCATCAAAATGTAAATCTAAGACCATCTCATTTAAACAGACATTTTAAGGACTTTCTAGAAAAACAAAACAGGCTGTAGAATGAAAACAGGAGATGCGTGATGTATTCTGAGTTGTTGTTGAAATGCACAGCTTCATATTGATTATTTCTAGGCCATTTATTTTTAAAGTCCATTTCCCTTTAGAGCGGGAAGCAGCAAAAAACAGGCCATTGTGTTTGGATTGAGTCCACATTTGTGCCTGCGTGTAAGGCATGTCTGCTCGGGGAGCGCGAATGCCAGTTTGTTATCTCGTCCAAGTTAAGGCAATTACACCTCTCAAACTGAGAAAAACAGGCCAAAAACATTTTTACTAGAAGAGCTGGCATCGACAATCAATAAAAAGGCTGAATAATGGCTTGGCGAATCACAGCGTATGTGTAATTTTGAATTATTGTTTGTTTTGTCTTCTGGTGGCTCGTCACACAGATAAAAATCAAAATTGAGTTCACAAGTAAAAGTAAACCTTCATTCATCAAACAGTTATGTCACCCACTAACTATTGTTTTTGCCGTTTTGCATCAATCATTGTCCAGGAGTGAATATGGGGATCTCTATACGATAAAAATCAGTCCATCCTCACAAAAGGCAGAGCTAGATTTCTCACTTGGAAAGTCAAAGAAGCCCCACAATCCCAACTTCATAATCCAAGATTGCAGCAGTGTGAAAAAGCAGTATAACTGCAAAACATAAACTCAGGATGATGTCTCTCCCAGCTCAGACATCCAACTTTTAAGATTAAAGAAAGCAACACAAGTTACAAACCTTTAGTTTTATGCAGTTTAACCTCATTATCAACTAAGTGCACAAACGTAACCAATATATTTAAAGTTCCTGTTGTTTTTTGTCAGTGTCAAAGGCTCCTACTAGCAACCTAGTTTAACAAGTTAATCTTCAATAAAACGGGGAGGGTTTTTTTATTCTCTACGTTATAATTCTCTTTTTTGTGTTATTATTACATTTCCCCCAATTTTTCAGTTTTCAACTCTTGTTAACACAATCTAACAAATCTACTGCTTATTCAGTAAAAATCCTAATGCTATAATGCAATGTAGTAAACTGAACTTGACATGCAGATGCTATGTTTTGCCTTAGGAGGGCAAAGTGGATGATAGGATGGGTACACATCTCTGAGAATGTGTTGTGTATGTGTATTTAGTTTCACCTCTAACTGGTCTGTTTGTTCCTGCTTGTGTTTCTCCAGCTCTCCTTTCGTCTCCCTAAGTTTAGCATCAAGCTCATTGGACCTGAGTTCCTCTGATTCCTGAAAGAGAGTAGACAGTGAAGATTTTAAAAAACAAACAGGGCAAGGGTGCAAGAGAAAAGTCAAATACAGTGTAAAAAGACAGCCTTAAAAAAAAAAAAAAAAGAATAAAAAAAGAGGGGTCTCAGTTGAAGGAAAAGATTTTTATAGACACAAATAAGAGGGAATAACTGCCAGTAATGATTTTTCATTTGTGGTTTATGTCATATTGTTTTATTTTTAAGTCTTACTTTGTGATATGCTGACACTGTTGTCTGCAATTAAAAAAAAAGGTAATAATCTTTCTACCACAGAGACAGAGACTAGCACAGCTCTTTGCTACCATCACAAGGTACAAATGAAAAATGCTTTTCTCTTGAAGCAGAATCGGTCGTGCTCTAGTTCAGTTGTTACTGAATAGCATATTTTTAAATTCTATGAAAAGAACAATGCCACGGCAATAGCGTCATGCAGTCTTTGTATGCACGCGTAATAGCACGTTATAGTTAAAGATCAACTTTTGTGTTGGGTTAGGCCATTTATTCAAAAGTAAGCCAACTGATTGCAGTGACAGATACAAATCATGCACAAATAAACACTTATTCAGACTGATTCTGGGGAAATCTACTTCTTCCATGGTCTTGAGCAATCTGTTATTTTCCCGTGTTAAATATCACAAACCTGGTATGTTCGAATCATGTCCTGGCAGTTCTTGCGGATCTGCTCAGTCTCTTCCTTCGCCTGGGCCAACTTGGACGTGGTCTCTCTCAGTTTGTCTTTAGTTTCCTGCAAATAAACACAAATATGCTTTTGTACTATAGCACTAAAGCACAATTTTAAGATGCACAGATACCTGTCAACCACACAGGTTACCACATAGAAAAGTGGCTCAACAGCTGTGACCTTCAGGAACCACCGACTTAGTTTTTTTTTACCATTTCCCCTCTGTTTATAGCCTCATATTTGCTTGGAGTCACTTCAAAAATAAAACCATTAGTTTGTAATAAGACAATCTCAAAAATAGCTATAATGTTAATGATGACTTTCTTGCAGGTCCATTACTGTACCATTTTCACCCCATTTCATTTTGCCTGTGAATCACAAGACGTCTCTAATCATGTTTTTTTATGGCGTGTCTGCAGACAAAAATGACTGAAGGGGATGTAATTTGTATGCTGGCGTAAGTCTTTGACAAACAACCGCTCTTTAAACAAAAGGAAATTAACATTAACCAGAAGAGGAATGCTGTTTTAATAATATGAGTAAGGCATACTCTGAAAACTGGAGCTGCATGTAGTCATGTAAATGTGTCATTTTAATTTTTGAATAAAATTTGGCTCTAGCATGCTGAGGTGCACATGCTCACTCTATAATATCATCGAAATCCTGAGGATAATAAATGCAACAGAGGTCAAATTAACCTTGTACACCTCCTTTTTTACCTTCACTGACTATTAAATTTAAATAAAATAACAAAAAATAAACACAAAAGTTACATTACCTTGTGCGCATCTGCCTCACTCTTTAACTTGTTCTGGGCCCATTTGACCTTGATGAGATGGGAGTTGATCTCCTCCTTTAGTTTGTCCACATCTCGAGTCAACCTGCCAACCTCCCCTTCCTAAGAACGCAGTGGTACAGATGGAAAAAAGGACAGATCAGCAAACAGATATTTGGTTGGGAGTCAACATTTCTTTTTATTAAAAAACCTGCTTTTTGTTTCTCACTGATAGTTCTAAAAGGGTCCTACATCTGCAAACCACCGTAGGAAGAATAAATCTATCGCCCACACAATGCTCGCTTCACTGAAAAACTAATATAAGGTCGCTTATGTGATCTAATTTTCACTGTGAAGTACTGTGTATTCAAAGCGAGAGCTATGTCTATTTTTTTTATTATGTCTAGTGGCAAATTAGGCTGAATTTAAATGAGTTCAAACAGATAAATACAAAACTCTCTCTATAAAACAGAGGCACTATAAAACCGTCACCTTTGCTTCATACAGCTGCTGCAGCCGCCCTTTCTCCTGAGCCAGCTGGTTTCCTCGCAGGGCCTGGCGATCCACCTCTTTGGTGGCTTCTCTCAGTTTCTTCTCCAGACTCTCTTTATCCCGCCTCAGGTCGAGCGCCTCTTTCTCACCCCGCACATATTTCATCACCATGGTCTCCTTCTCTTGCCTCGCCTCATCACATTTCTTATTCACCTGGGGAGTTTTATTTTTTTTAATATTAGCAGATGTCAGTTGACACTTCAATCACTGAGATACTCGTATTGTTAGGTCCTTATACATATCACAAAAACAACTGACGTTTCTCTTGGAACTGTCCAACAGCAGATGGCTGAGGCAGTGATTTATCAGCTACCTTACTTTGCCTTCCATAACCTGGACAAGTGACAGACAGCTGGAGAAACACATGCACCCTCCCCAGATGCAGTGGGGGTAGACTTCAGGACTGTCACTGTTCATCTGTCAGCATTTTACAAATGGAGCCAACAAGCTTTCCATTTGCCAGCTATATTAAAAAAAATAAAAATCTGCTCCTTATTGAAGGCAATTTATTAACTTATTATTTAGTAAAGGACAGTAACGCTCCCAGGCTTTTATAATTCCCATATTTTTCTTTTCTTACACTAACAAGGGCTTAACTGTATTTTTAAAATGATTCAGTAATTCATCAACGTAATTAAACAAAATGTTTTTTTTTAAAAATGGTAGGAAATGGTATCAAGGAACCAAAGAAGACACATTCAGTCAGTGAAAGCTTGATAAATAAATATGTGCCATTTAAGCAGCTGATGTGTGTATGGCTGAAACGATAGTAGGACAGGCTCTGCTAACACAGTTAAACATCTAAAATAATGTGTGGAGGAAAAATAACATAATGGATGCGTTCTTCCATAATGACATTTTCCTTTTACAAATATTATACATTCACTCTGCAAGTCCCAACCTGAAGCCCTTCATTAGCCGAGCACTTTTGAAGACCGAGCATCACCAAGGTGCACCTGCTATGCAGACACTTTCACTTTCATGGACAACAGTTACGTCCCTATGCCTGATCTGTACTGTTTGCTCTAACATGCTGATGCTTTATGAAAGCAAGAGAAAGAGAGAGACACTGTATAAGAGATGATATTTGGCAACTGACTAGACATTTTAACTGATCCCCTCACTCTTATTTTGAAGGTTCAGATTTTGTTAAACAGTTAGCTCCAGTCCTACACATATTTTCCTTCAAAGCTGTGTCACTGGTTAGTTTGATATCAATATTCTTGAAATCAGCTGCTTCTTGAAAAAAGAACAAAACTCGAGGGACTACATTTCCCACATCACCGTCTATTACAGGTGATGGCAGTTCTTCTTCTCCTCTGTTTTTAATTTGTTGCAAGCTGGAGGTTTGCTCTGTAAAGAATAAGCAGCAAGTGGATAAACTACTTTGTGTGCTGCTATGTATGCTGCAGAGGAGAAAAAGGCTTCTGCCACCAGCTGTGGTTTATGATGGAGCTGAAGACTGTCAATGGGCGATTCCTCTGAAAGGCAGCTGATTACACTGCTCTTTTATTTATTTGTTGCACAGTACTTGGGATGGCGTGTATTTGCACAGGAGAACCTTATAAAATTGTATTATAAATTTAAGAAAGGCTGTGTACGCCTTCTTTCTTGTACAAAAGCACACGGGTCCACCAACCACTGTGGGGAAACTCAAAGGAAAGAAATTATCTTTTATTTGGCACAAAGCGTCTTTACATTAACAATACCAAATGTTTTGATCCTCGGGGGCTCCAGCTGATTAGGAGCGGGACACACTATTAGTACAAGAGAGGAATGATTCAAGAGAAGGGCTTAAAGAGAGACAACCAAGTGCAAAATCAAACCCCTACTGCTCATTGAACAGTGAAATTAAAAATTGTAAAGTGTGACAAAACTGTCAAGAGAAAAGTCCCTTCCATGGTTTCAACCAGGTGTGGTTGAAAATGTGATTCCCTGCACTATTCGTTTAACAAGTGATTAAATCTGCAATAACAAGAGTTTGCCGTGCAAAGACCTTGAACATTCAGCTGCTAGTTTTGCGCAAACATCGTGAAAGAAAATGAGAATACAAAAGCCTGAGTATTTTTGTAATTAGACTTCATTAATCATTTCAGCAAGTACTTTAATCTAAAGACTAACACAAAAATACTTAGAAGAGAATGTGACATTGACATTTATATTTTAGAAAGCCATATCTCAAACTAGAACCTATAGCAAGGGGAAAACTGCTTTATGTGCTGCCATGTATCCTGCCCTGATACCCCTATACTCTATTCAGCAAATAGGGGCATTATTACACAATGTGAACCTTTCTTCTATAAACAGAGTACATACCAAAAAAAACTCTGACTGTTGTGAATGATGTGAATGACTAGTCCAGAGCGCTTTGTTGTGGTTTGAAATTAATTAGCTGTCTGAGATGCTGTTTTTTCACTATGCGATCTCTCCCCGAGATGCTGTAACATTAGCTCTTGTCAGTACATTAATAACACCAACACTATCAGCAGGCATTCATGAAATTGGTGGTAGGAATGTGCACCGTTTTTTTTTACCTACACTTCAACAACAGTGACCCCCCCCCCCCCAATCCAACCACTCAGTGCAACTATAATTTACTCCCCCCCTTTAACATTTTTAAAAAATGTAAAAACTGTGATAAACCTGGCCTACTGACAAGACAGAAACAAGAACAGAGATGCACATAACTTTAAGACTGAGGCAAAGCTAATTTGTGCTACCAGATTATCAAGGATGCAGGTGAATAATAGGTTCCAGTTGTACCTGTTCAATCCGGTAACCTGTCTCCTTCTGCATCTGCTGGAGAGCAGCTTTAGCTGACTGCTCCTGGTGAACAAGTTTATCCCGCGACTCCTTCAGTTCTTTCAGCAGCTCGTTCACCTTCACCTCCAACTGCAAAAACAGGAATAGACAGTGTAATCAGCTAGTTGGGCAATTTTGAAGTCTGGGCCACACCTGGGATAACCTGCTACGCAGGATGACAACTGAGACAGAATGTGGAATAACTACATTTAGACAGCGGTTTCAGGGGTTTCAACCCCTCTAGATACTTGTACTGTAAACATGGAAATACTCCATTAAAAAATAATGACGAATGACAGACGAGAGCCTCTTCTACCTGAAATATAATCTGTTAATCTGATTGTTTTATGGCACAGTCTTTATTTTTTTTTATTACATTTCTGAAAAGTAAACAAAATTATGACATTATTTTGGATTTTTGCTGGACAAAAATGATCCAGGCATATACTGGATGTGTGTAATAATAAAATTACTCCTGTCTGTCTGCTAGGGCAGTGCTTAAACAAACCATGCTACAGAGAATATATTAACCAATTATTGTTGCTTCCATGGCAACAGCAATGCTTAACTGAGCCCGATGAATAGAAACGCACTTTATGTTTGTAGTTGTAGCTAGGTGGGTAAGCTTTGTAAGAAGCTTTTGTGGTGGGAGAAACCACAAAAAAGGCGGGATATTAAAAACTGCATAGAATTCACACAAATGATGATGTTCATGCCCATTGAATGCTGGCGATCAGTACACATCACCGGGCTGTTTTCTTTGACTCGCCTGTTTACCAGTTATACACAGCTGTACTCCAATTTTTAATCAAACTGATATGTGACAGCGAAGGATACAACTACACAGGCTTGCTTCTCCCATTTTAAACAATACAAAACAGACTCTAATTATTTTCTTGAATGTACCCTTGTTCTCTAACTAGAAAGGCGCTCAGATATCCATCCCAGCAACTTAAAAGCATCAGGTGTGTCCATGGTTTTTGTATTTTGCTTAATGCACCAGGTCACATTCCACCACAAGTGCCAAAACCAAGGTTGAATTTGACAGATCAAAGCATTGCTGACCTCACAACTTTGCCAATTTCAATGGGCTTTTAATAGGCTCATACCACTGAAAAGCAAAACTCCACAAGATAACTTTGGTGAGGTTTGATCTGAATATCATTTTTGCCAAGTTTGGTAAAAACCAGAAACTCTTCAACTTTATCATACACGCCCGCACTCCAGTGTGGTGCTTTGAACACAGCTTGACCCAACAAATCCAACAGGAAAAAAATTGCATCTGGTTCAAAAGGTACTTGTATGAATGTCTGAATACTGATATGTCTGACAAGATATCAGATAAAAAGACTGAAGTGGAAAATTTTCTCGGTGATGGAAAAATCATTTGGTTAATGTGCTTCCATTACCATTTTTTATAAGTCTCTTGGAAAAAGAACAAAACTTGATGACACATCCAAATAAATATGGCCTATTAGTTTGGAATATGCTTGACTTTGACCAAGTTTTTCCCCCTCATCACTTGAGTTTATATCATAAACAGTGAATTCCATATAACCCTGAACAACATAAGAAAGCATAGGGGCACACTAACCTTTGTAATGGTGGCAAAGTGCTGCTTTTCTGTTTCTGTCCTCCTTTTGAGCTCATCTCTCATTTTGTCCTTCTCTGAACAGATACCCAGGATCAGCTCCTGATGTCTCTTGTTTTCCTCAAGCAACCTGTACAAACAAGAGAGCACGCACAATCTCAATTCAGGTCAAGCCCATATAAAGTAGTTTTTGAATCTCTAAAAGAATCTTGATTGCTGCTATTAAGGCCAAGAGGCATAGCTGGACAGGAAAAATCTGTGGATTATACTCTGTATTCATCACAAAAAATAATGCTTAGGTTTTGACATAATTATTCTCCTATGTCTGCTTTTTCAAAGTAAGAAAAAAAACATTAAATGAGTAGACTGATCCCATTTAAAAGCCAAGTACAGTAAATATGGCACTTTCTAATGACCTGCGATATGAATATGTAGAAAATACCAACTTACTTCTGAATAGCCTTCTCCTGTTGTGCATATTTGTACTGCACACACTTCTCGAAGACTACCATGCATCCCTCCTGGTCCGTGGGGAGTCCATTGACAGGTGAGCTCCCTTTCCGCTCACTTCTATCGTCACCATGCGGCAGCTGACAAGCCAAGAGCTCAGACTCAAGCTCATCTAGCAGTGACTCTTGTGACAGTGACCGCTGGATCTGAGAAATAAGCTTTCGGCTGCAATCAGTGTCATAAGGACTTGCAGAAGAATTTGAGGGAAACAGGTTTTTGGCACTGGTTTGAGGGCTGGAAGCAAGCGAGGAGCTAAAGGTGTCAGAGATCGGGGTAGAAGGTCCATTAGAAATACCGGAGGTTGTTGTTGAGTCTGTGGGTGAGTTTTTGGAAGTGCTATGGACAGAAGAGGATGATGGACTCTCAGCTGAACTACTATCCTCAGCAGGTGATGGCTCAGTGGGGCAATTTGTAACCAAGAGCGATGGCTGTTCATTGCCATTTGGAATGGTAGCATCAAAAGTCAATACGGTATCTTCTGTCCCTTCAAGAACAGAAGGAGAGTTTTCTAATACATCCACAGTAGGTACTGGGGCTACCAAAGTGCTACCACTCTCATTTGAAGGACTTTGTGGAGGCTTCCCACTTTCCACTAAAACAGTTCTGGTATCAACAGGCTCCTCTTTCACATCTGGATCTTCATGACTGCATGTTTGAGCTTCATGTTCCGTCTTTGTGTCCACCTCAGCAAGTGCTGTAGTCTTGACTGATTCACCGTCAAGCTGCAATTCATCTTTTGCCTGACTGCAGGTTTCCGCCTCCTGTGCACTGTTGAGAGAGATTTCTTCCTCCTCTTCTGCATTAGACGTGTTGACATTAAGGAGATTCATCTGGCGTGATGCTGTCGTCAAGGAATGAACCTCTGATCCTTCCATCATTTATGTATCTGAAGCAGGACTGAGGTGTACCCAGGTCCTCCTCTGACTCAAAACTGTGTGACAGAGAGAAAAAAAAAAGACTGAATGGAAGCAGACCGAAACTATTTATTTGTTTCATTCACACCAACACAGCAGTTTTTCCGTGAACAACCTGAAATTCCTTTAAGTCACAGATACAGCGGTCCTGGATTACTATCATGTTTTCCCTTAAACACTTAAGCTTAAAATTTCCTCATTTTAGTTTATTATGCAACCAAAAGGAAGCCTAAACTCAAAGAATTTCCCAACATACAGCCTCATTTGCTGCGACACACACAAAGGGGTGTGGACCTGGAAAAACCTGTGGTGAGATACAGCTTGAAGAGCATGGTACACACATAAGATAGGCATTTACGATTACTGCAAAGCCTGAACTTGCTTTCAAAATGCATGCATTCAGAAGTCCCACAATTAGAAACATCCTGTTGAATGAATTCATTCACTTTCACTTTTTATTACACTTCCAAGGGACTGTGCATACTCTCCAGTCAACGTAAAGAATAAGAAATAAAACAGCAATGGCTGAGAAAAAGAAATTAAAGACAGTTTATAATTTAAGAAAATGTGTCTGCTAGCAGATTTGCTCTAAATGGTTTAAGGTTAGTAAACAAAGCCGTCCTATCAGAGTCTAAAGCCTTAAATTACTTTTTTTTAAAAATTTAAATAGCGTTTTCTCAGCATTTACTGTGTTATTCATTACTATGATTATTAACAACTGGGATCCTTTAAATTATTCTCCCTTTAACAATGTGTAACCGTGACGCCCCTTTTTTGTTTCATGTCCCGAAATCCTCCTCATTTGTCCCACCTCTTTCAATACTATCGTCTAGCACTGCTCTTATACCAACTAAGAGCAGTTTCTTTATGTTAATTACACTATTAAGCTCACCATTACCCTACAGTCATAAATGTAAGGCTGCAGTTACAAATCGGCGTCTTCTGTTGACGCAGTAAAAGCGCAACAGCTTTAACAGATGCAATGCAGAAGATGCTCTAGTGACAGGTGCCATGCAATAACACAGGAGTTATTGTAATGTAATGTAGGCAGTCAGTCTTATTAAAACATACCGTTAAGTGTCCGAGCTTCCTGTAAGCAGCAGGCCGACGTCCCGCTTGTGTTTACTGACGATTAATCTGCATTTCGCTTCATTTAACGTTAGCAACACCTTTGATGGCTTTAGCTCGCTAGCTATTGATTTTGCCTTGACAGGGCTATGAAAACGAAAGGAAAAGAAAGACTGGCGTACGACATAGAACACCCTGTGAGTAAAATATAGCTACTAATAATAGGTTTAACGCTAAACTACAGACTGATAAACTGTAAGCGTGCAGTTAGCCTAGAAAGCTAAGCTACACTGATAAGCCTTGTGTTAGCTCGTACAATCCAATCATCTCACGCTTGACTTAGCGCAGCTAGCGCTAGCATCGAACATAAATATCAAAGAAAGCTTAATAAAGGCTGTTATAAGTTACCCACCGAGAAGGAAAAACCCATGGTGTGCTTCGATGTGGAGACAATCGGGATAAAAATGAACTTTGAACCCCCCCCTGCCTTACCAGCTGATCGCACAACAAGTCAGTCACTTTGATATGACACATCAACAAATATGGCCACTGCAAGAGAACCGATGAGACGATATAAACCAATGACAGCCCAGTGAGAAATGACGTTTGTCTGACGTAAATACAGGATAGGCTCCAGCCCATGGACAGCCCAGCCCTGACTACAGGTATCTACAACACCCACGTTTATTTTCTGGAAGAATTAATAATATGTTACACATTCAGAAAGAGCGCATATGAGCACAGTAAAACCCCAGTTCTGAAGATGTTGGGATGGTGTATAAAATGTAAATAAAAACTGAGTGCAGTGATTTGCAGATCTCATAAACCCATATTTTATTCACAGTAGAACAATCAACATATATTAAATGTTCAAATCTTAAAAATTTACCTTTTTAAAGGAATAAAAAGGTAATTTTGAATTTGATGGCATCAAAACTTCTTTTAACAAAAGCCCATAAACATTCGTTAACTAAGGGGATCAATTATTGGGAGATGAATGCTGTACGATTTGTGCCTGTCCTGAATCATCTTTGTTGTACATTTTCATTTCACTCCTTTCATGATACTGTTTTCAGCTGGTGAAAGACCTGGACTGGAGGCAGGCCACTTCAGTACCTGCACTCTTCTACTATGAAGCCATGCTGTTATAATGGTTGGAATATAAAGTCTAGTGTTGTTGTGTTAAAACATATAAAGCCCTGAAAAATGGATGAGCATATGTTGTTCTAAAAGCTATATATATATATATTTCAAAACTCATGGTGCCTTTCCACATGTACAAACTACCAACTCCATAGGCACTTAAGCACCCCCATACCATCAGAGATGCATGCTTTTGAACTGAGTACTGACTTAGCCAAGAGCATGTATGTTTTCCAAAAAGAATTTAAAATTTTGATTTGTCTGATCGCAGGACAGTTTTTTATTTTGCCTCAGTCCGTTTTAAATTAGCTTTGACGGCACATAGAAGGTTTGCTCGTGCTTAAAGTAAAATAGGCTTTATGACACAAGAATGACACTTTTTACTGGCAAAGCATTCTAAGGAAATGTAAAGATACACAGACGATGGCTTTAGATTAGTCTTTCATGTAGATAGTTTTAAAAAAGTAAAAGATAAAATGTAAAAAAATAAATAAATTGAAAATGAAAACAAACACTGGGCACACTGCTTTTAAACAAATGACTTGCACTGATGTAATGAAGTACTAAACAATGTGCTACTCCTGGTACTCAGTAAGTATGGCTTAGACAATATTTGATAATGTAATTGTTTGTATTGTAATTATTTGTATTGTAATTGTTTATAATGGTTGGCAAGTTGAATTCTGACCTCATCTGTCAGCCTGTCCATCACCACTGGAAACAAGAAGTTACTGGAAGCAACAACAGTTCCTCTCTTGGCATCATATCATCTGCTTTGTCTAGATCCACAAAGACAGTTCAGCTGCTATTGACCTTCTCTATACGGCTCCACCAACATCCTCAAATAAAACATTTCATCTCTAGTGCTTTTCTCAGCACTAAGCCACACAACCAAACTTCAGCTCTTTCAGTTCATTTCAATTCAATTCAATTTTATTTATATAGCACTAAATCACAACAACAGCTTCCTCAGGGCGCCCACAAAGAAAACAGAGAAAACCCCAACAATGAAACGATGGCCTATAAGCAAGCACTTTGGGGACAGTGAGAAGGAAAAACTCCATTTTAACAGGAAAAAACCTCCATTAGAACCAGGCTCAGGCTGCAACCGGTTTGGGGTACTTTCTCAAATTTTCTTGACAGATTTTCCAGAGGTTTTACTTTATTGATCTTTTGCTATTCAGTCCAGTTACTTTTCCTATGTTTCCTCCTAACCTCTCAATAAAAAGCCAACATATCGGCTGTTCCTTCAGTAATTGTTAACTAAACTAAACTTGATTTTGGCTCGTGAACATTGTGACCTGTGCGACACTGATGCTACTGCGCATGAGCACAACTTCTTTCCTTTTCTTTTTCTGGTCAAACAACACGTGCAAGGTACGACATTGAGTCTGCGGTGTACAAGTACACTAAAACGTTACGTTTATTGGATTATTTGACAGAATAATGCTCTTCAGATGTGTTGCTGGCGGTTTTTATTCGTTTAACGTGATTTTTTAAAAATAGTTTGCTAATGCATTATTATGTAACCTTTAGCTAGCTAAGAATGCTAAAGTGCAGATATAAGTTAAGTATAATGTCTTGATACAGTCATTTGTTATGTAACACTGAAAGGTACTGAAATGAACCGCTCATTTTCTCCAAATGTGGTTCGACCAAACCTGCCTTTGAGGAAACCTTCGTCGATCCCAGCGGGTCTTTGCGCTACATTACCTCCTCCAAGACACCTCACCATGCCCAGTGCTCCAGCCGTGCGCCTCCCATCAGGCGCCATTGGGGACGGTAAAAAAAAACAAAACAAAAAACCCCCCCAAAATGTGCAGTTATGCTGTTATTCACTAAAAATGAAGGAATCTGATAATTCTGTAAAAAGTAATTTGCTCGTTTTTTTTCTTCCTTTCATTTTGCAGGTCCCATAAATTCATCAGTGAACAGGGATAAATCTGGAGTATGTATTGCTGATGGTTTTGTCGTTTGCTAGATATGTGTGGGGTTGATTAGAAATAAGTATATCAAAGAGAGTGCTCAGATTGAGCACTTTGGAGACAAAGTTAGAGAGCCATGGTTGAGATGGCATGGGCAGAGGAGGGATAGTGGATATATTGGACTCAGGATGATTTTGGAGGTGTAAGGCAGGAGAAAGAGGAAGACCTCAGAGGAGGTTAGGATGCACTGAAGGAGAACATGCAGAGGGTTGGTGTGGTGAAGGAGGAAGCCATTGAGAGTTAGAGTGAGACAAATGATCTGCTCTAAAAGGAGTTGCCAAAAGAAGTAGAAGACTGTTGAATAGAAATAAAAGTCAGTACTATTTTTGTTTCCCCTTACAGTTGTTGGGATCTGGTCAGCCATCTCTGACTGTGCATTTCTGCAACTACTGTGGTCACCAAGGTAATATGACAGTTTAAATGTGGCATTGTGTTTATTTGGCAGCATGTTTTTTTTGTTTTTTTTAAGCCAGAGGCTCTTAATTTGTTTTGGTTTTTTGGTTTTTTCAGTTAAATTTTGGTTTTTTTTGGTCTTTAGTGATTTGCACTCTCATTTCAGCGCTGTTGTTCTTGTGTAAGCATTTTAGTAAAGTCTAAAATAACTGTTCATTCACAGGCAATTTTCGATGCAAGCGTTGTAAGAAGGTGCCTTACTGCTCAGTGGCTTGTCAGACAGAAGACTGGAAGACCCACAGACATGTGTGCAAAGCCGTTGATCCAGAGCCTGTAAAGTAAGCTTGGGCAACACAATGTGCTACTGGCTGACAGTTGTTAATATTAATGAATGCTTAAATATCCATTTTTTTGTTTTACCAGCATAGGATGAAATTAGATGGAATGCCCAATAAATAATGTGAAGTTGTTTGTTTATCTTAATCTAAAGAGGGAAACTAGTGGAAGCAGCGGCTGTGCCAGCTAAAGAAGACAGAGCCAGCCTGGGGGAGCTGAAGGTAATTGCAATACTTCACTGATATGCTAATGCAAGTAAAAGTTGAAAGCTTCACATTTGCACAATTTGAAATCAAAACTAAGTTAAAGAAAGTAATCTGTGTTATTATTTTTTTTTTATTTGTATATTGAAGCATGGTGAATCGTCTAGCCTCCAGGGGGTTTATTTTAAGGACTTGCATGTAACTAAAGTCATCAAGGGAACAGACATCCAGGTAAAATGTATCCAGTTTGCCTCAAGCTTCAAGAGTAAAAGCAGATTTTTTGTGTGTTATTAAATACCAGAACGAGTGATTTGAGTTGTTGCTGTTTTTAGGCGTGTGTTGTAGAGTTCTACAGCCCCAGCAGGTTTTTCCTCGTCCCTCAAAGCCCTGAGTTGCTGGAATCTTTGCAGAGCATCAGTACAGAGCTTCAGAAAACATACTGCAGCTCCTCAGTGACAACATATGTACCCTGTGTTGGAGAGATTTGCGCGGTTCAGTTTTCCTGTGATATGGTGAGCCGAGGCCTTCTTAAGCAAGTCCTCAGGTTGCTATTTGTAATATTTACATTGGCTGTGTTTTGACTTGGGCCCCCTTTTTGTGTGTGTGTGTCTAGAACTGGTACCGAGGCCTTGTACAGACTTTGGCTCCTGACCATAAGATGGCTAACATCCTTTACATTGACTTTGGCAATGAAGAAAATGTCCCTGTGGATAGGATCAGAGCCCTGACGGCTGACATCAAGCCTTTTTGCCCATGTGTGGGTGCATATTTGCACAGTTAATACATTCCCTGTGACATGCTGGCATTTTAAATTTGGTCTTTGGCTCTTTTATTTGCAGGCAATGGAGTGTCGTATCACAGGGGTTGTGCCGGTGGCGGGGAGCTGGTCAGGCGAGTGCTGCATTGCTGTGAGACAGCTGCTGGCTGGCAAGATTGTCACAGTTAGGCTGGTGGAAACTGTAGAAGACGGTCGCATTCATGCTGTGGATATTCTGCTTTCCATGGGTGAGTTATATAAAACAGAGATGCACATTTAAAGGATCTACTGAAGTTAAAATGTTTAAGCCCAGCTCTCGCCCGGTCTCTTTCTTTTAGGAAAACAGTTGAACACGTTCCTCCTTGAACACGGCTATGCAGATAAAGAGCCAGTCAACATCGTGCCAACTGAGCAAGATATCAGTAAGATTCATATACAACATCCTTCAGTCAGTGCAATTTGTAACATTTAAAATGTGTTTTTGTAACCATTTTTTTCTTTTTCTTCCCCAGATGCCATGATGAGCGCATCTTTGGAAAACTTCCGGTGCCTCTCTGATGGAAAAGATGACAATACCTGGGCACAACCACCGGAGCCAATAACACAAGCAGTGGGTGATCAGCTCTCTGTTGTGGTCACCCACTTCCAGTCACCCACTGAACTTATCGTGCAAAAGGTGGAGAACGCTGGTGAGAAGCTGTTGCTGAACTATTAATGCAACTTAAATCACTCAACCTTTTTATATACCTTTAACCTGTGCTGAGACTTTGGTTTGCAGGACTGATTCAGGATTTGCAGTTAAAGCTGAGGGAACACTGCTCTCAGGTTGCAACCCCACAGAACTTTAGACCAGCTCCCAGCACAGTGTGCTGTGCCCAGTTCTCAGGTATAACATTTTAGTACCTATTAATGTCTGACAATGGGAGTATGACGCTATAGCTGGCTATGAAAACTGTTGTAAGCTGTACAGCAGTATTGTAGTCAACACTAGAATCGTCAGAGGGGTCTTTTTAAACCCTGTTAAAGTAAAACCTAATCATTAGGGCTACAGCTGTTGATTATTCTAGTAATTGAGTATTCTGTTGTTGTTGTTTTTGTGTTTTGTTTTGTTTTTTTCATCGATTAATCTTCACCTTTGGTGATGTTGTTGTGGGATGGGGTCAAATTGATCCCCTCAGTGGTTCCAGGTTTCAGTTTCTGTCAGTCCTAGTGTTTGGCTCTTTTTACACAACATGATTTGGAGCTACTGAATGCTGTGGAGTTAAATATTTGTATTTGAAAAATTAAATACTTTTATCATTATTTGATTTCAAAGTGTCCTGTGCCTGAAATGGGTTTAACAAGCTAATTTAGAGATGGTGTGTTTTTTAAAATAATGTAATAAATGTACTTTCTGGCTCTATGTGTTTTCTCTCCAGAGGACAAGCAATGGTACAGGGCTAAGATTCTGGCTTATTCATCAGAGGAACGTGTCTGTGTGGGGTACCTTGATTTTGGCAACTCTGAGGAGGTCAGGTTAGGCCACCTTAGACCCATCGCTTCCTCACTCTTAGGCCTTCCCATGCAGGCTATTCCATGTGGTCTAGCAGGTATTTTTTCCACTATGCAGTAGATTTTGAGTGCTTAGAAATTCTTAAGCGTGTTAAGCTGTGAATGTGAGACAGCTCAGTTTTATGCCAAATGTCATTTAATTTTTTTCACTTGTCCTATTTTTACTTAAAGGTATACTTTGACTTAAAAACACTACATTTCTTTGGTGTTGTCTTTTTTTTAAATGAGAAAATCATACAGAAACGCATGATTAGTGTGTCCCTCTGTTGTTTTTGGGGGCGGTGTCTCCATTCCAGGGGTTCAGCCTGTTGGGGAGAGCTGGTCGGAGGACTGCCTTTTGGCTCTGCAGCGAAGAGTGTCAAACCGAATACTGCACATTGAAATCCAGGGTGCACATGGGGGCAAGGCATTGGTGACCATGATTGATGAGTCCAGTGATCCACAGGCCAATATAGCTGAATTGCTGATATCCGCAGGTTACGCTGCACCCTGTGCCATTACTACTGATAATGAGACAGTGGTTACTGCAGAGGCCCAAGGTATGATGCATCTGAAAGTAATGGTTTTACTGGGTTTTTTCTTTTTTAAATGGGGAGATTAATTTGGATTCATTTGAGGCATCTTGGGGGAAATGATGATGACGTAGAACTGAAAACCTGAAGCAAATATTCCTTTTTGGCAGAGGCCTGTGACATTGACATGGATTTTCTTCTTGTGGTCATAAATTTACCTGCCATAGTCACCACTTGCTTGTGGATAAGTTAGACATGAATAAGCAAAGTACTTTATAACTTGATTAAGTGTATGTGTGATGTGGCTTCCTTGTTTCTCCCAGCATGTGAGCCTCTGGTTTGGTCTTGTACTGAGCTTCCTTGCAACAGCCAGGCGGTGGCACTGTTAGCCACTGTCGTGGCTGAGAACCCAGCAGCGTTTTACTGCCGCATTGACAGTCCTACAGGTATTGTTTCTTTAGCCTAAATAGCCGCCATTTTTACCCATAGTAGCATTGTCTCGGCATATATACAGAGACTTTTCGTTAATAACTAGTTATTTTTAGATTTTTAAAGGCAGCAAATCTATCAGATTATCAGTCATGTAATTATTCTGCAATATTTTCCATATATTGTAAAAATGTACAGTTGCATTAGCACCACCAGTGTAAGGATAAATGTTAGCAAAGGCTTGTTTTATTTAGTGAAAAAACATTCAGATGATATTTTATATCAAGGAAATAAAAACAGAAGTGAAAAGAAAATTAAGGATACTTTTAATGAGATCACAGTAATAAATAAGCAGAAGAGAATGGATGGTAGTATGGGTCTTTGTAAGCAGAACAAACAGTATGATGAGGTGGGCAACCCCAACATGGTGTTTACAATCAAGCAAAAATGCAGAACAATACTGCAAATAAAATGCCAGTAATTAAGCTATAAATATCCAGTATGAAGAGAGTAAGAGCATGAGTCAGAGGATTCATTTATTGATGCATGCATGCATGTGTTATCTGTGTGTTTATCAGACCACCAGCGCCTGAAAGAGCTGGGGGCTCAGTTAAAGCAGCATTGTGAGGCTGATGCGTCACCTTTCGAGCCCAAGGTGGGAGAGCCCTGTTGTGCCCTGTTACCTGGTGAGACCATCTGCTGTACCACTGACTTTATAAATGTCATCAGCTCAGCAGCCGATTGCTAAAACATGACACAAACCACACTTTGTTGTCAGTTAAATGTTCTGGGGTTTTTATTATAGCTGCTTTTTCCCCACACTGTGATCTAAATCCACTCATAATGAATCTTGTCTTTCTTTGTGTTTGGGGCATTTATGGGACATGATGTGCTGTTTGTTCCCCAGACGATGGAGCGTGGTGTCGGGCTATGGTGACGGGGCTGTCTGATGACAAGGTAGCTGTGAACTTTGTGGACTATGGGTACAGCTTGACAGTTGAAAAGGGCCACCTTCGATCCATTACAGCCCAGCTACTGACTCTACCCTTCCAGGCAGTTCGCTGCTGGCTCACAGGTTGTGTGTGTGTGTGTGTGTGTGTGTGTGTGTGTGTGTGTGTGTGTGTGTGTGTGTGTGTGAGTGTGAGGTTGAGAGCTCTGTTTCACAATATGAAGCATATTTGATACATTGTGTCTTATATCAATAAAATACCTGTCTTGTATTTTATTGGGGCCATGTGAGAAATTGTCATATATTTTGACACATTCATGGAGAGGCTGCATTATAGCTTTGGAACTGTGTGAAAGCCAGATGGAAGTTTGTTCACGTTTGAATTAAAAAAATACAAAAATTTAAAGGGTAGATTATACTGAGTGGTGTGTGTTTGATTTTTAGGCGTGGAGCCTCTTGGATCAGAGTGGAGCAGTGAAGCTGTGCTGTGGTTCCAGACTCAGGTGTATGGTGAGCAGCTCTCTGCACGTGTCCTCTCTGTCACTGAACAGGGCTACGGTGTGGAGCTGGAAAGCAGAGGAGTAAATGTGGCAGCTGCCTTAATTTCTGAGCAACTAGCTAAAGTTCCTGGAGAGATTGCCAGAGAAACACATGGAACAACAGGCTCTGCAACCAAACAAAGCGTGAAGACAAATGAGCAAGATCCCTTAGAAACTCAAGTCTCCAGTCAGACAGAAGTTAATTTCAAAGAGATACCAGCTGAAGGATGGACTGCAGTGTCCACAGAAGGTCAGCCAAAGAGAGGAAGTCCTCAAGATGCTGGTGGTGATTTAGGAGGCTTATTTATAATGTTGCATTCTGGTTTCAGTGCCATCTTTTCCAGTGGAGTGGAAGACTGTGGAGCTGCCGCTCAGTGATGCCTTTCAGCCTTATTTTGCAGCCATCATTAATCCTTCCATCTTTTATCTGCTCTGTCCTGCTCAAGGTTGAAACAGTTGTCCTCTACTGTCTTATAAAACATATGTACATAACATAGAAGTTGCTGGGTCTCATCTAATTGCTCTCTATGCTTGTGTTTGTTTGTTTGTTTGTTTGTTTGTTTGTTTGTTTGTTTGTTTATTTATTTATTTCTGTAGTGGATCAACAAAAGCTTCAGGAGGTGATGGTGGAGCTGGCTGTCTACTGCAACAGCCAGGCCACCTTGTCCACAGCTGTAAAGGGCAAACCAGCTCCTGGGGCTGCTTGTTGTGCTCAGTTCTCAGGTGGGGTTCTTTCAAATGTGCCAGGGTTTTTTGTTTTTGTTTAATTTCAGTTATGTTTTTTTTTCTCACCTAGTTTTGATTTTTAGGTAACTGTAACCCTGCTATACACACAGAGAGCAGCACTAGTTCACCGTTCGCAGGCAATGCAGTAACTGTTTCTAGCCACAAGGGGGCAAATGGGTTCTCACAAAAGTTGTTGGATGGAACTTGAAGGCTAGTCCCGAATGAGATATTCACAGATAATCTAATTTTAAATATTTCGCCTTGCTTGATTGAGGGAGACTAATTTTCACATCTCATAATGTTTTGAGGAAATGTTGTTTACTAATTTTCATTTAATAAATAATATAAACATGGTAACAAAAAAATCAAGTGAGGACAGAATTGCTGTTACACTAATCCTGTTAGTGTAGATCCAGTTTTTGTTGCTGGCGGTCTGC
This sequence comes from Perissodus microlepis, assembly GCF_051167445.1. NCBI lineage: Eukaryota > Metazoa > Chordata > Actinopteri > Cichliformes > Cichlidae > Perissodus > Perissodus microlepis. The sequence continues at coordinate 13,897,436 of NC_140468.1, forward strand.
TCTGGAAACCCCACCTGAAGTTCTTGCTCTTACAGAGCTAAGCTGGTAATTTCATGTCTTCTAGTAGGTATAATTACACTGTGTGTGTGTGTGTGTGTGTGTGTGTGTGTGTGTGTGTGTGGCTTTAAACACAGTATACACAGCGTAGGCTTTAGCTGGGGTTACATTCCACAGTCCAGCTTACAGCAGGTCTGTTTTCATTGAGCTTTTAGTGCTTGTAAGGTCAGAGGAGTTCTATATGTTAATCCCATGAGGATAAATGTAATATTTCATTCAATGCTGAGTAGTTTGGTAATTTTTCTTTCTAAATTGTTGGAATTCCTGTGACTACAAAACAAAGTATAGAATTAGACTTCTTTTTTTCCAGCTGACAATAACTGGTACCGTGCAGTAATCCTAGAAGTTGGTGAGAAAGAGGTGAGTGTCCTCTATGCAGACTATGGCAACAGTGAGAAGGTGCCATACTCCCGGATCTTGCCCATCCCCATCAACCTGCTGGAGCTTCCCTTTCAGATCACTCGCTGCACTCTTGCTGGTAAGGCAGCACAAGTATTCTTTGTCATTTTCTGGGCTTTGCTAGTTTACTGACTCGTGTCGCACTGCCTCATGTTTATTGATAGGTAAGGAGAACTTTCCAGCAGAGTGGCCTCAGGAAGTGCAGCTGATATTTCAAAACTCGGTCTTGGATGGGGCCCTCGCCACAGTCCAGCACTTTGATGGCTCTGCTAACGTGCTCTCACTCACTCTGCCCGCTGAGAAGGGCGGGGGAAACGTCACTGACATGATCTCAGAAGCATTACATGCCCAGAGGAGAAGTAACCCTTGCACAACCTCGACCCAGAAGACTGACAAAACTGGCAGCAGCACATCTGTCAACACTGCAGCCGCACCAGACGGCTCTAAGCCCAAATCGGTACCCGAAAACCAAAAAGAGCCAGTGAGCACCACAGTGCTGGCAAATACTGTGGATGCAACATCCCAGCATCCGGAAGAGAAGATGAATATTTCTGCAGCATCGGCCTGTGGTTCGTAATAAGATTGTGATTGTAGGATTAAGTTACTGGTTTCTTTTTAGTGTAAAGAGAACTGACAAAACGTATCCAAAATAATGTGAGATTTTTTAAGTGCAGTATTTTACTTTGCTCAAGTATATTTAGGTTGGTAAAAAGATGTGTATCAAGTATTTAATTGATAACAGGACTGGGTCATTGTTTTTTGTTCTTCAGGAGAACCAGTGAAGGAGATTACTGAGCAAATAAAGCCACCAATCCAAAATACTTCCAACAGTGATGGTGTGTATGTTTTAGATTAGAAACTCAATCGTTTTCACCTGAACTGACAAGTGTTTGAATTTCTTTGGACATGACGTTTTGCTGTGCTCTGATTCTCTTTCCGCTCTCATTCAAATCCTAGCCCTTCAGACCTCGGGCTGCTGCTGTCTGAGCCTGAAGGCCAAGGTCAGAGTTGATCTCGCAGTTTTGATTAACATTAAAAGATCTTAAATGGCACTATTTTATAAATGCTTTTGTTAATACTACAAAATGTTTTTATATTTTTCTCTAAAATTAAATGCAAACGAGCGACTGCTTTATTTGCTTTTCTCTTCCGCAGATCGATGAGCTGGAAGAGCTGATGAAGCTGCAGCTTTCGCTGATCCAAATGTTTGTTGGACAGAAGAAATAGGATTCAACAATGTTGTTTATCGTGTTTTTGAAATCAAGGTTGTTGTTCTTTCCCAGATTGTTTCTCCCAAACTGAATCTGGTCTCCAGAAGCTGCCAACCAGCTTGTGTTTGCTTTCTCCGTATTTCAGAAGTCTCTTTGTACCTTTTAATTTTGTTCCCTTATCTGTGACTTTCTACTCTATGTGCCTCTTTTTCTTATGTTTTTAATTTTTGGTTAAGCTGAAGTTATTTTTTTGTTTGTTTTTCCTCTGGAAGAAAATGCCAAAATTCAGCAACAAGAGATGTTCAGCTCTCTTTATCTTTGTGTGTCTCCTGTAAGTGTTGTGGCCCATGCTGTGCTGCCATCTGTTCCTTTATTCAGTCATAATAACCTGTTCAGGTGAGATGTTCACACTGACTCACTTCTGTTTTGACATGTTTGAGTTTTACATAAAACTTTGTGGAAAAAAAAGACAATACAGCGATGTTTGTGTTCTTTTAAGCTGGTGGATTACTAAAGCTTTCTATACAGTAAACCAAAGGGAAAAAGTTTAACTTTAATGCCTCTGTAGTTTCATGTGTCTTAAGTGGTACCAGGATGTAAAACTATCTAAGCCACTCCCTGTTTTCGTACCTGTTGGAGATGGGAGGAGGTCATGTGAAGTACTCATCTGTGCAGGTACCTCAGGGATAGGCACGTCGGGTAGGTGGGGTCGCAGCTCCCTCTCTGGTCGGAGGCAAAGCCCCTCATTAAATCAAATCAGTGCGGAAACAAGGTGGTGTTAGGAGGACGGAGAGGACCGGTCTGCGGAAGACGCGCTTCAGATTAAAGGAGAAAAAACTGCGGTCGGCGAGGAGACGATTTATAGGTGCGTGGCTTTGGATGTGCTGGTGACGGTTGACTTTCTGTAGCAGTTTAGTAAGTTTGCTGTTTGACTGAGTTAACAAGTTACTGTACAATGATTTTTTTTTAATGTAACCTAAAGGAATTTACGAGATTGCTTAAAATGTTTAAGGAATACCACTTTGGGTACTGACGAAACCTGTCTTTCTATTTTTGACTGTAATGTTAGCATGCTAGGACCTTGTACCTGACTTTAAACCTGCCATACGCGGAACAGTGACCAGGTGTGGACAGACTTGACTAGAGGTTCAGGCCAAAGGGAAAATTAAACACATTTAACCCACCGCTGTAAACTCTGCTACCGTTAAATAATGCTAATAATTTAGCGGCGTTTTATCCCAGGCATTTGAATATATTCACCAGTAAATTTGTAAGGTGCACCTTAATTCCCCCCCAACACGAATATCTAATGAACCAATCACACAGAAGCAGCTCAGAGTATTTCGACATGTAGAAGTGGTCAAAGGAGCCTGCTGAAGGTCAAATCACCTGACATTTTCCTGCACAGTGTTTGCAGAGTGATCCCAATGGTGCTCTACTGCTTCAAGCTGATACAAAGGCAACAGATAACTAGTGATGTGTCGTTCGCGAACGAAACGGCTCTTAGAGCCGACTCTTTAAAGTGAACGACGCGAGCCGTGAGGTTTTTTTTTTTTCTTTCTCTCACCCTCTCTCTCGCCCTTTTTTCCGCTAAACTCCGCAGGCGCGGCCTGTACTTTGCGCTGGGAAGAGGGGGGAGGGGCGTTAGTTACACTCGCAGTAGCACAGGAACAGAGAAAGAGAGCGAGGGACAACAACGTCACATTAGAAAGGTATAGTAATCATCCACAACTATTTTCAGTTGCAGATGATAAAGGGTTCAGAAATCATGCAGGCCCATATGACAGAGAATGTGCATCTTCTTTTTGTTTTAATATTTTAATTTATATTTAATTGTGTTGTGGTTTGCAGTGTTTTGTGTTGTTTCACGTTAAATTTGTTTAAAAGGAAAAAGCTGAAAATTTAAATAGTTAAAAGTTTAAAATGTAAATAGTTGTTTTTTGTATTATATGATTTATTTATTACATTTTATGTGGAGTGAATAAATAAAGTATATTTATGGTGACCCTTAGAGACAAAGCACGTACAAACTCCAAAGCACGTACAAACTCCAAAACACGTACGAACTCCAAAACACATACAATCTCCAAAGCATGTACAAACCCTGAAGCACGTAAAAACTCCAAAACAAGTAAAAACTCCAAAACACGTAAAAACTCAGAAGCACGTACAAACTCCAAAACACATAAAAATTCCAAAACACGTACAAACCCCAAAGCACGTACAAACTCCAAAACACGTAAAAACTCAGAATCACGTACAAAAGACAACAGAAGTGTTCCAGAATGCTAGGCACAGTGTTGAGCTTTTGTTACCTAGTGGCTACACAAGCCAGGAAGTATCAACAACTGGATTTGGTGTGTGGTAGTAACAGGTAAATGAACTTTTTTTTAAATTATTTGAATAAATATGAGTGCTTGTCTATAAATACACAAACAATACACACATGCTTTCAATTGTGTAATTTAAGTGATCTGGGTAGCTCTGTTTTGGAAGTTCAGTTAACGCTAGAAATGTGTTTTGGAGTTTGTACGTGCTTTTTGGAGTTTGTATATGCTTTAGAGTTTGTACGTGCGTTGTCTCTAGGGGCCATATATAAACATATATAAATAAAACCACTTTTTTTACATTAGTAATTCCTTTTCTGCATAATTTTATATTATTGTTAATGATAAATTAATTAAAGCAACAAAACAACCTGAAGAGCCGGTTCGGAGCCGAAAGAGCCGACTCTTTTTAGTGAGCCGAGCCGAAAGAGCCGGATCTCTAAAAAGAGCCAGAAATCCCATCACTACAGATAACCACTTGGTATAGCAAAGGTATGCACGATAATAAATCTTGAAGGAGATGGGTGCAATAAAATGCTTTGAAATGATAGGAAAACTACAGTAAATAACTAGTTGTTAAAACCAAGGTATGCAGAAGAGTATCTCTTGGGCAACAGCAGCAGAAGATCACACTGGGTATTGCTTCTTTAAGAAGAGGAATCTAAGGCTAATATTTGCACATGGTCATCACAATTGGACAACAGAAGTTTGGGAAATATCTCGACTGATAATTCTCAATTTTTGCTGTGATATTTGGAAGGGTCAGCATTTAAACAATATGAAAGCATGGGTTCTTCCTGCCTTGTGTTATAGGTTCAAACTGCTGTTGGTGTAATGATGTTGGGGATATTTTCTTGACACACTTTGGGCCCCTAAGTACAAACTGAGCATCATTTATGGCCCCAGTGTACCCATCTTCTGATGGCTTCTTCCAGCAGGATGACAAAGCTCAAATCACTCAAACTGGTTTCTCACAGTCACCAAATCTCTATCCAGTAGAATACCTTTGGGATGTGGAGGAATGAGAGATATGTATCCAACAAATCTGCAGCAACTGTGTGATGCTAAAATGCCAGTATGGGCCAAAATCTCTTAGGGAATGCTTATGGCACCTTGGAATCTGTGCCACAAAGAATTAAGTAATCTAGAGGCAGAAACTGGCAAAGTGTGTACCAAATATCTGGCTCATCAGTGTGTGTATCAATAAACTCAATGACACACAACATATAAAATAAAACGAGTTCTTATTTGCACAAACTGAATTTGCTGCAAATTATTCTAAACAATAATCTTATTTAGCTTGATTAACTGGGAACTGATGATAAGCTGCCTCAAAATCCCATCAGAGACTGCATCCTCTGTCTGTCTGTGTGTGGTTTCCGACTTGTTAGAGCAACACATCACTACAGCGGGTACATACCAAAGCATTTTGTGGCTTTTAATCACTGCCGTGCTGCACAGTTTTTCACATTTGCTCTCTGCTGTTTTTAAAGCAGCTGTTTCAGGTGAGTCACCCTAAAATGATTTACACTGTCAGGAGGTTTCTTAAAGTAACACACTCACTCCCAAGTACAGGTTACAAGATCTCTGCCATTTCTATGAAGCTTGTTCAAAAACTGGTGCTCCTTTCTAATTATACAGCATGAAGGCACTTTCCCACCAAGCATACAGTTTGGTGGGAAAGCTTGACTTGGCCCTTCCTCTTCCTCCATTATTTTACCACTGAAATTGAGCGCTAATATTTTATGGGTTAATCATCCCATTCACATAAGAAATATGAAAAACATTAGGTTAAGAGAGTGTAGCACTTTAATTAGCATTTCCCTCCCCCTGACAGGCTGATCTGTGCAGTTTTGCTCATTTAGCTGGAACCACTATTCCAGGGCAGACAGCTGAGAAGCTGTTCACTGGCACACAGACTCGGGGAGGGTGGAGGGACCCGCAGGAATGCTTGTGAAGAAGAAACCAATTTTGAGACAGGTGTGCGCACTACACACGTTTACTGTAAAAGTGTCTTTTATATGCCGGCATGGTCGGCTGCTTCCCTGTGCAAGCATGGGCGCTCTAAGCTGCACCCCCGTGGAAGTAATGAAATCTGTTGTCAGCAAGACGTACCAGCGAGTGCACAAAATGAGCATCAATAGCTTTTTCTTGATGTTTATCAGCACGTGCCTTCTCAGACAGCCACATCATGTCAGCTCTGCAGATCTGTATCACAGACACACAGACTCCTCTTAAAGAGGGGCTCCATCCTGCACACAATCACATCCCTGTCTCAGAAATACACACGGCTTTACCTGTACAGAGGGTTTCTCTGGTCTACCTATACACAGATACACATATTTCAGTACGGCTATCTTTGTGGGGACCTGTCACTTACATAATACACACCACGCCCCCTTACCCTAACCATAGATGTCATTACTGAATACCTAAAGTCAAGTATTAACCTTCGGCCAGCTATGTAAGCTTTTGGGGTCCAGCATTTTGGTCCCCACAAAAATGTCAGATCCCACAAGCATAGTGGGCTTTTGTTGGAGCAAATCCACACACAATTATATAACCATGATTTCATTGGATATAACATTAACTTACATTGAGTTGTTTAAATGTGCTCTAACATTAATTAGAACTGCTAATCTTAAAGCAGTCTTTACTTTAAAGGCCACTGCCTTTAAGGAGTGTTGTGTTTTGTCCCCATAAGAAAGGAATGCCCGTATAAGGTTACTTTCTAGGGAGATATTAGTCTCTATAATATGCATACCTGTTGGACCACACACAGTCTTTTCAGCCACAGGAAGGATATTTTAGCCCTGCTTATCAGCTCCCAGAGTTAATCAGATATTATATGCATCCCCCTTAACATTGTATGTGTATCAAACAGTGACAACATGTGACTGTCATTGTAATGGTGCGGCTAACCTGAGGTCAGGTTGTATGCTTGCTTAACAGTTGGCATGTGTAATCAAATCATAATCAGTGGGTTTGTAGATAGCCGTGGGGCTATGTCAGCATATTCTGGTATCCCAGCTCCTGGGTGACCACTGTGGTAAACATGGATTACACTCTCAAACACACATATTTACATAGCTCGTATCTTGTTGGAATTCCCCCACACACACATCCAAAGTAGTTTACATCCTGCTTGAAGAGCTTCATTTGGAACGTATGGGATTCTTTTTAACCCAGACAAAACACTTATATGTATACATGCTGGTATCAAGACACCTTTGTTAAGTGAGTTACATTCACTGGCCACTTTATTAGGTACACCTGGCTGGTACTGGCTTAGACCCACTTTAATAAATGTGCAGCAATTGCATGATGCAGTTGCTTCACATTTGTTAGCTGTATATCCACGATGTGAATCTCTCGCTCCACCACATCCCAAAGGTTCTTTTCTGAATTAAGAGCTGGTGACTCTGGAGGCCAGTTGAGTACAGTTATGTGTGCTGAGTATTGTTATATTCAAGGATCCAGTTTGATCTGAGCTTTGTGACATGGGGACACTGTGGTCTTAAGGGGACAGACATGGTCAGCAACAATATTCCGGTAGCCTGTAGCTTTTAAATGATGCTCAGTTGTCCTGTCCTGTCTCTCAGAATGGCACATACGTTTTTGATTATTACACTGTAAAATTAGTTGAAATAACTAAATAAATAATTCTGGGCATGTAGACGAATATCTGAAGAAGTGTATTGGATTTTGTTTTAATTTAATAACCAAAATAGAATTTAGTGGTTTGTTGCCTGAGGGCAACATTATGCTGTTAGGCCACTTTTCCCAGGGTAATAATACTAAAACAGAGCTTCTAAATTCTCCTAAATTATATCTGGACGTTTAGGGTCATTCCCACACTGAGAATGGTGAACTTGATGAGAGTAAAGGTAGATCCCAGAATCAGGTTTGAGGAAAAATTATTAAGGCATAGTATGAAAATATTTTTAAAAGTTTTTACAACCACCCTGGTTTTTCTCTATGGACACTCTTTGAAAGGCCAAAGTTCAACCACTTAGCTACACTTAGCTATGAAAATATGGTAACAGTGCAGTCAGTCTTGGGTTACTTACCCCCTGGCCCCCCCTGATCGAATGTAGTTGTGCCCTGTTGCTAATGACTTTTTCATTTTTACTTGGTAGGGTTACACAGACTTGTCCTCATGTCCCTTGGCTAGCACTATAGCACATTTCCTGAATTGTGTCAAGGCTTAAGTGGTTTTCCGTATAACACAAAAACGGCTCACAAAAAAACGTTTCTCACAATTTCTGGCTCCTTTGCCAGTGTCTCTGACATTTTGTCTGTCTGATGGATTATATTGCTAAAGTTTATTTCACCTTGAGAATAACAGAAGGCTTTCACTCATGAACAAGAAAAAAAAACAGATATATGTGCATTTTAGTGCTTTTACTTTGCATTCTGGCTAAGTGTCCCTTTTGTTGTCGTTCCAGGCGTCCCAGGATGAACTTTCATATCTGCCTCTCCTCCCTCTTACCTGTGCTGCTTCTTCAAGGTCGGTTTATTGATTCTATTACTGTTTTGCCTTCTGTGCCTCAGAGCCATTAGTGGGAGGAGTGTTTTAAGTACTATTTTGGAATATCTGCTTGCGCATTATGGATGCTTTGTAAATAAAAGTCAGTGGATACAGCGCTGTGTCAGGGTTAGCATTGGAAATAAATGCTAATATTAGGTATGTACTGATGGTTATGGTTGTTTTTGCTCGGGGAAGGTTTAATGTTCTTGTAAATATAGTGTTGAAAATGTTCATTGTGTTGGTGCTTGTGAGAACATTTAAGGCCCAAGTTTATGCCCTGCTTGATGGAAAATGTGCGGTGAATCACTGAAGCGCCTCTGGACCACCTGAGATTCTTTACGAGACATTTTACAGCTTTAACCTGTCAAGTCTCGCATCAAAGTGCTTTCCTGCCACGTGTGCTTGACATGCTGCTTGTTTTGCGAGGCAAACTTTGCATCTCTTCCATTGCATTGTTCCCACTGACCAGAGTCCATCGGTATGTGCCTGAGGGAAGAGGCAGGAGTCGTGGGGCAATATAATCCTTGAATTGTTTTCAAAAATGACAGCTTTAGCCCCATCCTAACTATTTATTATGGGTCATTTTAAGACTTTGAACTTGAGCACACCAGACTGTCTTACCCTGTCAAGAGACGACACGCTGACAACACAGATAACATGTTTCAGTGCAAGATATCCATGTAAGCCAGCCTGTCAAATTGAATTCCACAGATAGGGGCAGGCTAATCCCTGTTATTTTTCTGATTTCAGGGAGATATTGTGTTTATCTCCCAGACTGTCGTGGGATTGATGCCATTTGACATCAACCCTTCAGCTGCAGGGTTTACATTTATTATCTTGTTCCTGATTTTTCTGCTAAATCGTCTTTCACACACATTAAAGATACAGTCATTCTGCTAGAGTCGCTCGGCTGAACAGATAGATGTTTTGTTCAGAGCACTGTGGGCCCCACACTGACCGTGAAAACGCCGCTTGCCAAGAACCTAAACGTCCACTGTCAGGAGTGCTTTGGGGCTGCGGCGTTGTTGGAATTCGAGGAAGCTGAAAGGGTCAGGATTGTGGAGAGGTCGGAGAGCAGAGGTCTGGTTTGCAGGTGGCAAGTTTCTTTAATTATTAGTGTTGTGCTTATTGTTTCATGACCCGATGAAGGCCTTTACTCCTATGAATGGTTGAAGAAAAAAAAATAAAGTCATGAGCTTTAAAAAATGATATTATTGCCACTTCAGAGTTTTAGTTGTGCTCAAAATTTAACAATAAAAAATTGAATTGGTTTTCTTATTTATATGTTGCATACTTTCCCTTTATTTCTTTTACAACCACTGACATGTCTTTTGCTAGATGCATGTTGCATTTCACCATTAATCATCCGTGGCAGCCTGCAAAGAAATCAGATTTAAACAAAGGTTGTCAAAAATAATAAAAAGGACTCAAGGTTAGTGCTGAGTTTGCGAAAGTCTTGACACCCTGACTTAAGCTGGTTCCCTTCTTTCCTCTGGAAGAACAGTATTCTCTGCAAACTAGTTCATGCCCTTCTTGAGCATTCAAAGCGCATATACAACATGCCGTATTCATGCAAGTTCTTTCTCTTCTAACATTTGCACACATGTATATATCGGAAAGTAACTTGGAGTTCAGCGTCTTGCCCAAGGATACTTTTGTAATGCAGACTGGAGAAGCCAGGAATCAAACCACCAACCTTCCAATTAGTGGATTACTATCCAACTGTCTATTCTTCCCTTTGCCAATCTAACAAAGGCAAAAAGGCCCAAAAAAATCATGTTTAAAAGAAAAAAAAATCAACGTCAGCCAGTATTTTTCTCCTCGCCTCTCACCGGACAACATCAGTGACAGAAATATGAGTGCAAAATATGAGGTCAAAGCCAATGTCGGCACTAAATAATCCCATCAAACTTTTGTACATGCAACCTTTCTTTGATGTTTTTGGTTGCGCTTTATCGTTCGGCTCGTTTGACTTTTTATCACCTGTTTTAGCTGATGTGCAGGCACTAAATCAGCAAGACACGGACAGCCTGAAGCATTACGGGAGGACGAACTGACACTTTCTTTCTGACTGAAAAGAAGCGCTGTGGTATTCAGAGTGTGGAATCTGTTCAGCGTGGCAACGCACGTTTGTAAAATCACTCAAGTGCTCCCTTCTCTGTGCCGAACAAATGCCTCTGTCGGACAAAAAGCCATGTTCACACGAAAACATGTCCTTGCTCTCCTCTGAGCCGTACGTGTGCCTGAATAGAAGAGCGTCCTTTGACTGAATGGAGCGAAAGAATGGTTTTCTTCACTTGTCTGCTCACATTAGCTTGAAATACTCAATTATCCATTAGAATAGGGGTCATGTGGGAGTCTATTTTGGCTTTAGGGAAATCATCCAATTTATTGGTTATTTTACTTTTCTCACGGCTCTATAGGATGTCTGAACAATGATAATAAATAAAGTTAACGTGAAGAGTAATGGTCTACAGGTCAGAGTTTTTTATGGTTTTTTATATGAAGTATTTTGTGAATCTGAAACTGATGAAAAATTGTGACTATTAATGGGAGCTGGTGAGGATCCAACTAAAACTAAGATATAAACAAATTGAAATTGCAATGATAATTTCGCAAACCCTCAGATTTATAAGTATTTGAAACCTTGTGGAGATCCGGACCCTAAATGTTTTAAGCTTGAATATGTTCTTTTAGATTACAGTAGTCTAGACACATTTAGAAAATCAGTTAAATGTGTAATAAGCCACGTTTCACCTATTTCTAATTTATTCCAAGTTATTTTGGCCTCTCTCTCATAGGTTAGTGCTTCATATGTAAATTTACTGTGACTGTAGGTGAATAAATAAAGACTGAATAAATATCTGACTGCTCTCTGTGTTGTTGGTGCCTGCTAGTTCAGCACGGCACCTCTGTGCAGGAGATTCAAACCAGCCATGAGAACATTGTGAAAATCAACTCTGCAGGAGAAAGTGAGTACCTTACAAAATGGTTAACACATAAAATGTACAGTCATGTGAAAAACGAAGCACTGCTTCCATAGGTAAGTAGCAGCCAGGCACTTGACTTTTTAATCATCAGGGGTCACCTCTGTAAAAGCAGCAGTTTTGGCAGTTCTGTGGTTTGGAGCATTCAAGTGTGTGTTGATGCCCAGCAAATTCAACCTAAGATCTGACTGCGCAATCCTCTTAGAAACTGTATAAAACCAGAGAACTAGATCTCACATTCTACAGGCTTCAGTTAGCATGTTAAATGTTAAAGTTCATGATATCACAATTACAAAAAGACACAACAAGTATGTTTTTTTGGAAGGGTTGCTAGATAAAAGGTGCCTGTCACTAATAAGAACATGACAGCACAGCTTAGGTTTGCATCTAAACAGATGAGACCAAAGTGGAGATGTTTGGTCATAATGCACAATGCACAAACATCTCTTGCCACATGTCAAACTCAGAGGTGAAGGGGTGATGATTTAGGATTGCTTTGCTGCCATAAGACCAGGGTACCTTGTAGTCATTGACTCAACCATGAGTCAGTGACTCAAAGTATTCAGCCTAATGTGAGGCCATCTGTCCAACAGGTAATGCTTGGTCCAAATTGGGTCATGCAGCAAGATAAAGATCAATAGAACAGCAAAATCTACAACAGAATGGCTAAAACCAAGAGAATCAAGACACTTAAGTGGCTCAGACAAACCCTCAAGCTGTGAATAAGCAAATAAGCAAATTTTAATGAACCGGAGCAACGCTGTTAACAACAATGAGCCAAAATACTTCCACAATCACGTCAAAGACGGATAAATTCTTACAAAAAATTACTTCAAGTTACTGCTGCTAAAGGTAGTTTTACAATCTACTGAATCAATGTTTTTTTTCACATGAGTGTTGGTGCTAGGAATTGTTGTGACATGCTTGGCCATGATGTCAACCTGCATGCCTGTAATTGGATGTAAGTCAGCTGAGCAGCACACAGTAAATGAGCCAGAGATCCTAAATCAGAAATGGATAACAAATTGTGAGACAGAAATACTTAGAAGTAGGTGGTCTGTGTCAGTGGTGTATGTGACTTTTCTATAAGCAGATGACTCAAATGACAGAGAGATGGCACACGCTGCACGTGTAATGTGCCCCTAATGGCTCTTTTCATAATCAGCTGATGCACCCAGCAAGTACAAACGTGCATGAAAGAGAGAGAAAGCTTTTCGCTTGGTAGTAGTTTAATGTGTGAAAGGGAAAATATAAGAAAATAAAATGAGCTTTGACATGCAGAGTTTGTTTTCTCTTATTATGTCTAGATACTATTTTTGTCTGCAACGGTCCATTTGATACCCAGCCAGGAAAACCAATATAATACAGGAATGTGGGGAAGCTAGTGAATGAGTTTGGACCTATTGACCCATCTTCGTCTGTACCCTCTGTGTGAATTATTCTGTGTGTGTTTGCTTTAATGGGAAGTGATGCAGTGCTCAGCAGCCATGGATATTCTCTTCCTCGTGGATGGTTCCTACAGCGTCGGGAAAGGCAGCTTCGAGAGGTCCAAGCACTATGCGATCAAACTCTGTCAAGCACTAGACATCGGACCAGATAAGGTTTGGATTGATCTCTTGTCTCTCGCCGTCTTCGCATCCTGTCAGTCAGTGCTCTTGTAATTTCTCCCTGTGCAGGTGCGAGTTGGTTTAATTCAGTTTGGCTCAACTCCTCGGCTTGAGTTTACCCTGGACTCATACTCCACCAAGCAGGAGCTGAAGAAGCAGATAAAGAGCATTTCTTACAGGTGTGTCTCTGCTGCCATCTGAGCATGAGTAGCTCAATATGTGAACTCAAGCCTTTAACTTAAGTTTAGTTTTGCATATTAATGAGTTATAACTATGAAGGATCTGGGACATAAATGAAAGCTTTAAAGAAATGTGGAAAATGTGTCTAAACAGGTTCTTTTTGACATCCATTATGAAATTAACTGTTTTAAATCATCTGCGCTCACTGGAGAAGCAGGCGACATTATTTTAAGATTTTAATTAGCAAGCAACACTTCTAAGGATGGAGTTAAAACATTTGTGGCTCACAGCTTTCTTTGATTTGGAAAACAGAGAGCCTACATTGGCAGGCATCCTCTTTATTTTTTCTTCTAGCGTTTCCATTGTTATCAACCGGCCTGGAAGTGCAAGATGCTGTTCGTGTAGACTGAGATTACAAAACTGTATGCGTGTGTTATATTTGCCACAGAAAATTCAGTAGTTCATCTATTTTGACAGCTGAAAAAAAAGACCTAGTGCTAACAAAATGGTATGTCCCTGTTGGAGGCATGCCTGTTTCTATGTTTTTAAAACCAGACTGTCATGTTTAAGAAAACAAATCCAAGAGTAAATGAATAAAAAAGGTGATAGAATTAGGTCGAACATATCCAGACTGGCAACATTTTCTTGTCCTCATCTTATATTTTACAAATCCCTTAAACTATGCTGACGGCAAAACACGTACACATCCACACATGTGGCTCAGTAGCACCAAATGCTCCCTGAAAAGGAAAACAAATTAATTTCAGATTAGAGGCCCTCCACAGGTGGTCACTGGATATTGGATAAGTGCATAAACTGAGGAAGAGGATGGTAATTTGACCAGATGTGTGTGTGTGTGTGTGTGTGTGTGTGTTGTTCACAATGTGGAAGTAACAGTTTGACCCACCAGCTGGTTTGAAGTGGGTACATAGAATTGAAACCCATAACCAGTCACATTACCACAAAATGAATTAATGTAGCGGCAGACTCAACATCAGTAGAAATGTTATAGCAACTTTGGAAATGTTAGAGAACTCCAGAAGGGAAGTTTAACTTAAGGTAACATTAGGTATTTTAGTGTTTATGCATTTTTATTGGATTTACTGCATTATTATCATTATTACCAGTGATTAAAGTAGCAAAAAAAGTATTATCTGTTACCTTTGATGTAACCTAATTACAGTAAACTGATCACTCCAATATAGCACATCACTGTAAACTTTATTCTAGTTCTGAAAACTACAATAAATTGCCCGTATTTTCATGCAACCTTTAATGACACGAAATTGTCATATTCCGTTCGGCCAGTTCAGCTAATCATCATAATAGATCCAATCTCTCAGAAACTCTGAATTAGGACATTACATCTAAAATTTAAATTACAATTTCAGTCAAAAACGTTTCAGTGGCTGCTTTGAAACTAATTGCTCCAGCCCACTTTAACCTCTGATTATTACCAGTAAAAGTCATGTAGTTAAGTGCTTAACACATTCATTTGGCAAGCAAAAGGTTGCGGTTCAAGTTCAGCAGGCGACACAAATCTCTGTGGTGTTTCACCAGAAATGGCATCTGGCATAAAATGCTGCCAAATCAAATGTGCAGACCTAGCTGGTGACGCTTAATGACAAGGGAGCAACTGAAAGCTGCTTTAAATGCAGATGTGTTTTTGTTCACATTGTTGTTTGAGATTATTGTAGTTCAAAGAAGCGCAAGTTTCTTAGTTTCAATATTTTGAAGATATTTGTGGAGTATATGCTCACACAGATCTGTTCTAAGGAGGTTAGATTGGTGAGGAAGCCACTTGTAGCGTTTGTTTCAACACATCTGTCCTCTGTCACCTGGAAAGGATCTTTTTCTCAGTGTCTACACTTTGAAAATGAAAGGATGGACATTTATGTTAAACAAAAACAAAACCGAAAATGATTTAAATGTGTGTCACGAGGCCTGGGGTGATGAAACGCAGCCAACATACATTTAGAGTCCAAAAACTTAAAGAGAAATCCATCCAAATGTAATCTTTAGTTTACTTTGGCTGTGATATGCAGCAGTTTATTGACCTTGCTGACATCTGCGCTCTAACTCCTCAGTATTTTTCAAACAAAAACACAGAAATCCTGCTATTTCGCTTTTCCGAATTCTCTACCCACAGGGGAGGCAGCACCCAGACAGGCCTGGCTCTGAAGTACATCCTCAGGAAGGGTTTCCCTGGCGGCCGTAACTCTTCCAGTGTGCCTCGCATTGTCATCCTGATGTCAGATGGGAGATCTCAGGGCAACTCGGTGCAGGCAGCTGCTCAGCTCAAAGACACAGGCGTGGTTGTGTTTGCTGTGGGCTTGCGCTACCCCAAGTATGTTTGACAGCTCCACAATAAACTTGCCCTATAATAATTCATTAAAGTATGTGTACATTTCTTTATATACTAAGCCATCTCTATATGTTTTCAGATGGGAGGAGCTTCACGCTTTAGCCAGTGAGCCAACAGAGAGCCACGTTTTCCTCGCCGAGCATTTCCATGATGGTGTCAATGGCCTGTACACAACACTGAGCACGTTCTCTTTCTGCAACGCCACACCCACAGGTTGGACTTTCCACTGACAACTATTCGTGCTTGTTTGTTAAAGAAGTAAATGGGAATCCTTTTCTCTAACATCCTTGTTTTGTGCTGCACTACCCCCTTTTTTCTAGTCCCTTATTGCTCAGTGTCCAGTCTCCTCCTAACCCCTGTCTCAACCCTGTTCTCCAGGCTGTCGGATGGAGACATTTCCCTGTGAGAGGAAGACACTGGAGACAGTTAAAGAGCTGCAGGGGAACTACATGTGTTGGAAAGGTTCCAAAGGCTATTCCTCATACACATCTCTCTGTCCCTACTACAGGCAAGTGTTTAAAGGTTTTACTTTCAAATGTTGTAGCTGCAGTATACAGTACTGTGCAAAAGTCTTGAACTTTGCTAGGAATGTTGGTGCAGTGGTTTATTTTAACGTGTGCATAAATGAAAAAACACAAAAACACGGTCTGAACTCTTATAGGCAAGAAAGGTTCATGTCATGTGTCATGTCTTTGCTCAGTTTTCTTTTCCTATTTCTTAACGATGTGACTTTGAGACGCGGCTCATCTGCTGTAGATAGTTGTTTATTTTTTTTTTAGATGTGTCACTACTTCTTTTGTCCTCCTATTTATCCAGATTTCTCAAATTCTTTAACAGTTCTTTAACCTGAAACTGTACAGCATGCTAAGTTGTCTGTGTAGAGACAACACGATCGTGGGGTGGCTCAGGACTTTTGCACAGCACTGTATAGTTTCCTAATATGATCTGTTTTGGACGTTGCATTGGATCTAAGTGTGTAACAGTGTTTTTTCCCCCCTCATTGCTCAATGAGCCACAAGACAGCAGTGGAACAGGGTAACTCCCATGTGTTAATGTGCCGTGTCAGTGTGAGGGTGTTAATACAAAACAAGCTACAGCAGTGAAATTCTTTCAGACCTTCCCAGGCAAAATTAAAATGGCCTTTGACAAAATTAATTTCACACAACATTGCAACTTTACCACAGCAAAATGGCCCGAGGCAAGTGGAAGTAGACCATTACACTCAAGGTAAAACTACTTTTTTGGGGGAAAAGCACAGAAAAGAAACAAGGTGTGTGCTGTTTCTAGTACCTGAAACTGTCTAGATGAGTGCTAGCAATTTGCATGACTGGCAGATCCAACTGAGATCTAAAATGCCTCTGGCCGCTTATTATATGAATCAATTGATGGGTGGGCTCAGGTAATGTGTTTCTGTTACCTAATAGGGAAAATCAGAGAATGGCTTATGAGGGTCAGGAACTTACCCACATCACACTATCTAGAAGCAACTGTTTTAAATGCTAACAAAATATTTTGAATTTTGTGTTCTACAGGTACAACAAGGTTTATACGAGACACCAGACAGTCTGCCATAGAACAATTTGTCCGGGTAACAACCTCGTCTTGCTGCTTTTTACTTCTCTGAGATGCGGTATCTGCACCTCACGCTCTTCATCTCTCTCTCCGCTGTAGATCCCTGTGATTCTCAGCCATGCCTGAATGGTGGAACATGTGTATCAGAAGGTTCAGAGGGCTACCACTGTGTGTGTCCTCCTGGCTACGGAGGAGACCCACACTGTGGTCAGTACACTCAAAGCTGCTGACTACATGCTAAGGCTATGTCTGATCTTACACGTAGAGAGCAAATTAACCAAACCATCCATTCCTTCTTAGCTCCTGCATTATTGCTGGACTGCTCTGTAGACCTGCTCTTCCTGCTGGAGGGCTCTGCCACACTCACCTTGGAAGGCTTTCTCCGCCTGAAGTCCTTCTTAAAGCGCTTCCTGCAGACTGTGATTGGCTCTAACAGTCCCAGCAAGGTCGGCCTGGCGGTGTTTGGCGGGGAACCACGAGTCGAGGCCCAGGTTGGCAAGTTCAAAGGAGACCTGAGGAGTCTTCTTAAGGCTGTGTACTCACTTCAGCTAATTGGTGGTGAAACAAACACGGGCCAGGCCCTCCGCTATGTTACCCGCCATGGCTTTATGAGCGCGCCGGTCTTTGCCGATGTCGCGGACGACCTTCCCCGTGTGGTGGTGCTGCTCACCGCCACTCCTGCCGCAGATGAGGTGGTTGAGCCGTCTAAATATGCACGAGACAGAGAGATCTTCCTGATAGGAGTGGGACCTGACAGCTTAAAGGAGCAGCTGAATAACATCACAGGAAATCCGCAGAGGACCCTCACCTACTCATCACCTGATAGGCTCGCTTCCAAGATCCCTGAGCTGAGGGCCAAGATCTGCAGCGTGGATACGCAAGGTGCTTGATCTGATAGATGTGCTGAATATGTTGGAACATTAATGCCACATTTAGGTCAGATACTATTGCACACAAAAAAATCAAATTAGCTATCCATATTCTTTTTTTTTTTGTTTCCTTTTCTTTTCCAGGTTGTCTGGGTCAAGCTGCAGATCTGGTGTTTGCCCTGGATGCTTCAGGTGGTGTGGGCCGTGATAACTTTGCCACCCTGCAGAACTTTGTGCGCAGCGTCACCGTCCAGTTCGACATCAACCGTGACGTGGCTCAAGTGGCCCTTGTGGCGTACAGTAGGAGAGCCACCACTGTTTTCAAGCTGGACACGTATGAGACTGGTTCTTCCATCATTCAGGCTGTAGGTGACGCCAAGTACGTGGGTGGAGTGGCTTCGACGGGTGGGGCGTTGCTGCACATCCACTCTAATGTTCTCACCATAGCTAATGGCGCACGACCGGGAGTGAACAAGGCTGTAGTAGTGGTGACGGACGGCACCGGTGGGGATGATGCTGTCGTACCAGCTCAAAAGATAAGAGACAATGGAGTCTCAGTGCTTGTGGTTGGTATCGGAGATGTCCAGAGGGAGAGGCTGGTGCAGATTGCCGGTGCAGAGGAGCACATGATCTCAGTGCCGTCTTACGAGGATCTCAAGTACTTTGAGGATGTCCTGGTGCAGATGCTGTGTTCAGGTAACGATGCAGGGGAACTTGTCTTTTACCAAACCTCCTAAACTGTTTTCTTTTTCTGTTGATAAAGAACTGTGTGAAACTGATCTGCAAACACAGTTTTTCGTCTTTTCCCTTCACTTAGCCTTTTCAGAGATGTAAGATAGTTTATTTTAAACTTAACATGAAAAATAATTGCCTGCTTTGTGCTGATTCCTTCCTTTCAGAGGTGAAGAAACCTGTAAACCTGTGCAAGCCTAACCCATGTATGAATAATGGGGTCTGCATCTTGTCAGAAGGGAGCTTTCGCTGTCAGTGCCAAGGCTATGAGGGGCCGCACTGCGAAAGAAGTCAGTGACATTCATGAAAGTTTTCTTTCCTTATATCCTTAATTGATACTTTTCATAGCTTCATCAGTGTCCCTTCTACAAAACTTAAGTGCAAAAACAAAGACAAACTGATTTAGATATAGATATCCTGATATAGCATTTTATCCCATATTAAAAGCTCATAAATTAAACAGTTAATGTAAATGGACAGAATTGGTTACAAGTCATGACTTGTTGTGTGGTTTGTTTGTAGGAAGCAGCAGGTCTTCATCCAGAGGGGATCTTCCAAGACCTGCTGGTCTGAGGAGGAAGAGCAGGCAGAGGAAGAACCACCAGGAGCTTCTGCATCGCTACAAACTACACCATCGAAGACATACTCCCTGACATGCCCTGCACTTATAAACACAAAGTATACACTGAACATATGAACACTTAAGAACCGAGGATGCTTGCAGGTAGACAATGGAGCAAAGGGAAATCTAATGTTGCTTTGTTTTTTTGCTTCAGTGTTTACAGTTGCACACAGTGTCAGCGAGTGTCTGTACTGCTGTATCCATTTGTATGTTATTATTGTTGTCACTCTCAACACGGTTCTCTTGTATTTAAAGGATATAAACTTTTATATTATTAATCAGTGTCAGGATCCTAATATTTTTAATGCATAATAGACACAACTTTATTTCTTTACATAACCAAAAAAAAAGGTCCCCCCACTCCCTCCGTTTCCATTTTTAATATTACGCTCCATATTTTTACACGCAAATCCACTAAGCTGGTCGAGGTTCATTTGGAAGAAAAAAGTACATTCATATTGTTAAATTTAAATATACAAAAGGTAGTTATATTCCAGTGAGGGGTGAAATAATTGAGGATTTCAAGAGAAGATGGCAGGTACATTTTGAATGAATTGATGGGAAGGAATCTGAAACTAAAGGAAGGAAACAAAAATGTTTCCCCTTACAGAAGTAAAGACTTTATTCATGTTATATCAAAATGATACATTTTTATAAACAAAAAAAAATCAACCCATATTTTTGTCAGTATATTTTTATTTGAATAAAAAGTGCATTTTTAGCTAGCAATACAAGCCCAAAGGCTAAATAATGGTGTAAATATATTTACATCTTGGCTACCAGCATATATGAACCAAGCTACAATCTGTAAGGGGGCCTCTGTCTCGTACTTCAGTGGTTTTTAATTTCAACGTTTCAAAGTTTAAACGTAGCATTAATGCATTTCTTACACTGGCCAAAATGCTACTTCATCACTTTCCTCCCTTTGCAAATAGAAACAAACTTTAAAAAGTCATTGAATTTAAGATTAAATCCAGTGGTATCCAAGAACACGAAGTGTGCCTCTGTGGCTCATCATAGTCTTGACAAAGTGATGGTTTGGTTGAAGGGCCAAGGGGAGGGAGGTTCTTGATTAAAATGTCTGCTCGACTAGACCAACATAAACTTCTGAATTTCAGAGGTCAATGAAGATTTCCTCTTAGGTTGTTGATTTCTTTTCCCATTCCTATGAATATAAAAAGAAATAGACCTACCAATTATAATATTTCTTTCAAGATAAGATGTTGACATTGATGCTTTCTGTGTAAATAAGAATCTCACCTTAGCTTTCTGTAGGACGTTGCCTTTTGTGGTCATCATGGAGGTGGGTCTGCCTTTAAGAGCAGACGCAGAATTGACCGGGGAAACTGAATCTGTGTTAACGTTGCTGCTGGAGGGTTGGGAAGAAGATGATGGTGACAATAACGATGACGACGACGACAATGATGATGATGACGATACCTGGGGAGAGCCTATCGTTGATGCTTTAGGCTGAGGGTAAAATAGCAGCGAGATGGTTAAGGTTCACATTTCAAGCATCACGCACTGATTTGAAAACAGAAAACATTTAGCAGATGGATTCTGAGGTGTATAGAAAGACAGCCAGCACACTAACCATTGCCGTGTCCTGGAGGCTGCTGTCCAGTGTGGTTCCCAGCGTGAAGGGCCCTGACTCGACTTTCTTCAGACTTTCCTTCACTTCTACCAACTGTAGCTCCACCTCCACCCTGTGCTGCTCTGCCTCTCGGCACGCCTCCTCCTTGTGCTTCAGACGGGCTTCCAATGAGGCCTGCTGCTTGGGATCTGAGGACAACAAACTGCTGTCAGTCCCCATGTGACCAGTGCAAATCTTTGAGTCATACGGACACTGCAGGTGTACCTTGGCAGGTGCTGAGCTCCTCTTTGATTTCCCTCTTCTCTTTCTTGAGGTTTGCCAGACTGATTTTCACCTCCTCCCTCTCTTTCTCCAGGCGATCACGCTCGTCGATGTAACGCCGCATGTCTGCCTCTGTGCGGTTCTTGCCCAGCTTTATCTCAACTGCACCGGGGCATCCTGGTAATTGAGCATTTATAATTTTAGAGGACATAGAGATTTAATAACCGTAAAAACCCCCAAACTTGCCCAGATCTTAAGATGTGCTTTTAACTGTAGAAGATGCAGGCTGTCACTAGAGGGAGCCATGGTTATGTAATAGTACAGAATAGGAAGCAAGTGTCAAGGAAAGTAATAAGAGCTTCACTTGTACTTCTAACATATCCGCTTCATGGTGAAAAGTTGTTGACTATATCTGTAAAAAGGTGAGTGTGGTGATATTAAAATGAAGAGCATGCTTGCTATATCTTTTTTTATATATACAGAACTCAGCAAACCCATTGCCCCATTTGTCCTGACCTATAGTATGTGCCTTGGGCCTTGCAGGTTGTGGGCTGTGAGGACGCGCAGCAGCAGTGTGAGATGTTGGACCCTTGTGGATTTGTCCACCAAAGGAATTGAAGGCCTGTGTGATTCCCAGGCTGGTCTTCTTAGTGGTCTCTTGGCTCTGGGTTGAGGTCTTGACTGGTTGAGTTTGTGGCTGTGATGGAGTGGGAGTCTGGGCTCGTTCTTGTTCTGGTTTGCTGGTAGCAGAGGCTAAGTTTGTCCCATTTAATGCGGGCATTGAATCTGGCTCAGTATTGTTAGTCGACGTCCCCTGCAACCAAATGATGCGCAAATTATTAATGTAGAAAGTAAAAAATATTTTCTAGAGAAAGGTTTGAGGTTGTCAATAAACTCTAATTTCCTACCTCTTTAACTTGAGAAGAGGAGTCCTTCTTGTCATCTGCTGGTATTAGGGAATGTCTCGAAGCTTCTTTAGGGGAAAGTTTTCCTCCAGAGGACGTATGAAGGAAAGAGCGCACAGGGACAAGGTCTAGGTAAATCCTGTTTTCAGAGTCTTGTTCTGTACCCTGTGGGCCCTTGGCATTGTCTCGTGAGCATGTTTCATTGTCTTTCTGGAGATTGTTGCCCTCGCAGTTTGTCTGGCTGTTCTCCTCAGCATCCTGTATGACACGAGAGGAGGAAATTAGGAGATGGCTTGTGGCCAGATGACTGAGTCAATATTAAACTGAAAGTTAAAATCTCAAAACATTGCATCGGGTTTCATGACAGCGTACCTCTGGGTCAGCTATAGAGGCCACATCATCGTACAGATCATCAGAGTTGTGAGAAATAGAAGGTAGGGTGTCTATGTAGGTGTTTGGCTCTGAATACCTCCTCTGCATCAAGCTAGAGAGACACACAATAACAAATAACCTTGTGCAGCGGTAGTCCTCTCCAAAAGCTCAGACTAAAGACTGCTTAAAGCACCGGCATTTAGACAGCTTTATATATTCTTGTATCTGGATGATGTCAAAAAGAGGGGATGTTATTATTTTGGTCATCTGAGGCACTGTTCTGGCTGTGAACACAGCAGCTGCAGTTCAAATATTTTGTTTGTGAGTACTGACCAATCAGAAGAAAGACAGTTTTAAAGCAGTGGCTGTGGCTTGAAAGATAGAGCAAGCCGTCTACCAATCATAAGGTTGGTGGTTTGACCTCTGGCTCCTCTATTCTGCATGTCGTCCTCGGGGAATATAAGTTTCCCTTGATGCATCCATTGAAGCATGAGTGTGTGAAAATGTTAGATTAAAGGTGATTTGGCATAGAATAAAACACATATGTGTGAATGGGTGAATGACTCTTGTAGTAAGAAAGTGCTTTGAGTGCTCAAATAGACTAGAAATGCGGCGTTTAAGCACCGGTCCATTTAAAGCAAAGTTGGACCAAAGATCAATGCGTGATAAATGAGGATTATTTCAAACTGTGAATGACGCAGAACCACTCTACTAAAGTCCAAGAATAAGATATGGAGCTGGAAATCTGCATATTGAGGTGAACAAAAGCGAATAACTTACTATAAGGAAGTCCTCGCAGCATTGACAATAGTGGAGATCCTCTCAGCATTGACATAGTCGTATGTCAGCTCCTCTGGATCTGTTTTGCTTCCCGTCTGTGACAGCAAGAGTCCCAGCCAGTGACCCATATCTGCTGATGTCTTAGCCTGGGAGGGGATGGAAAAGAAAAGGACAAGCATTCACTGCAAACCATGCACTTGCAACATCATGTTTTTAAATTCTCAGAGTTTAATTTGGATGCCATTTTTAATTAATGAAATGATTGCTACAGCACCATTTCCAAGCAGCGGTTCTTTGAACTAAACTTTAAGAAATGAACCGTACAAGCCGAGCTGTTATACTTAACTAGAAAAATATAAGAGGAAAGAGCTGTTTCTCGGATTTAGTATTTTGGATCAAACTGCTTCTTAAGAATTCTCTATTAAATAAGTAAGATTGAGATTGAGGCACGTAAAACAACCTGATATGACACGATGTGTTTACTGCCTTTTATTATTTTGGGAGATTCAAACAGCTTGTCTAAATTAGAAGGTTAACTATTACACATATTACATAATGGTTTGACGTCGCGTATTTATTTGAATTAAAATAGTTTTAATGTTAACCTTATGACAAGAAGGAAAAAAACAGAACACATCCCTGAAAACTAAACACTGAATTCCATTGACCAAACACGCACTGCAGCTGGGTGGTACTGGAAGCTTAATGAAAAAGGGTGTAGCATTAGTCCCCCAAAAGCCCAGTACATCCACACCCTTTACACAAAGACGCACACTCGCATATGTACACATGCACCCACACCCACTCAAGCTCCCAGACCACCCTTGTGTGCGCACATATATTTCATATGCTGTCTGATGTCAGCAGAAAGTGAGTTTCAGATGAGGACATGTTTGTGTTGAGGGTTCCAAGAAGCAGCTGTGCATCTTTTCTCATTTTGCTGACTCAGTATTTGCTTTTTTCCACACATTTAAATCCAGCCAGACATTTGGAGCCCACCGCTTAGAGCTAAGCAGTAAGCCCAAAGTAAGCTCTCATCTGAGGCAAGCATAAGCTGCAGACAGGAAACATGCCGTGTGTACATGCGATATCATGGTCTATTTTCAATAAGCTTTGGTTAAGTAGCGCTTTGAGCTTGCAGCACACCGCTGTTCCACTCCTGACTAACTGAAACTCACGTGGTTGGGTTTCCACCCAGTGCAAACTATTTATTTTGCATGGTAACAAAGCCTCCAGCATTTTCTCACCAATCTAACCCCACTACAAACATTTAAATGTAGAGAACATAAAGCGGTAATCTACCTCTAGAGTTGCCATCTGTGTGCCATCCATGTCAATCCGAAAGGAGTATAGGTGCTCTGGGCTGGGGTCAGGCAAAACATTGCAGCCCTCTAGAGACACAGCAGGTTGGGTTACTTTGTTCTTGCCCTTGTCTTGGTAAAACCACAGCTGTCCATTCTTTATAAGACACCAGCAGGTCCGCCACTGACTGTTCACCAGTACATTGAGGTAGCCTGAAAGAGGATGGAGGAGAAAACATAAATATGAAGTTTCCTTTTTTACTTCTGTTAGAAATTAATACTGTGCAAAGAAAACAAACACTGAAGTCGCAGAAGCTTACACTGCGTGGCTTTAAGGTAATTCCACTTGACTGAAAGAAATATATGCTTGCTTGATGTGATAAACCTCACAATTCATACTGGCTCTTACTTAAACCAGTGCTTACAAATTGCTGTCATATAATCATGTTTGTTGCTGAAAACCAACAGTCTGCCATAGAGGGTGCATATCATTATGGATCAAACTGGATCTGCTTTATTTTGCATATAACACAGGGAAGAAACAGAGACGATGCTTTTTTGTATGTCTTGCATACAATCTAATGTTATCTGGACCAACCAAAATGATATGCAGGTGCTATGCAAGCCCAATCATGAGGTGGGTTGAGTCCTTTTTGACTGACTGATCACACGGTGCTGGAGTGCATGGTGCTATTATTACCACCAGGAGCCCACAGGGGAGTGTCATATCTCCAGTTTTATTTACTTGCTGTACTAGCAAATGTAGGACTTACTTATCTGATGATGCAGTGAGTGTTAATTTGAAAATATTATGCATATTGTGGATGAGTTGGTGTCATGCTAGTTTTCGTTAGTTAAACACCAAGAAAATGAAAGTGGGCGCATCAACAGGTAGCTTTTAGTGAGGACGTTACTTAAAGACACTAAAAAAACTACTTTTCTCTACTTCCTTATTCACGTGTTTTATACTTTGAGTTTTTACATCAGCTGTCCTTCCTGACACAAACACAAAGGGATCTTTGTCTCCTCTTGGAAAACTGGTGATCTTTTGCTTGTCAGGCGAATGTGTAAATTACTACAAGGGGCAAAATCTGTCATGCAATTCAATCACAAGTGTCTGTAATGTCTCCAACTGTAATGTCTTTGTCGTTGTGGTTGCATTCATCTGACATTTATCATGAGATATAAATGGAATTATTGAAAGGGTAATAAATGTTACTACTACGATATATTTACCTTCGACCGGGGATGTCAAGCTCATTTTAGATTACAAGTCTTTTATGACTCACTTTGATCCTAAGAGGGCTGGACCAGTGAAACTCCCCTTTCTGTCAGTGTGCAGAAATTTAACTACACTTTTAATCACTGAGATATCCAAATAAAAGAAAAAAGAAGTGTAATTTCAACAATAGGTCGTAGTTTTTTCTGCTGCTGGAGTAAATGAAAGAAACTGTTCAGCATGACTCTTTGAGTGTAAATTTGAAAAATAAACGGATTAGAGAGTTTCTGTTAATTCACAGAAAATGTCCTTTTTACCTTTTTTACATTTTTATAGTCAATCTTGAAAAAACAGGAACTTTTCTGTTATTTAATTGTAACTGTAATTTCTTACTTAATTACTTTGATGTAGCAGGAATGGCTATGAGGAAGGTCTTTTTTAGCAGGTAAAGCTGCAAAACTTGTTAAAAATACATTTAAAAGCCCAATAATTTATGCCCTCCTTCACATTTTCAAAAAGGCATCCAGTTGGCCAGACTGGAGTCTTTGCTGGGCCGATTCTGGCCCCTGGGCTTTATGTTTGACTCCCTTGCCTTAGACCTTCATTAGACCTCTCATGCCAGTACAAATGTCATCCTGCAATTAAAAGCAGCAAACTTTGAACTTTGAAGTTAAGTAGATTTTTGCGAACCTGAGGTGTCGACACATTTCTCTGGGCTCTCGAGTGCGGAGGGTTTTTTCTTGCCGATGTTCATCAGGTTGCTGAACATTAAACCTGCGCCATATTTTTTCTTCACTGTGGAAAAGAGGAGGAGAAGGACGACAAATTGACAATTTTTTCTTTTTACACCCTCTCCTTGAACATGTGGAGCACAGCAGATAAAAGCTAAAACCCCACAGAGTAGCTTACCATCTTTGCTTTCTGGCGTTTCGGCATGGCTGTCTGTGCTGCTGCCGCTCTCTGAAGCCACAGAGTATCTCTCACTCAGCTCTCCCTGTGGATTCATGGCTATATTTTAGTCATTTTGAAATCTTATCAAAAGTCTCATCAAAAACATGATGTCTGATCACAACAGATCAATGTACCTTAGTACAAATAAGCCTTGGGGAGTCAGACACAGTGTGTTGGGGGTCACAGCTATCAGCTGGCTTGGGACTGATCTCTTGAATAACCTGGAGCAAAAACAAGATGTTCTCATTTTGATATTGCGAACAAATAAATAACCATCCAATGATCTCGAAAGCAAGCTACTGTGAACGTGTTACCTTCAGCCACTGCTCAGCCTGTTCTTTGCTCTGCAAGCCCAGGACAATGGTCTCCCCACCCACTGGAATAATCTTCAGCTTGTGCTCTTTCCTCTTTAACTGCTTCTCTTTGTAAACAACACTGCAGCCCAGCAGACTCACATCCAGCAGAGGTGTCTGCTCCTTGGAGCTTTTATAGCACTGAGAGAGGCAGAATCAACATGCAAGCTTCGTTAAAAATGAATTACTGTCCTTTAATTTTAGCTGCACGCTGACCAAAACAAGCTAAAAGTTAAATAGTAAATGTTGTCAACCAATCAGTGTTTAGAATGATCAGCAGATTTGTGTAGTTACTAGGCAGTCTTCTCAACCATAAACCATTACCTACCTATCTAACAGCAAAGTAAAAATTGGGTAAATTTCTGAATGTGTTTATTGATTTGAATCATATTAGAATAAAATTTTTACAGTAGACATTTTACGAAAGTGAAAACAGCCACTCGTGCGAACTCCATGCTTTAGATAGCCTGTTAAAAAAAGTGTTCATAGGTAATTACCCTCTAGAATGCAAGACGAGCAACTGGGGGAACACTTAAGCAAACATAGCGGGCAGGTATTCATGCATTTGTCTTTTAATACCAAGAAAAATATAAAAATATAACAAGTCAGTTTCAGAGGAAATTGCATATGCGTTGTCACAGATCTATTTCTTGACAGCTGTTCGTTCAGCGCTTGCTATTAAGAATCTCTGGCAGCTGTCAGTTGAACAGTTAAAAAGTAAAGCCTACACACCGGTTTTCTAGCATACAAAATATTACAGGGATTATACACAGCCCTATTATTTTTAATATATGGGCTAATTTGGTTTAGATTTTTTTCTTGTACGTATCACAACACAATCATAACACGCAATATCATAACACAAAACCTCACTGCGGCGTTAACACAGTCGTTTACCCACCAGCAGATGATGGTCTTTGATAACGCAAAGCTGTTTGGCCCACTGGCCAAGCCATTTCTTCCTCCACAGGAAAGCGCAGATGCGAGCATCTTTCATCAGCTCAATAGACGCCTCTGCTGATGGCCACTGGTGCTGAGCTGATGACGACTTCTCTCTGGTCACTTCCTCCTCATCGTAGGACTCATATGAGCTGCTTACCGCCTCTCCATCATCTACAAAGGGCAAGCAAAGCTAAAGATTATGACACTGCATGGGCTACAAGGGATGAAAAATGGCAGGGCGTCGAAAGCAAGGATTAGGAGAAGCAAAATCTGTGCGATGAGAGTGAATGAAAAATAAAGTTAATCTCTGTTTTTTGGACCTTTGTGACTTTCTTGAATGGAGGAGGGTTGAGCAAACACACATTTTCAGTACTGATGGTAAGCAGACAGGAAAATGATGAAACAAAGTTACGATGAAATGGAAAATAATAAACTCAGGAAATTGATAGTATGAGGCTGATTGATGATGAAACTGTTTCCTTACATGCACTGCGCTGATAAAACTGGACAACGAGCACTTTGGGGACATGCTGGCTTCCCAATTTGAATTTTGGATTTATGCAATCGCCTGCATTCATGCCACACAGACAGACAAACAAGTCCTAGCTACCCCTGGTGATAACAGCATAGACCACACTGTCAGAGCTGTACTCTCGTATCCAGGGCCCTGAGCGATGGCCAAAACAGTCCAGATCTATATAATATCAAAGGAAACAGGAGGAAGAAAAGCAACATAGGGGAGATTGGACAGAACATAATGCCTTTGAATAATAATCATAGAAAAGATTACAAAAATAAATAAATCTTGTACATATTCATTATTTCATTCTCTTTGGCCTATTCGCACATGTTTTCTTTTTCAAATGCATTCACGGGCCACTTCATTTTTTCTTCAAAGCTGCCTTAAGTCTTTGTGGCATAGATTCAACAAGGTGCTGGAAACATTCCTCTGAGGTTTTTGTCCATATTGACATGATAACATCACACAGTTGCTGCTGATTTGTCGGCTGTATATCCGTGATTTAAATCTCTTGAGCCCTGGTGACTGAGGACTCCACCTGAGTACAAAGAACTCCTTGTCGTGTTCCAGAAATCAGATTATCTGAGCCTTGTGAGATGGTGTGTTATCCAGTTGGAAGCAGTCATCAGAAGATGGCTACACTGTTGTCATGAAGGGATGGACATGGTCAGCAATAATACTCAGAAGGCTAAGGTGTTTAAATTATGGTCAGTTTGTACTAAGGGGTCCAAAGTGTGGCAAGAAAACATGCCCCACACCATCACCACCAGCCAGAAGGATGGGTCTATGTTAAATTCTGAACCCAGCATCACCATTTCCAGTCTTCTTTTGTCCAATTTTGGCAACAATCAAGTCCGAAGTGTAGCAGTTTTCATTAATATATGACAGGAGTGAGACCCGGTGTGGTCTTCTGCTGCTGTAACCCAAGAGATGCTCTTCTGCATGCCTTGACCATAACAAGTGGATGTTTACTGTTGCCTTCCTATCATCTAAAAACAGTCTCGCTAGTCTCCTCTGATCTTAGTTAAGTATTTTTGCACAGAGAACTCCTGCTTACTGGATATTTTCTCTTTTTTAGATGATTCTCTGTGAACCCTAGAGAAAACTGCGTGGGGAAATCAGCAGTTTCTGGAACAACCATGCCATCACTGATATTCACTTAAACCACCTTTCACCCCCATTCTGACATTCTGCTTGTTGCTTACCTAGGCGATGATTATACAGTATGACTAATAACAAACAACCACAGGCCAAACAGGACAGAATATTCTTTGCAGCTGTGGTAAAAATGTGTTTAGTAACAATTCTGAAGAAAAAGCTTCCAGTACTGGATAAAAAGCTGACATGTCTTACATTCGAACAATTGTTACTTAATTCTTTCCCACAGAGCTGTGAAACGCTGCTATCGCGCAAAACTGGTAACACAGACTGGTTTCTTATAATTGTGGTGCGGGCCTTGAATGAAACCACTTACTCAGTTATTTGTTCCAGCACCTAGGCAACTCTTTTCGCTTTATTTTACAGCTCAAGCTAAAATGTTAAGCTAAGAAAAAGGCACAGCAGGTACATAGTTTAGCTGCATTGAACTGAAACAACAAAAATATATCTAAATGAAAGTGGTCTTAATTTAAAAGAAGTGATTGTAAAATTCAATTTAACAGCGTCAGAATTATGAAAATACACTTAAAAAAAAACAATTTCTGTAAAGAAGGACTCTCAAATACTTTGTGGCACACACTCACACAAACACGAAGAATTGCTTCAAATAGGAAGGCTGCTTTAAAAAAAATACTGATATTCTTTGCAGTAGTATACAGCAAGAGCACTGGGTAACTCTGATGATGAATAAGGTATGAATTCATCACCTGGGGCTGTGCGATAGATGATACATCTAACTTTGAACACAGTTCTTACCATTGACAGTTTCCTCATAGGGTTGAGCCTCCTCATAGTAACTCTCTGAAGCCTCTGCACAGGCTGGAGCTGGTACTGGAGGCAAAGGGAATGGCTCCCGACACACCACACCCTGACAGATGAGAGAAAGATGAGGGAGTCAAAAACGAGAAAAGTACCCAAAAAAGAGAAGTGCGGGATTGTAAATGTCTGTGCTTTTTGTTCATTTAACTTCACCCCTAAACCTACTGTCATTATAGTTTCTAGACCAGTGGTAATTAAGTGCTCTGAACACACGCGCATACACATGCACACACGCACACATTGACATGTGTTATTCCCACAGGCTGAACATGTGGTTAATTCCAGCTGTCACTTCAGGAATAACTAGGGAATTCCTCGTGTAACCAAACCTCTTCTGACCTGGGAGGCAAGACCTGGTAACTACTAGCACGTTTGCCTTTAGGGAAGAGGGAGTGTTTGTGTGAGCAAGGAAGAAGAGAAGGGTGTCGTATATTTGTGTGTGTGGGTATGTGTGTGTGTGTAGGGGTATATATGTGTGTGTGTGTGTGTGTGTGTGTGTGTGTGGCTTTCTTGAAATCACTCAGCAGTCTGGCTTCACTTCTGTCTCCTGTGTGGTAAAGACTGTCTCCCCAACACTTAATGCTTGACTAAAATCAAAACCAAAACAAACACATCTGTCTCCAGTTGTGTTTTTGTTTTTTTGTTTTTTATATTTAGCTTCTTCTTCTTTTTTTTAATGAAGCTCAGGATTTTGCTCGATAGATTAGACAGATGTTGCTTGTGCAGCATGATGGCTCCTGAATATTTACACTGTTACAACTGAGCCTCACTCTCTCTGTATCACTTTTCTTTGGGTAAATTAAGAATAAAGCTTGAATCAAAGCAGGACAAGCGTAGCACTCTACTGGTAGCTACTGGTAATGCTCTGCAGGAGGATGGAAAAGCAAAGTCACAATAAACTTCTTGGTTCTTCTTGGTTCTTGTTAACAATACTTTGTGACTGACACAAAAAATCACACAAAAAAATAAGATTTTAAAGGTTTATTAAATCTAAATACACAAACCAATCAACGACATTGTGTGGTTAGACACATTAGTAGACATATAACAGTTAGAAGTTACACAGTACACTAATCTAGCAGAAGATTCTATTCTATTCTACTCTATTTTTTATGGCCTCCAGGTGCTTTATACTATCAAGTAAAGACCCTAGAATAATAAAGAGAAAACTCTCTGTGAGCAATCACTCTGGCAAGAGTGGAAAGGAAAAACTCCCTTTTAACAGGAAGACATCTCCAGAAGAACCCAGGAGGCTCAGAGTGGCAGCAATGCGCTGCCCCTGGTTGGGGGTGACGTGAGGGAGACAGGATGATAGACACAGTGTGGAGCCAAAGTTATAATAACTGGTTAAATGTAGAGTGGTGCAGAAAGTTTGTCACTGCCATTTGTCAGTCTTATGGGCTGAACTTGCTTCTCTTTTGGCAGTGCATTGGTAGACCATATACAGTCCATCTACCTGCACAGAGCATCTGCTGTCACACGTGTCCGAAGTATGTGGTTCAACCAATCTGTGGTCTTGTGAAACTGAGCTTTGAAAATAAGGAAAAGCGTCCACTGCAGCGCATGTCTATGTTTTCAATACTTTATTTTTGAACTTTAATGTTTTTTCAGACTTCTGCACCCTCGCCCCATTCTGGCCCACTTGTCAACCATTCGGCATTAAGCCTACGCACGGTTGAACAACGTGCCGTTTGGGTTTTTAGAGTAGAACATGGGAACACATTTGCATTGCTTTTGCATTTGTGTTCAAAACGTCTCCCCAGGCTATGTAGGCAAACAGCTATGTAACCAGATGATCTGATATCGTCTGTTCCCAGATCATCATACTAAATGTTGTTCCAGGATCAACATTGCAAGTGACCAATCAGAATGTTGTGACGTCATACCTTTGCGACTTCGGGAAAAACCTCCGTAAAACAAAAAACTGTACTTAAGCTGCGTGAAACCGCCTCTGTCCGCCGATCAACAGACCCTGACCCTAACCCTAACCCTAACCCTTTAATAAACGGTAAGCAGAATTGATATTGTCCTTGCAATATGTACCTTTTATTAAAACTCAGTCTTGTGGGAAAAGCTGTCAACTTTCAAGAATGCAGGTAATTTGAAGACCATATTAATTAATCAGGTGTTTATTTTTCACACTTTGAACAACCTTAAACCTTTGGACTCATGCATGATGTGTGGGGGAAGGACCTTCCAAGAAGGAAGAATTTCATCACTGGAAAACAGCCTCAATACCCTGAAGTTGCGACATAATCCTATGAAGTATCTATGGTGGCAATCAGAAAATGGCAGATATGCAAGTTTGGTCTTGGTGCAATCTGGAAATAAAATGACTTGCCCGCTCAAAAACTTCAGTAGCTGCCAGTGAAGATGCAATCTATGTATTCTTTTTCTTATCTCAGATAAACTGAGAGATACTGGAGTCAGACTTCCACATAAGGGTTATTCTTCTGAGGCAGTGAAGTTAAAGGAAGTTAAATAAATGACATATATCCCATTGCAATTAGGATTATTCACCTGAATATCATCCAGGCCATTCTTAGTATGGTTTGAGCTGAATCATAAAAAGTGTTTTCTTAACTTTGCCAAATGCCCCCCACCACCACCACTGTTTGAATTCTTTCACTTTCACTTCTACTTATTGAAATTAGTATACTTTAAAGCATTCTGCTTATTTTTATTATATTTACTTATTGTACAGCTTTCACATTCTCTGAAAGGTTGCAGTCCTTCAGCTGCTCTGTATAGTAAACAGAATAACTCAATATACCATATGATGAGAGTGTGAATGGTACTTTTAGTTGCCCCAAATCAGCAACGCTTAAAATATACAGAAACAAATGAGAGAGAAAGCAGTGATAAATTGTGTTTAGCGGTCACAAACCTGTGGTGGGTCTTCAGATACCAGAGTGATTTACTGGTTCAGCTTAGAAACAGAACAACAAAAATTAAAAACACAGCCATATTTGTCTGTTTGTGTAAAAATCATTATTTCTGATGTGGGCTGTCAGTGACAGACGAAGCAACTCCCAGTAAACAGGGAATTCCCTGTTAGTGAGCTTTTCCCACCATATCACTTCAGTGAGCTAAGACATTTTCAGTAATCCATAGCAGATGTTATAATAACTGGCGTCATGTCACAGTCCGCGAGCAGTCACAGTGATGAAGACTCACTTGTGTGATTAGCCTGCATGCCTGAACATGGAGGAAAGCAGCCACTAAGCAATGATGTTGGCAGAAATGTTATCACGGCCGTTTAGGGAGGGTAACATCCCTTATACATCATGGAGCTATTTAAGATGCGTCATTATACAAGCATCAGCAAATGTGACTGTCAGCGTGTCATGAGACCTGCTCTCGAAAATGTATAAAGTCTATTTAAACACACAGGTAACTGATGCTGATAATAACTGATGCTGTTACAGGTATATTGGCTCACTTGTGCCCACATATTCTTCTGAACTTTCTTTAATTCGTAAGTGAAACTGTCAGTGTGTGTGTTTGTGTGTGTTTCTAGTTAGGTGATAAGCAGAAAAAACCTACCATGTTTTTCTGATAGCAGGAAATACTGAAGCAAATCGGCAACGGCAGAAGTTGTACTCTTGGTTTAAACACCCTACTATGAGGCAACAGTGATAACCACTGAGATAAGATGTTGGCATTACTAGGGTGTCTATTGACCATTGTTATTTTTAATCACAGGAGTTACATCACTCCTTCTTACTCGTTTATTTCTGGTCGACACATTTTTGTGTAAAATTATTATAACTTAATAATCTAGGTTGTAGAAAATGATGGAGGCAAAACTAAAATTAAGTCATGTAAACCACCATTTATCCTAATTGCCAACAGGGGGCTTCAAAATTTAACTCAACTGTAAAGAAATCAATGAAAATATTTTCGATTTTTCCTGATTTATGATCTAGGTAAATTCTCTCCTCGTGAACTTATCATCTCAATTGCTATTTCCAAGTTAGATTTAATGGAACATTATGTTTATTTTGTATATTAATGTTACATTTACCCCCAGCCAATTACCCAAGTGGCAGAGAGTGTCTGATTTGGTGGTCTCAGGATCATGTCTCTGCTTCTTTTGCAGATGATCAAGCGGTGACCTCAAAAAAAACTTGCTGCTGAGTATGAAACTATAGGAATGAGAATTAGCACTTCCAAATCTGAGGCCATGATCAGAAAAAAGGATAGCGCACAAGCTGATTTTAAGACTCTCTAGGTCTGACTGGAGATGGGCATCGAAAGATGGATTGATGTGGTTTTGGCAGCGATGTGAGTGCTGTACCATTTTTTTGTGATTAAGAGAGTGCTAAGGGAAGCACTGATCTTCCGACCTTCACCTTTGGCCGTGAGCTCTGGGTAGTGCCTGAAAGAACTGAATCATGGATACTAGCGTCAGATATGAGCTTCCTCCGAAGGGTGGCTGTATTCTCCCTTAGAAGAACTTTGTAAATTGAGAGGGATTCAGAGCCTGACCACTACTCCTCCACATCAAAAGGAACCAGATGAAGTGGCTTGGACATATGACTAGGATGCCTCCTAGGTACCTTGTAGGTGAGGTCGTCTGAGCATGTCCTGCTGGGAGGAGGCCCTGTAGCGGATCCACGATACACTCGAGAGATTACATCTCTTGGCTGGTGTGGGGAGTGGAAGGTCTTGGCATAGAGTGTGTGCCCTGAGACTTGAGCCCAGATAAGAAAATTGATGGTGGATGGATGTTATGTTTAGAGTGAACAAACAACAATCGATTACGGGTATGACTATCTTGGTATTGACAAGTTTCTGCCATATGACAATGTGCTGTCAGTGTCCTCAACACTTAGATCCACCCCTCGCTGTTGATGCCCTGATTTAAAGTATTCAAGATGACCATGGCCAAAATGCCAAACTCAATCCAACAGGTGACAACATTGTGGCTATGTCCGTTTTTACATAGAGCTCATGGTTTCATAACCCATATATACTGCAAATAACAAGTCAAGAGAGTTATAGACAAGCCTGGTCTAAGCCTTAATAATAGTTATATACAAAAGCAGTTAACAGGAATTTCCTGAGAAAGTTATTATTCTGTTTCTCACTTTTCTCTCACTGCAAGAGTGTAAACTTCTCCAGAGTTTAAAAAAAGTAGTCAAGAGTTAAGCATCTGCTATTAATTAAAACAAAAAGTCAGGCATTCCAGAGGAACCGCAGTAAGCCACCCCAGACTGCCCACCCACTCTTATCTCTATCTTTTTTCTTTTTCTTTTTACATTTCCTCAACTCCAAAAATACTAAATTGGCTTGTTGTCTGAGCCAAGCCTGAAGAGAAGCATAGTAGGCCATTCCAGGGAGGTGTTGCACTGATGAAAAAGCATCAGGGACATGCCAGGTGTGTGTATCCATTCTCCCAGAAGACTTTGCTATTCTTCTGTCTCTTTAATAGTCACTTTAGCCCCTTCCTTTCACTTCTCTCACGCACAAACACACTTCTTCACCACAGAAACATCGACTAGAAGGGAAGAAATGAGGAGTCGGAGGATAAAAAACAAAGCAAGGAGAGAGGGTGGCGGGGTGTGGAGGGGCTTTGAGTAAAGAGTGGGAAAAGAGAGCCCAAAAAACGAACAGTCAGAGGAACATGGAAAATCCCTGGTTCCCATGCCAAGAATTCGGTGCAGTGAAAACACACACACACACACACACACACACACACACACACACACACACACACACACACACACACACACACACACACACACACACACAGTGTATCTGAAAGCCTGCTGGGAGCTCAATGTAAAAGGTGGTGATAAAAATGATCAGTTTGGTTTCTAGAGAACAGAGTTCAGGAAAAATCCCTGATCTTTTGCCTCTGTTACTTGTGACATAGTAACTTTTTTGATTTAGAAATTATGAAATTAAAAATTTAATGAGTGAAAATAAGAAAGAAAAGAGACTATACGTTATCTACATGGCAGGAGGCAGAATGCAAAGATTTCACATGACACAAACTATTTGTTTTCCTGTTATTTTGCCTTCTTGGGAAAACTTTGACCTTTTCTAAAACCTTGATATTTTTGGTACCAGTCCCTTTTTTGCCAGCTTAATCCTTTTCAAGTTACCTACTTAAAATGTATAGCTGCAAATGGATCTTCATGTGTAATTTAAATAGCCATTTTAAACCAAGCTGGATTTAAAGGGATAACGTAATCATGAATAATTCAGTAAATACTTACTTTATGCTAGCCAGTCTTATTGCGGTTATGATAATGACCAGTTGCCGGCAGCCACATTACCGCTACAGTGCATGTCAACAGTTTTCCTTTCCCTGCCTGACGCTTGCAAGTGGCACAGCTGCTATCTATAGTCCATCTCTATTTTAAGACCATGCAGACAGGACGCAATGGAGCTCACACAAATCTTTATTTACCATGCAGCTCGAGGGAAAAAATGGCTATTCCACACTCGAGTCACACACAAAATAATTACTTGAGAGGCCGTTTTAGGAAGAACAGAGATCCTGGTTTAAGAGACCATGGAAATGCCCGAAGGCCTGGGAATCAACCGGGATATTCATGCCGAGAATGCGACCCTTGATCTGGAGAACAGAGAGTGCCAGGCAGGCTGGCTGAGAGTGAGGGTGGAGGACAGTTGGTTCACTGTGGAGCGGGCTTTTCTCCTTAAGTACAGCGACTATTTCTGTGCTCTTTTTCACTCTGGGATGAAAGAAAGTCAGCAAGATGAGCTCTACCTGAAAGGAGGAGTGCACGCAAGAGGTTTCCTCATTGCCCTTGCAGTCTGCAGGGGAGAGATTCCCACCATCAGTGAACCAGATGAGCTTGTCGAAGCGGTCGAGTGTGCTGCTTTTCTACAGGTTGAACATTTGGTCCAGCATCTTTGCGACATTATAGACTCGGACAACTGCCTTCTGCTTTACCATACAGCCTCCATATTTGGGGTGCACGCACTGTTTCACAATGCTGCACTCTTTCTTTGTGACGCCTTTGATGATCTCAAGGATGAAGCAGAACGTTCAATCCCTGAGGAGCTGCTGCAGTACTCTCAAACTTTGTCCCCTTCTTCTTTTATTGCTATAGGGACTCATTCTCCTTCACTGGAGCTGCTGCAAGACTCCTTCAGGGTCGTTTGCTACCTCGACGAAAAAGAGGGGCAGTGGAAGCATCTGACAGACCTACCAACTGCTTGCAGCACCTCCATGGCTGGAGTAGCAGTGGTTGACAATCGCTTATATATCGTTGGTGGGGTTTTTGGTTACAGTAAGGACACAGTGGACAGTAGCTTCTGCTACAACCCCGATTCAGGACTTTGGACTACTCTCCCAGGTCCCCAGCAACCCAGATATAATTTTACCCTTCTTGGGCACGAGGGTCAGCTCTACGCCATTGGTGGAGAGTCCCAAAAGAATATAATTTCCACAGCAGAGAGGTATGATGTTGTAAAAGGAGAGTGGACATTTATACAGCATGCGCCACGACCCGTAGCATCTGCAGCTTGTGCTGTCGCTAGACGACGGATATTTATTTGCTTCTGGAAGCCACCAGATACCACAGACATCTATGAATATGTACCTGTGAATGATGAGTGGAAGCTTGCTACCACACTGATCAGACCTCAGAGCTATGGCCACTGTATGGTAGCTCACAAGGACAATTTGTATGTGATGCGCAATGGGCCTTGTGACGACTTTCTTCGCTGTCTAATGGATTGTTATAATATCACAACAGGCCAGTGGACAGCTATGCATGGGCATTACATCAACAGCAAGGGAGCTCTGTTCACCGCAATGATCAGGGGGGATTCTGCGTTCACAGTGAAACACATGTTAACTCTTGTGTATACCATCACTGAAAATGGATGGAAGCCCCGTAAGCAGATGAACGGATTTCCAAAGAGTGGTTCACTGTGGACATGTTTACTCAGGCTTCCCAAGACGGGGCCAGTTATACCACGGCTGGATGCAGAAGGCAAGGAAGGAGAAATGCCTCTGTCAGACCTGTCTGAGGCATATCTGGAAGCTATACAGCACTTGTGAAATTATTGTACAACTGAAAAGTAAAGCGTTTTTTGAGTTTTTAAATGACAAAATAACTCCTCGAAAATACTGCTGCTAAATAATTCTGAAGGCTCCAAATGGACAAAAATTTACTTTATTTCAATGCATCCAATTCACATGCACTCTCACACACATGCTGACAAGCACTTGCACTGATTAACAA
The DNA here is from genome assembly GCF_051167445.1 of Perissodus microlepis. Lineage (NCBI taxonomy): Eukaryota > Metazoa > Chordata > Actinopteri > Cichliformes > Cichlidae > Perissodus > Perissodus microlepis. The sequence goes on from NC_140468.1 coordinate 13,936,298, forward strand.
CAGCTGCTACTGCAGTTTATAGTAGGGAGGCCACTGTGCGTGTGTGTAAAGTTCAAAGGCACTGACGGGATGTTCTAAACCTTTTTCCTGAAGTCACACTGGGCCAATTCAGAAGCCACTGGTCTCCTAGTCAACATGAAACACAGTGTAGTTCCCTCTCACACACTCCTGAACAATCACCTCTCCAGTCTTGTAGCCCCATGGGTTGTTAAATACCTGCTTCTGTGGGAGAACACATTTCACGAAGCCTGGGCTTGCAACTCTGATGGTTGAGGGGAATGATTTTGGCTTGCATGACCACAGACGTTATTTGTGTCATTATATTAAAACTGCTGCAGCTGGGTTTCAATATCTGACAACAACCCATTAACTTACAGTACTTTTTACTGTAAGTTACAGTACTGTTTTTAGCACTACGCTTCTTAGTGATAGCAGTGCACATACTGTAACACAAGACCAAAATGCTGTCGGTTACATATCAATTTGGAATTTGTCTTCTGGCTTCTTTGGTAAACAGTAGGATATCTTGATCACCACTGATTTGTTCCATCTACTATATTACTTCAGCCACTGACTTGGGTCAGTGCTATTAACATTCCCACAACCACAGTGACAGAGACCCAAATATTTGTGCTTTTTAAGCCAAATCATTCTGCATCATTCTTCTGTTACTCCAATTATGGAAAGAACTGGTCAACACTTACTGTTCTGGGGGTTGGCAGGTCGGGAAGGTTCTTTTGTGGGACGGGGACACGTTTTGCTGCTTTTCCATTGAGCAGGGCATCTAATCTGTCATCTTGGTAACATAAGCAGAGAGTGGAAGGTCAGTATATACCAGGCATTTTGCATTTAAATTCATTTCCATAGCATACCAGAACATTTCAGGATAAATGAATAGCTGTCATCTTGCAAGTATAAATTCCACATATCCAACTATCTCGGTTAAATATTAATGCAGTGGTATCCCCAACTAACACAATGATATAATCTTCATATCTATATCTATATATATAGATATATATATATATAGCTTTTCAAACCTTGCAATCAACCTGTTCATAACTGGGCTTTGAAAGTGCAAATTTAGGATACTTGTTTGTTCCTGCTGAAAGCCATGTTCTGTTAAGCTAATCCAGAGGTTCCAAAACTGTGAGCTGAGGCAAGTTAAAAATAAACATGCAAGAGTTTGCTGATGCTATCATGTTACCCATTATTTGTGTAAGATTCAAAATATTTCCTTTAATAAAGTTAATTATTGATAAAAATGGTACGATGTAGGGCTTGAGTTAATACTTTGCCTCTGAACGGGCATGCTAGAAAGAGTGTTGGCTATGTTAGCTATGCTAGCATTTAGCATGCAGATACGGAGTGATAACATCATATACAGTATGATAACAAACCTCTACACTGTCTTTAACCAAACTCCCCCAAATGTTAAAATACTAACAGTGGTATGGCCACTTGTGGTGTCAAGCATTAAGTCATCATTTTGTCTTTTTTTTCCTTTGTTTTATCATGCTAACCTAAACCATTTAGGATGATATCAGTAGGTCATTTTGATTCATGCATTTATCTTTTTTCTAATATTGTAAGATCTTTACCTTACCATATAAACCATCTTAAGGCAACTGTTTTTGTGAATTGGGGGTGTATATTTAATATTAATATGAGGCCTAATGAGCGTGACAAAATGGCACAGCAATTTTCTCTTTAAGATTTTCTTCAGTGTCTTATATTTTTTTGGTCTCAAACGTGACCTTAAGAGAACATCCTTAAGCCAACTAGAGTTCATATATGTGTTATAAAAATTCCCTGTCTGTACCTTTGCTCTATACCTTTTTGTATCATTACAAGAATAGAAATACGCTGATATGAACTGCAGTAAAAGCACTGCATTACCACAGGCTGCACGTGTACTATCACGTACACGTAAGATAATTGAACCAGACTGCCTGTCGTTGTATGAGCAATGCTTTACAGTAAAAGAAAAGGTAAATAAATAAATAATGTAGCTCATCCTATTTTAACAAACAAATAAAGTTCACTCCGAGTGTATTTCATCCCCCCCCCTCACATGAGTTTCTGTGGTAGACAGCGTGTGGCTTTGTAAGCATTGCTGCTGAAAATATGTGTTAACTCTAGTGCTCATTCAAACCACATTCTTTATCACTGTCCAAACAAAACAGGTCAGTCTCAGATGTTGAGGTTCTGCGAAGAAACAGACAGGAAATGGTGGGCGAGTGCTGAGGAGCTGAAGGGGCCACAGCTTGCAGCGGCTTATCATGTCTGTTCAGTTGAAAGTAAACTGAGCATGAGATGGAAATAGTGTAACAACTATGCGCCATCTGACCTTCATGGATAAACGCAACATCACATTAAGCCCTTTAAAAAAAAAAGGGGAAAAAAAGGTGTTTTCTTTGTTTCACATTCAGAAAAATTAACTCTGAAATGAAGTCATCATAACAGGATTATGTAAGTACAGTAGGTAATTTGTAAGCAATATGAATATTAGCTACACTAACGATACATGACGAGCTTTTGCCAGAAACCTTTTATGTTTAGATTGGCAACCTGTTTTGTCGTTTGTCCTGATAAAAAATAAGCGGAAGAGAATGGATAGACGGATGGATGGAATAATCCAAGAATAGATGGATGAAACCTAAAGAATGACAAGGAAATGTGAAAATGTGACTCTTCAATGCCTAAATGAAATAACAGTAATACCGTTCTAACTACAAGACATTCAACTCTGTGAGGTTGCAAACTTTGCATTGATCTAAATTTGTTCGCATGCAAAAAATCTACCTAGTTTACCATCTTAGTCAGCAGTTCTTTGGTTTTTACTGGCATGCAACACCGTGTACTGCTGATGTAATGCCAATGAATGGTGGGTGAGTTTGGCTGGTATGTGGTCGGAAAACAAAGAATAAGATTAACTGAAACAGATGCCATCAATTATGAGAATTGATATTCATTCTTTTTTCAAAGTATTGAGCTTCATGTCAAATAGATTTTTACACCTGTTAGTATAGTAATTTAAAAAAAAAGAACCTGCTGGAAAAGTCAGCAGTGGCTAATAATTATTGGGATTATTGAGCACAAAATTTTATGAAAGATTTCAGTTTTGTATGTGACATTTGACTTAATTAGCTGAGCTTGACTCAAACATTGTTATAAAACTATGTCAGTAATTCCGTGTTAAGCCCTTCGTTTATTAGCCCTAATTTTCAACAGAATAACATCTTTAAATATTATTGTTTGAAGCCTGTAGTTTTTAGGCGTATACGAGACAATTCAGCACAAAGAGTCTGTGTATGAAATATAATTAGTTTGCTGTTGTTGAAGTTGTAAAATTAGTAATTTGTGGGTGTTTTCTTGTGCTAATCCAAATGTATGCAGTTGGTTTTTTGACAGCTTTATTGACGTAAAAATTTTGCGTTGTGGATTACAATTCAGTGCAGTGAAGGATCAGCTTGTTCCATAATCCAGTTTGCACAGTGCTTAACTGAACAAACCAGAAATCGAGAGCACAAGAAATTTACATTGTGCATAATTTATCAAGATATTTGAGTGGACATAGCAGTTTTTAGCAACCAAAATTTATTTAACTCATTTGTTATCTATTAACTCATATTACTGTTATATTATTCTTTCACTTTCCTGGTTCACTACGTGCAGAATTATGTAATACAATATGGTAAAGTAAGCCAAACAGCCTGGTAAGACTATGAAGTCATTAAAAAATTATGGTGCTAATAAGCAGATCAGTCTGAACAGTGATATAAGCAATTTCATCAACAATTCATAGCAGCCAAATATCAAATTCATTTAAAGGCATTATTTGAAAACTATTTCATGACTAAACATGACGGCTAGCATAATTGGAGACTGAAAACACCATTGCCTATTTTATTGTTCGTATAAAATACATTATGGACAGATGCGGCCAAGGCAGAATGGGATTGAATATCTGCTTTAATATATTTTAGGCGAGTGTTGATTCATTTATGCACAAAGAGAAAATGTACACCTCAACAATTGAGTTTCAATGTGCAAGCTGGAATGTGGAACAAGCCGGTGCTTCGGTGCGCTTAACAGTTTACACGTTTTCATTCAATCTGCCATCAAACATTTACATTTGCATTTCTTATTATACAATTTTCAAAGCTATACTTACATACATACATACAAGAACCACTAAGTCATTTTCAAAGTTCAAAGAGCAACATTTAAAACTCACACCTTTACCATTTTTTTCTTTTCCAGGAACGACTTTGTTCATGTAGATATACTCCTCATCAGCACCTGTAAACAGAGACAGCAGAACGTGATTAACTGCTGACAGCAGTGCACTTTTGCATAGATGTTTTTGCTCTGTGGTTAGCTACCACAAACACCTTTCTTGAATTTAAGCAAACCTTACAAAACAACAAACACAAATGCCAAGAAAATATGAGCTTATGCACAGGTATTTTTGTCTTTTTTACTGTTTAACGCTTGCTTTGAATTCCCAAAGTTGATTTTTTTGATTTGGTTGAATATATTCACAGTGTGACTTAACTGCAAACAATAACACGGAAAAAATGCATATTTTGCTTTCCCTTGAGACAGCTGATGGGAAAATCTGATTCCACCTTGGTGCAAAACAAACTTCCATCGTGCTTGTCAAAAAGAAGTCCAGGATAAAAGGGAAACTTCACCCAAACAAGTAGTCCATTGTGCACATAGATAGGGCCACTATTCACACCCACTCTTACCGTGGCAAGCATTCATCAGGCATTAGTCAGAGTACTCCTTGCCTGCACAGATACAGCACTGTGTCACGTCTGTAGTGGAAGTTTTACATTGCTTTTTAATATACAAGGCAACTCCTGAACTTAATCCACATGTTCATAACAATCATGCATTCACAAAAACTTTACATTTGACTCTAAAAGTGATCCAGTTTCTGTTTCTTTTGCATGGTTAGAGGAGCTGATCATAACCAGACTAAGGAACTAAAGGATGAACTTGACTTCACTTGCACTCAACTCTTCAGGCAAAAAGTGGAGATGATGAAACCTTCTGACATACATCAATGCTAGAGTCAGCGAGGAAAGGACTACAGCTGGAGTCATGTCACTCTCAACATGGTGGAGTAATTACAAGCTGGTGAGGACATCGCCATAACATTGCCACATAAACAGTCTGAACGAAGGCCTTTTCTTGAACAATAAACACAGAGGTTGTGGCTACGAAGGCTCCAGTTGGTTACTGTAACCTGTTATGGGAATTTGTTCCGGAGCTGCAGCACAGTTTTTCACTGGAATTAAATATTTTAGCTGACTTAGATTAGAGGAAATCAAACAAAACTCTAACCTTGGGTGATACTGCGGAGAAGGGCTTCTCCTTTGAAATAGATATCATGAGGTGAAACCAAACAGCAGCAGCATAAAATGATGTTTTGCCTGTACAGTGAAAACAGATTTTCGGGGAACAAAGTTGAAATGCTATTTATAAATTGCTGCTCAGAGGAAGTGAGCATCCCCAGAGGATAAATGCAGCTTCGGAAAAATGATACAGCTTGGAGCCAGAAGAGGAAGTACGGAGAGACGAGTCCAAGACCTGAACATGGAAAAGCTTGACTGCTGGTGTGTGTTAGTGAACAGTGTGAGAGCTCTCTGAGAAAAACAGGGCGAAAGAGAGTTGACTTTTAAAATCCAGAAGTGAGAAGGTGACAGCAAATGACAAAAATGGCAAAGAATCGGGTCATTACAAAAACCAAACAAACAACCAAACAAAAAGTCATTATCATATTTGTGTCAAACTATTTTTGAGGTAGCGGTAGCATGTCATTAATTAGTTGCTTCAAAGATTAAGTAGCTAGCATAGAGCACCATAAATCACATCAGCCCACCAGCAGTTGCAAGAAAAATAAACTCATCTGAAGCTGTTTAAAAAGTTAACAAGCTGTACAAGACTCCAGGTTTTTTTTTTTAGCTTGATTATAAACTGAAAATTGTAAAAAATTGCATGAAGCAAATAATTTTGCAACAGAGGGAGGAATGTAGTAAAAAAAAAAAAAAAAGAGCAATCCTGCAGGCACAATGTGGCTTTAGCTACCAAAATTGTGATAAAGTGATGTTTTTGCAAAGCTTGCAGGGATATGATTATGAAAGGTTAGTAAGAGCTCAAAATAACAAAATAAAACCAGAGTAGGTGGTTTAATAACTTCTCCTAGGCCAGTTTCACTTAAGTGTGGGAAATGCAGGGAATGACCACATGTTACATAAGATACTTTGTTGGATGGCAGATTAACTGCCAGCCGGTCCATGCAGCTTTTGAATGAATTCAAACATTTGTGGTTAACCTTCAACCAGTGTTACAGTTTCAGATGCAAAAATCAAGAGAACAGTTTAAAGGTTTGTGACAAATTATTCTACTGAAATTAACCTTTTTTAAAAAAAAATAATTAAAAACCTAATAATGCACCAAAAAACAAAACAAACCACTGCAACATTGTTGTAAGTGGATTTATGCATACTAATAGGCTAACTAGAAACACTTCCACAGCAACTTTAAAGTGAACCTTTCATACTTTTTAATTATTTCCTTTCACACACTTATGGTACAAAGAACATACACCCTCTATCAAGTTTTAACATAAAATCTAGACCCTAACATCAGGTCTTAAAATAAGCTCAGATGAATAATAAAACATGACACATCATAGTGTGTCATTATTTATTTACTATAAGAAAAACTAAACCAAATTGCTGAAGCAGTGTGTGAAAAACTAAGCACATCCCATGATTTAATATGTTGTAGAACCACCAATAATGACGTGCTTATCAGTCTTTCACATCATTAAAGAGGAATTTTGAACTACTCTTCTTTAAAACACTGGTTCACTTCATTGAGGTTTCTAGGCATTCATTTATGCACAGCTCTCTTACTTTGACTGCATCATTGCAACACTTTGATTCTTTTCTTTTTCAGTCATTCTGTTGTAGATTTACTCTTGTCCTTGGAATAATTTTTCTATTGCATGATCCAATTTCAGGCAAGCTGGTCGTACAGATGGCCTCGCATTGGACTCTAGAATACTTTGGAGCTCACGGTTGACCCAGTGATGCAAGGTTCACAGGTCCTATAGCTGGAAAACCAACCTGAATCATTAACGTCCACCACCGTGCTTGACACTTGGTAATGATGACCTTGACACTAGGTGTTTGTGCTGATATGCTGGGTTTGATTTTTCCAACCGTGGTGCTGTGCACAATGGCCAAACATATTCACTTTGGTCTTGTCTGTCTAAAGGACATTGTTTCAGAAGTCTTGTGGTTTGTTCAGATGCAACTTTGCAAACCGAAGCCATGCTCTTTTTAGAGAGAAGAGGCTTTCTCTTGGCAACTCTTCCAAAGAAGCCATACTTGTACAGTCTTTTTCTATTTGTACTGTCACAAACTTTAACATTAACCATGCTAACTGAGGTCTGTAGAGTTTCTTGGGTTTTTTGTAGAATTTTATTAGCTTGGGGTCCGACCACTAAAATGCCAAAACTTGATAAAAGTGCTCACACTTGCAGATAATCAGTTAATTAAAGTGTGTTTGATTAACAACACCTTGCTGCTACTTAATTCCTATCAAAGCAGTTAGGCTGTGCTTAGCTGTTTTAATGTGTTTTGGCTTATTTTTGTTAAAGATAATGACACAGTGTGATATATATGATGATTTTAGTTCATCTAGAGTTTGACCTAATTTTAGAACTTTATTTTTACCAACACTGCACATCTACAGTTGCTCGTGGTAGTGTTAAACATGACTAAATGTAACCACTGTTAGACTTGTTTAGGTCATTTCTCACTTCAAATGTTACATGTAACATGTTTGCAGTAATTCTACTGTGAGTCAGCTAATTCTGCGGTTATTTAGACTTCACAGTATATCTAACCTCTTAATTACATACCGGGCAGAATAATTTTCTCTTCCTCTCATGAAATTTTCCTAAGGAAGTTATTATATTGTAGTTAAGTAACTGTATGTCTATGACTTGTTTGCACGCTTTCACTTCTTGATTTGTTATTTTTTAATCAAACATATCAAACTGGTTTAAACTTTCCCCATAAAATATCCATGAAAATTAGTTCCTGAATAAATATGAAGTGAGAATTTGGTCATGCGGTTTCAGATTTGTATTTCTGTCTTCATCTGCTTTAAGTTTGAAGTTGTTTGGGCCAACATGTTAGAATATAGACAGATGTTATTTTATTATTACCACTCACAGTTTTCTGACTTGTCTGGCACATATAAGTTAAACTCTAAGCAAGTAGGACAGTTTTTAAAAAAAACTGTAGCTGGTTGCCTTGACCATGTCTACAAGCCTGAATGCACTGAGCTACAGCCGTGTGATTGGCTGATTAGATATTGCCATTAACAAGTAGAAATTGTGTACCTAATGAAGTCGCTGTTGAGTGTATATCAACTGTACTTTGAAAAGACGGGTGAATAATGGTCCACTGTTTCTGAAAAAGTGCTCTTACCAGTCGAAGCCCTGTAGGACTGGAGGAGATCAGACAGCAAACCCTTCTGGACGGTGGCGTTCCCACTCAGCGTCTCCTTGTCCAAGATGACCAAGAAGCGGTGGAGCTCCATCAGGAGCTGGTCCAGCACTGGAAGCACAGACAGACAAGAGGGGCTCAGATTTACAGGGGTATAAAAATTCCTTTAAATTTTATTACACTTTTCTTGGCAAGAAAATATTTAGAAGCATTAAGACAATAGCTTAAGACCAGGACTGTCAAAGTTCCCATCATCAAGAAAAGCAAGAGTCATGAGGGAAAACAAAGCCTGTAATCTTTCCAGACAGCCATTATCAGAATATTATGCTTTAATTTATGGCAGAGAACTTGTTCAACTTAGGGATTTGTCTTTTAACACTGATTTCAGTTCTTAGTTTAGCAGCTATTCCTTTCCCACTGACTTCCTTTTGTTCCTCAAGTTGTTTGCTGGTTGCCAGCATTTTGCATGGGAGAGACTCCTCTGAGGTTTTTCACTGGCAACAGCTGATAACCACTCAGACTTCATTTCTTATTCTCATTCCTCTCATCGAGCTGTTATTGACAGTTGCAAGTCCGTTTGAGGTTGTTTTGGGAGTTTAGCTAAAGGTCAAGCTCAGAGTAGGGAGGAGCCTAGGCTGGTGTCGGCGGGGCCAGTGTGTCTGGGTGCAGCCCACACACATCCTTCAGGGGTCAGCGCTGAGCTCAGAGTCCTCTCTGCTGTGTGGGGAGCTCTTTGTGTTTTCCTTCACTGTCTCTTGGCCTCATGAATAGGCCCCTTGCTACAGTGGGCCTCAGTGTGTGAGCACTTCAAGAGAAGAGACGGGGGAGGAAATAAAGAAGAAAGACCTTTTTTTTTAAAGAGAAGGTGGGGCAGGTAGTGGTGGTTGGGGGATAGCGATGCGTAATTATTGCTGACATTTTTTTTTTTTTTGAAGAACTGCATACTTTCTGTTAATTTTCTAGAAAATGATTAATTAATCCATTTTACATGAATTGCAAGCACATATAGCTTTATTAAGTCGGAGCATATTCTGATGTTTGACCATCAAATTCATCCGCTCCACTGAGCTGACTGTTGGCCCAATGGCTGATGAAAAATGATGATTAGCCAATGAGTGCCAGAGGCGGGATTAACACTACTTTTAAGTTGCTTTGAAGATGTGGACTAACATTAGAGTTGTGTGATACTTATTTACTTGGTATCAAGCTGGCAGCATGTCAGTACATTGCCAATACAGATATTATATTATACCTATAAATGTAAAATATAAAAATGTAAACCTATTCTGAACGAATTTTAATGACCACTAAATTACTGTGATTTTTACTTTCCAAAAAAAGTTAACACAACATAACACATCTTTCACTTTTTCATGTACTTTGCAACATTTTTTTTAGACCATGAGTGTAAATATGCTTGTCTCTAACTTTGGGTCAGCTCTGTTTTTTAAACGTGCTATAGGCTATAAATGAAAGACGTGACAGTCAACACAAAAAGTTTTAAAAAATTTTAACGTTGCATGATTGGGGTATATGTTTGAATTTCCAAAGTATAGATCCTATTGTGCTAGAATCAGTCTGATACCAATTGGTATCAATACCATTGATATTTGGATCGATCCGCCCACCTCTACATTAAGCACTCCTGAGGCATGGGTACTAAATAATAATGGACGAACACACTGAGCTGTTTTGACTTTGCACTGCCCCACTCTTAAAATGAGATAAGATTCAAGTTGATACATGGATATTGTGACTGGTTAGGGAAAATCAAATCTTCTTCCTCAGGAATCCGTTCGAGTGGACATAATGTTAGACTAAAAATGGAAACTGAGTTTTCAAGTTGGCACTCCTGCCTGGTACCCAAGGGCAGACTTTAAAATTGTCATGAAACTGAATCTATTCTTTCCTGTTCATGGACATAAACAGTACTTCTCCAAACTGAAAGGGAAACAAAATGTGCCTCAGGAGGCAGGAAGTGGCAGAAAAACAGTTCTAATCCCACACAGGACCACTGTGACTTTCCTTGGTATTAATTTTACACTTGAAGATGACCTTACATTCATCATTTAACATACAATTTCACTCACATCTAATACCGTTCAACAAGGATCATGTGTTAAAATACAGTATATGTATATATATATATGTGTGTGTGTTGCAGGTGAGAAACATCATTCCAACTGAAATAGATTTGCTTTCATTAAGACTGGCCCGTACATTAACAGATACACACTGCTGTAAATGAAAAACTGGTAAGAAAAAAACGAAAACAAAACCACCAATATTGTGTCAAAATCATCTGACCCTGCTTAAAACCTCAACTCTGCCCCACATAAAATGACAGTAAGTTGCCTTTTTTGTTGTTTATTCTCTATTAAAACTGTCAGCTCTCATTTTTTAATGGCTCCTTCCGGCTCAAACTGATTACTTAGTGGTATGTGTCAGCAATCTATTGAGTGCAATCATTCCTTCTGCTCTGTTTGCTACTCTCCCACACATGGCTAAACTTTTGAAAAAGGGGGGGACATTTTGCAGCGTAAGGTATCAGGCCCGGGTAAGTTTTGCCTTTCGGAAACGGCAAGAAGCTTTCCAAAAGCTACAGCACGCTAGGTTGTTTTTTGATGACTCTAACTCAAGCTGAGTCAACTTCTGCTGAGAGGCACCACGGAAAACATCACTGTATTGGACACATATAGACACACACATACACTGCTCTTTGTCTCAAAGCATTAGAGAAATGATTTAAACCACAGTCATTACAATTCTCAGTGTTTAGCTACTGATGTATGCCTGGTGAATATGAATCTAAACATTTTTCCTGCTCCTTCTTCTTGTGTGTTTGCAGAGATTGACTCAGATGGCCTTTTGGATTGGGGACCCTGGGAAACAAAGTCAGCTGACAGGACAGGGAGGTCTGCAGCAGCCTGTCTCTGTGGGTTTTGGGTTGGCCAGACGCCCACTAAACATCCAGTTAGGGTCTGCAGCCTCCACAGTATAAACAATTCACTTCTGCAGAATAGCCAAAAGGAATCTGAATCAGAGAGGAATACTACTACTACAGTGATTTGTAACTGCTGCAGTTAAAACAGAGTAAACAGGGTACATAAGAATGAACTTGCTTTGCTTGAATTAAAACTTTCCAAACACCTACGCGATGTGATCTTGGATTTTCTCTTCCCCCTGCCTGATTTTGGACTTCCAGATTTGTGTTATGAACACAGTACATGACCATTTTTTGTCTGACTTCTCCCACACTACGCTTATCAAACACTTTACTGTGTTTGATAAGCACTCTTGTGCATTGTCAGGCAAATAATTATCTATTTGCAGTGACGGTAAAGTTTCATAAAAGGTTTCCTGCAATCATTGGCTAAAGCTTTTTACATTATCCTGACTGTCAATAAAGAAGGTTTATTTTTTTATTTTAAAGCAAATATTAACAAAAAATATCTTCCTTTTTTAAAGAGCCATCCAAAATTATGAATTGTTTTGCTGTATGTGCAGTTATGCCTATGTTTTTTTTTCTTTTAGACAGCCACTGTGAACTGGTCTTAACCTTTCGTCTTCTGGTTAGGCAGGTTTCACTAAGTTTAACTAAAGATAAACAAACAAAACATTGAGACAGTATAGTGTCTCTGCTCTGCAAAAACTACCTAAAATGTTAGTTTAGCTTGTTAGAAATAGAAAAAAGCACAAGCTTAGGACTTTTTATTTCAGAAGTCTGGCAGATTGAGGAAGCTTGAGGTCCTGCATCAACTCTGACAGACCGCATTTAATTTTCTTAAATTAACAAAGCACACGTGGAATCTCATTTTAGCTGCTTTGAGGCTAAATCGAGTTGTTGATGCATTTTTCACATACACTTAGAGGATTAGGCTTAGAAAATATGCTGCGCTAATGTAATTTGACAAGAATCTAATTGGCCTTGCCTTCAAGTGTGGTCTCATGAGTATGATCTGCAAGAGTAATGAGTGCTTCAAACAAGACTCCGATCCAAAGGAGAGGTTGGCATTTTGCTTGAATGTTGAACAGTCACATGTGTTCAAACATTCTTTTGCCATCTCTTTCTTTTCTTTTTTCAAATGTGTGTTTTCTCCTCTCTTTTTCTCGTATCCAAATCAAACTCGCCCCGTTTAAAAGTTTCTTTTCATCTGTACATCATCTCCCTCCCATCTGCCCTACTTTTAAAACAACTCTTAGCATACCAATTTATGCTCCAGGAAATATCCTGGGCTCCACTGATGCAATATTTGTGCTGCTTCCAAGCATGTTTATGATGACTTTGATCAGCGGTGAATAATATCAACAGTGGCGGAGAGTTAAAGAAAACATAAACAAGTCGAAATGCGAAATTATCATTTTTGCTTCAGATTGATGATGCAACCGCGGCCGTTTCAGTGCAACCCGGGTATTCCTGCTTGTTCAGCTTGGAGCTGCTGGTAAAGGTCTGTTTGGGACACTTCCTTTAGTCTCTGAATCACAGTCATATTTTTGGGATGTGGTGCAGATGTTGAAAATAGTTGCAGATGTGCTTGCTTTGCTTTTCTCGAGTCTAAAATGTGCTATTGGACTTTTATATAACAGATTCTGACTGTGAAGATCTTTCCTTATATCTGTTCATTTATGCACCTGTTTAACTCAAGTACGGTTGTGAAAAAACAAACAAACTACACCATGTGTGAAAAATAACTGCACCTTTGCTGCATCAACAGGAAGGCACAGCAGTAGGGTCAGTAGCAGCCTGCTAGAGTGCTAAATGCACTTGAGTAATTGATCATTTGATTAATTGAAGTTTGCTATATAAGCACAGGCAGAGCAGGTTATCGGAAGGTTGGTGGTTGGAGCTGTTTGCTCCATGCTGCATGCCAAAGTATCCTTGGGCAAGATGTTAATCCAAAGTTGCTCTCCAATGCTTCCTTTGGAGTGTGAATCTGTCTGAATGTTAGACAGAATGCACTTAAGCATAGAAAAAAAAGATCTTTTATGAATTGCTGTGAATGGATAACTTTGTATATAAGTGTTGTGTAACTTTGAGTGCTCAGGTAGAGACGAAAAGCACTACATAAAAACCAGTCCATCTACCATCCGCAGGACTGGACATCCCAGCAAACTCAGTCCAAGGTCAGACCAAGATATGTTCAAAGAAACTAGAAAAAAACCCAAATTTACTCTCAGTCAGCAGGATAAAGTTCATAACAGTGCATTAGAAGAAGACTGAACAAGTAGACACCAGAACGTTGTTTCTGTTTATCTGGATGTAGCGTGTTCAGTGGGAGAAACGTTTCATCGCTCATCCCAGTGACTTCTTCAGTCTAAGCTGAACAAGCACGGTTTATATTTGCACAGTTGCAACAGACCAAGCATTTCAGCACAGACACCTCATACAACTGACGAACACTGTGGTGGAGGTGCGATGAGCTTGTTTTGCACCCACAGGACCTACCTTTGCATCCACCTTGCATTCACTGAGTTAACAATGAACTCCTCTGTATACCAAAGTATTCTAGAGTCAAATGTGAGGCCATCTATCCAACAGCTACGACTGGGCTCGAATGACATAATGCAACATGGAAGTGCAATGGCCCGCTAAAGGCTACCCTGGCCCAGTTAAAATGTGGCAGGAGCATAAGCGAGGTGTGCACCAACAAATACGCACAAACTTTAATGAACTGAAGCAATGCTGGAAAGAAGAGTGAGGCACATTCCTCCTCAAGATGCGAGAGACTGATAGCATCACACAGAAAAGGGCTCAAGTTCAACAGTGTAATATGTCATGTGTTGTTTTTCATTTGAGTTTGTATTTACTAGACTACAGAATGTTCTGATGCATAAAACCTTAGAAGTGAAAGAGGGTGTGCTTTCTTTTTTCCACATGAGTCTATCTCACCCAGCGTTTACTCATCCATTTACCACACCATTAGATTTGAAATCCAGAGGTGTATCTTGTTTATCTGATTTGTTTTTAAGATCACAACGTATTTAGCAGGAAGAAGAGTCTCACCACAGCAGGTGTGACCGTTTCTCCCGACATATTTTATGACTCACACTCACACTAAGCACTCTACTAATGACATGTCACAATCTAAAACTGATTAAAAATAAAATAAATCCATGTTCAACAAGTTCAGTAAGCCAAACAGTGATTTCTTGCTTGTTACTGGAATGAACGATCAATCAACCAATCAAGACTTGATCTCTATGAATTGGTAAACACAAACAGCAAAGAAGTTGAAGCCATGACAAACATGAATATATGACATTAAATATTACAGATATGAAAAAGAGCTTATAAACTTACATAAATCCATTTTAGAGGATCGCTCTATTTTGGAAAAAATCTAGTAAAAACTAATTTGCATGAAATGACACCAAACACCGGCTCTATGATCTGATTAGCCTTGTGACTGACACTTACAGAGCTACGACTCCCAAAAGGGAAGTGGTAGCAAGAAGGAGAATTGGAACCAGTGGCCAAAGTCACAGTAAAAATGTTTGGACTGTAATGTGCTTTTCGCCCTGTCACACACTTAAAAGTGCTTCTGCTCCAGTAAACACGAAAAAACGACTGAAGCGGAGCTGATTTGTATCAGGCGAAAAATGTGCACAACTGGAAAAAAAAACCCAAAAAACCAAAGAGCTGCGTGTGATTGATTTGTTCCAGACTGCTCTTTCTTTGGTGAGAGTGGCAGATAATTCACTGATGAATAAAGGATCAAACAACAATTTGATTGGTGTTTCATCCAAATTGGCAGGTGCAGGTTTTTTTTCTATGTGAAACATGCTGGGTTCAGCTGTTGGACAGAGACTGCGACCGACATGGCTGGATTAATCCAAGCTGTGTTTTGGTGTTATTTCCATAGAAACCACAGAAGAGAAAAAAGGAGTCGACTTGATGAATTCAGAAAAAAAAGGGGGCCGTAAATGTCTGATAGCAACACTGAAGGACAAAGAGAGAAATGAAAAGTTGTATTAACAAATCAGTGCCAACCTGAGGCACACAAAAATATGACTGGTGATATCTTACAGCCTTACTAGCCCTCCCTGAGATGCCTAATGGACTAGCACATGATAAATAAATGCATTTTTGGAACTTACAACCTTTTATTTACTCTTAGCTGTCACCTTGTCCCATGAAATAGATGCGTTAAGTATTCCCAGGTTAAAAGCAAGCCATCACAGGTCTATGCAGCGTACCATTATGCCAAAATGCCTTTGAATTTCAGCATAAAGACAATGTACAAAGAAGAAAGCTCACCTCTGAGAGCAAATATTGTTATCAGTGTTTTATCTGGACCACATATCTAAAAACAGGACGCCGAAAGAACACAAAAAGTCTTTGCACCTACATATAGCCACAACATAATAAGAACACACAAAGGAATAGCGAAGATCACCAGTGATTACAAGTTCCTACGTTAGCATGTAGCAGTGTTCAAAAACCACTGAGATGTGGGTTTTTTTTGTTTTTTCACATCCTAGTCACTTCCGTCACTGCTCATTGCACGGCGAGGCCATGGAGACCAGTAGTTGTGGGTTTTAATTCTGTGTAATGCAAAGCTAACTACCCAGAAGGACTGACTA
Source organism: Perissodus microlepis (assembly GCF_051167445.1). Taxonomy (NCBI): domain Eukaryota; kingdom Metazoa; phylum Chordata; class Actinopteri; order Cichliformes; family Cichlidae; genus Perissodus; species Perissodus microlepis. Next base: position 13,952,422 of record NC_140468.1, read on the forward strand.
CAGTAGCACTTTCAGGTCCAAGGACTTGTTTCAAAGTACTGAATGAGATGAAAGAAAAATACAAAAAAAACAAGCCTATTCATACCGAGCCTTGTTACTACAAGCTGGTCTTGTAGCGACATGTTTTGGTCGTCAGGCTCAACACATTTTACTACTTGTCACATATGTAAATTAAAATAATTTGGAAGCAACTGGATTTTGTTCAAAAAGTCTCTGTTTGGCTGTTCATCATCATAATTTCTATGAGACAGTTTTCTTCAGCAATGCAAAATATAAAACATGGCTCAATTTAAAGTGCTCCAAAAATAATCTGCAGCAGTCTCACTTTCTGATAAGGTGATAGAGGTTGAGAAAGAGTTTTGCAGAGGAATTGATACAAGTAAGGCTTAAGAGCGTTCAGCAGTCTTATTATAGCCAAGAGCCCAAATAGTCGATTGATTTGAACACTGCAGCATGTTGTTGCACTACACACACACACACACACACACACACACCTCTCTCTAAAAAAACAGGAACAGATCAGTGAAATCAGCTCCCAAGTCTTTGATAGAAACAAAAACCTGAAGTCATGACTGCTCACAATGGAGAACTATTTGTTTTGGTATTTTTTTCCTTTCGTTTTGGAGGATAAAAATAACAGCATGAACAAGGAAGGAGGAACAACCTGCAAAGAAACAGTGTCATATAATTAAGAAGGTAAAAGAGAGTGGGCACGGCATGGGCGAATGACAACATAAGACTCTGAGCTGAAGAAGAATTAGCACAAAGCTCACAAGGGCAAACTCTCCATGCTGACCCTCCCATTGAGGTGTTAAACTATAAGGATGCAAGAAGTTATAAAGAAGCCACTTATCAAGAGTCATTCCACTTTCTTTTTCAAGTGTCTCCTCTTTCATCTTCCCTCTGCCCCAACTATTGAATCTTGCCTTTATTCGAACCACGCTTCAACTTTCTCTACACTCTTTTCTTTTCTTTTTTTTTGGCGGTCTTTCTTTAGATCTGTGCCATCTCATTTATATTGAGGCTTACATCTGAGCCCTTGGAGAAATCAGGCAGTTTTTCACTGCTGAAGCATGCTAATGGCCTCTAAAAGCCCAAGTAAATCTTTGTTGATTTTAGGAAGGGGCCTTGCTCTGCTTTCACAATTTTGTCTTGATTAGGATTCAACGCAGGTTACAGTAGACAGTGCAGATAAACGCCAAAGCTGAAGAGTCGACTCGTCGGATTAAAGATGTGATGCTGCAAATTTGTGTCTGTGAGGCTGCGTATACATGAGATTCGGGGAGAAAATAAAAACGATGCAGAAATCTGGCTCATCGCTGAAGCTTAGTGTCTGAGTTGTTGGCTTAATTTGACATTTTTAATACTCCGGAATTTTAATAATGCTCAGAAATTATAATATAAAAAGAGACTAATGATTCAAAACACCATCTTCTAAGCTGCTCTAATCAACAGTGGATCCATTGAAGGGGTTGCTTCAAGTGCAAACCTAAAGATAAATCCGCCTAGACACTGCTGTCTCCCTCTCTTTGCTAAGCATGCAACAGTAGATGGGCCAAAGCATAGCTAGCTAATTAACAAATACCTAGCAAATAGGCTAAATTCAGCCTAGAATTACATTCTCCAGGCAGCCAGAAATTACATTAACTTTGTACCATAAGACTTGCTCCAAAACAAACTTTCTCCTTGCCTTTGGCCTTTCTCACAAACACACACAGAGATGAAATATCTGTCAGCCCCTGGGCCATAAGGCAGAGGAGGCTCAGTGAGGTTCCACGTCCCCTTCTTAATCCACCACCGCGCCTGCATCCTTCACTCAAACCCCCTCACTGCTTCCCCTCAAACGCTTTCCTCACACCGCCGTTCTCTGGTGTGATGTGTGTATGCATGTATGTATCACTTTGTGTGGCTTTTAAGTGAGTAGCGCTAAACTGATTAATTCAGAAAAAAAGACAAAGCTTTAAGAATGTGTCAAACTTCTTGACTCAATGATACAAAAAAAGTGACAGACTAGAAGTGGCAATTCCCAGTCTCAGTCCAGCCACATTAAAGTTTCTCCGCTTAGTTAAATATCCCACAGAAAGGCTGCCAAGAAGGCCTTCGTGGAGAGACTGTGCATATGAGTGTGTGATTACAAGTGTACCTTCTCCAACAAAAGTGTACCTGGTGAGAAGCAAACAAAGTACAGGTTGATCCAGAGCTGGATCCATAAACCAAAGACACGTTTGATGTGTTAAAAATGGGCGAGAGTGCGAGCCAGAGGGCAAAAAGAGCCAAACTCACACAGAACAGGAAGACCGCCTTTCTTTTCATCATTTTTATAGCCTCATCCAGCTTCCTGAATTACCCACACTTCACTCACTCCCCGTTGGCAAGTTCATCCCATGACACACATACGAGTGAACCAGGAGACCCCATGCCAGCTCTAATGGTCTACATCTAAGCAAGCTACTGCTGAGCTGATAGCAGGTCAAACCCACTAGACCCACTGACAGTTTCATATTGTTAAGCTGCGCTGAAAAGCACCTTAAATTGATTGGCATGATCTGTGCTGACAGACTGAGGAGCATGCTAATATGGAGATACCTGCTTAAAAAGACATTTAGGAGGGGATCGGTGCCTTTTGGATTTGTAAAACTGTTCAAAAAATAATATGTGAATTAAGGTCAATGAATTTTATTTATTTCCAACTCCATCCCTTCCTTTCATTTGATAAATTATGGGATTTTGAACTTGAAGATGTTTTCAAGGTTTGGCGTTTGTGGCACTGGAATAAAAAGTGTGCCATTACTGGCATACACAGATTAAGAAAAGTGAAAATAGCTTTTCAGCATTTAGTGGTTTGTGCACAGCGTCTTTCACTGCAGCCACACACAGCACACAAATACTTATGGTTAAAAATACATTAGATTTGGTCACTCCTGTGTTATACAAGCACTCGTTGTTGAATTGAGCAAAATGACCACAAATGATATTAATGGGTTCTCATGAGATTTGGTAAATGGGGGACTTCTTGACTAAACATTGCACCTGTTTGAACACCAATATGACTGTGCTGTGGGTCCAAATCCTACAGCTACCTGTGCCTTTAGGGGTGCCTTTGCTCCAGCTTGTAGAGGGCTCTCCACTAATTTCACCTAAATATTACTTCACTCGCATGGCAGCACATTCTTGTTTTACTGCAAACTTTTAAAACTTTTGAAAACTATGCTCCACCACTCCTCAGATCCATACAGTTTTAAACTGTGAGTCTTCTGCATAATCTTCTAAACCAACAATGTCCACAAGCACATCTTTCAGCATGCCTCCATTTTTCTTGCATATTCTTTTGGAACTGGTCACAGAGGCAGATCACGGCTGGAGAAGAAGACTGATGGCTGAGGCGAGAAAAGAAGCCGTCGCCTTTATGGGTGAAACGCAGCTGTGAAGAACTGGAAGCCAGGCATATGTAGCATATAGCTTTAGGCACAAATTGCTGGGATCCATATTAGCATGGAAGGCTAAATAAACAAGGGCATTAGGTGGAAGCCGTTGATTGACAAGGAAATGAAGATAATAAATACTGGAAAGGATCTTAGATGAAAATAAACATATGCTTCTATTCCCATTATGGGAACATTTAGTGGAATTACACTTTAATTATTTCTATAGTTCCACTTGTATATTATGAATGTATAATTTCTATGTCAAGCCAATACTATGAAAATATGAGGGTGTATAAGGACTTCATCCATTTATCAGCTGATAAAGACACAGTTAACAAGACATCTGGTATCAGTAAGTAATCTGTGAAAAAAGAGGACTGTAGAACTATTTCAACCGCTCTGATTATTTAATATTTTGTGGGCTAAAACACCAGCATGAGGGTTTTAATTAGGTGCAGGGCAAAGCGAGCTCAGGGCCAATGGCTGAATAAAAAGGGCTCTAATCGTCTCTTGGCTGAGCTGCAGAAGTGTGCGTTCTCTTTTGTAATAATCGATTCTCAAATATGTCTCACGACAGCCCAGAGGTCATGGAAACCAAACAAAGCTCCAGGTGGCTGAACTAATTCGATCCTTATCTCTGGCACAAGGTGTGAGAATCAGTGGCATGAGCTGCTGGGCTGCTTCTCTGGAAGAAAACCGGCACGAGTCAGATTTCAGAAGCACGAAACATTTCCAGAATACTAAATAATACCTTTCCTTGTCATCAGCCTCCCTGAATTTTCCCAGGTTTCCCTTTACTGTACCCCCTCCAATGGTTGCCTGTGGCTGTTAGTATCTAATTCATTGTCCTAGTGCGCTGCCAAAAGAGGTACAGTCCAGCTTTTTTTCCTTTTTTTCAGCCTGAACACACCGACTCATTCTCTGCAGCCTGTTTCTTACCCTCCCAATTCTGCCCTTCTCTAATCAATTACATCCCCACTGCAAGTCTGTTGCCTCTGCCTCCTCTTCATTGCTGACTCATAATTCATCGAATCATTGGCATTTTTAACACCTTTATCCCCTATCAGGATGCACCACTTGCATCTGTTGCCTATCAGGATGACCTGATAGGCAACAGATGCAAGTGGTGCAAATCTCACTTCTTACTACTTTTAAAACCACTGACACACACACAGCAGGCGGTGAAGTGAGCAACGTGGCTCCCCTGGTGGACGATCGCTGTAATATCATCGGTCCTAAAAGACGACAACATCACTGTTTGTTACATGAGGGCGACGGATGTTATTACATGTTATTACGTGTTATTATATCATTGATGTTTTTGTCATTGTCAAATAATCTGTCAGAATCTTGGGAGGAAGGGCGGGTAACAAAAGAGAGAAAAATTCCTCTGAGCCCAATAAAAACATTTCCAGATATATCTGTGTTCAGCTAAGACAAAAACAAACATAAGGGATATGTGAAAAGAACAGGAAAAAAAATCAGTCAAACGCCTTGGCTGGTATTCTCCCACAGTGGGTGAAAAATGCACATAAGCATAAAACACCTCTGTAAGTGGCTGCTTGAAACACTGACTGTGTAATCTGATGGGCTGTGGGAGTTAGCAGTCTGGGCTCACCAGTCAGCTGGTAAACGGGAATGTGGGAGCAAGACTTTTTTGACTAGTTGCCATTGTTTCTACTCCAGCCAGGAGTCGGACAGTCACTCCTCTCAGCAGTGCAGAGGTCCAAACAGCGATGTTTTTTTTCTTTTGCACTTAGGCAAGCGAGGTGAGATTCACCTAACTTTATTTTAAACTGATTGTGTTAATCAGGAAGCATTAAAACGACCTTGCTCATCCCCTCGCGAGCAAATAACCACAGGAATTTGAGGAATGCTGTGAGAACGATGTTGCAGCTAATGGAATTCATCAGAAGCCACAGTGTAAACAATTTTATGGAACCCAACTTTGAATGGTCGTGGAAAAGCCATCTTCGTGTCCCGGGTTATTTTGGTTACATCCTTAATGAGTGGCAGGTGACCGACAGTTAAATGATCCACATGTTGAAAACAGTGTGTTATTCCAGCACAGCACAGCAGAACAGAACAAGCACAACCGAAACAACTTTTATCTGAAGATGCTTTTCTTAATCTTTCATTTCGAAAGTATATAAAGTCACAGCAGTAGATTCGCCCATGTAAAAATCCGAGTAATTATTCACCGCAAGCCAGTTTTTGTCTACCCTGCGTGTTGCACAGTGCCACTTTTTATTACAACTGTTTTAAAATATATGCGTAAAGAGATAGTTCACAAGAAAGCAGTGTCACCAATCCCACCCGAGAAGTCAGCAGCCCTTTCTCATGTTCTTGACACAAAACCTCTCCTCTTACCTTTGTGCTTCTCCATTCGCTCGCCCCTTCAGCTCTCATAAAACGAATCAATCCCAACGAAACTTTGCGGCCAAGTTCCTCAATGATGGCACTACTTCTGCAACTAATGCGGAATGTAGCCCGACCCTCCCGTTTTCAACAATACACTGACTGAGCCGGACACGCTGAGTTGTGACGGAACAACAGCGCTCTCCTCTTGTTCCTCATCTCTCTTTTTTGCCACACCTCCTCCACCTCCAAGTTTGCAGCATCCAGACAGAGACTACGTCGCTGCTTCAAGACCATCATCCAGGTGTCACTCAAACACCCACGCCCGTAGACTTTCAGTGACAAACTGGGGAAATGAGCTGTCTTTAAGGGCATTTAAATGCGTGCGCTATAGTGGAAACTAAAGGGAAGTCTGCGTATCCAGAAGCTCATTTTATCTGTTTCTCTGCTGTGCTTCAGTTGCCTATCTTGGGTCGAATAAAAGGCTAATGCTAAAGAGAGGAACCCTGTCTCATGTCAATTGATTATGTTTTTGCCGTAACATAACCAATCCTCAGGCAAACACCAGAAATCCTCCGAATCCAGAAAGGGAGAAACTGCTGTTTACCAAATCTTGGATTGGCATCCTTGACTGCTAATAAGCACTCACATGAAAGTGAGTTCCTGTCGCCTTCCAGCTCTCTCGTTCTCTCCTGCAGCAGAAAAGTGAAGTTCTCTGCCTAAACAATCGAGAATCCCCGTGGGAGAACCGTGACCGGGTGGAAGTATGGGAGGAATGTGAAGCGGAGTAGCAGATCATGCTCCAGAAGATGATTAAAACGCACGACACGCACTCTGGTATTTGAAGACGTGAACATATAGTGTTTATTCAATGCAGACACAGAATATGAATATGTAGGTGAATATAGAAGAGAAAAAAAGCAAGATTTATTTAAAAAATAAACAAAAAGGGGGGTTAAAAAGAAAAACATTCTAAAATATTCAGTGACAGCAAAAGAAAAACATGAAATAACCAATAGTTCTTTTAAAAAAAGATCTAAAGGAAACATGACAGGAATAAAACACAGCCTTTGGATAGAACAATGTTTTATGGCTCCTACAGATCTTGCCAGCTTCAGGAGCCCACCAGCAGTCACCTTGAGAAAAAAACTAACACTTTCAGTGTTCTAACTAAAATTCCTCAACCAGAGGATTTGCTTTTTGTTTAACTTCTCCCTTTGCTATTCCAAAAATTTTAGAACCTGTCAAGATGCTATCCAGGAAGTATATAAGTAGAAAGCAGGATATCTGGATGGTCTTCAGCATGTCTTGACTTCCTGTTGAGCCACTTCAAGAAGGATCTGCAGCTGCTTGCTGCAATAATCTGGGAATATCGGAGAAACAGTATTATGCACAGGTCAAGAAGTCCTCTCTTTCTTAAGATGTTTAACTTTCTGTCTTCCTAAAGAATGGTCTGACCCAGCTCAGAGTCTGATGACTTAATAATAGCCCAAGGTTCGTGTTTCACATACAGTGCTGTGAAGATGTATTTGTATCACTTCCTGATGTCTTCTATTTATTTTTTTGGTCACACTTACATGTTTCCCATGTTTCTTCAAAAATGTAAAATCTTAGACAAAGATAACACCAATCAATCCAAAATGCAGTATTTAAATGATCATTTTGTTTATTAAGGCAAAAATGTTATCCAAACCTTCCTGGTGTGAAAAAGTAGTTGCCCTTTAAACCTAAAAACTGGTTGTACCACCCTTAGAAGCAAGAACTGCAATCAAGACTTTGCGATAACTGACAATGAGTGTTTTACATCGCTGTGGAGGAATTTTGGCTCATTCGTCTTTGTTGAATAACATTTTTCCCTTAATAAATCAAATCTTTAATAAAAAGTGCATTACGTGGAAAACTGGAAAACTTTGTGGTTCCTGTGTTATCCACATTGTGGTCACTGTATTTTCAAAATAAAATAAATAAATAATTAAACTATCGTTCTATTATTATTGCTTACACCTCTTATATTGGACTTAAGGGTATTTGTAAGATAGTGATAGGAGTATAGAAGTTTCAGCACTACTACAAATAAAAGTGTCCGTGTTCTGCAAGGAGTTGATTTCAGTCGTTAACTTCCTCATTCACAGGGATGTTTTGTAACAAAATGAGTATGCATATTGCATGATTTCACTTCCAGCTGATGGAAAACCACCTAGATTTTACATGCAAACAGGTGCTAGACTTCCCCATAAAAATAATCTGGATAATACATTTTAAGGCAAAACTGCAGTGACGCAGTGTTTTCACAACAACCATGTGTTCCTGTGAGAGACTCAGACATGATGCTTTGAATGTGTAACAGTATGCAGGACAGATGGACTAGGACTTCAAATGCTTTGCAAGTATGAGACTTACTGAAGATACGCCTCCATGTGGGGGGCAAGCAAAAGTGGTAGACGGTCATGTAGTAAACTGGAACCCCAGACAATGTAAGGACACAACTGTATCCTGTGTTCCAAGGGTCCGAGTAAAGAGAGAGACCCACAATGAAGAAAGACACCGCTGTGAAGGTGACTGCGACGACCAACGGCACCTTAATGTTAATAACCACAATGTAGCAAATACATAAACAAACAAACCAATAAATTGTTCAGTTTAACATGTAGTAAGACAAAAAGGCTTTGCAATTCAGTACAATATGCTAACCTTAAAAGGTCTAGGGTGGAGGGGGAAACGATATCGATGGATGAGCATCCCCAAGGTTGCCATGGCAATGAAGAACCAACGAGAAAAGGAGGTAAGGCTGATGAGCTGGGAAATATCTCCACTGATTAACATGATCACCATCAGTGGGTACTGGAGACACACAGAAAACAGAGTAACTCTTATGTCACTGTTACACACACAGTGATTAAATACACAGAATCAAGAATCATCTCATATCTTTTTAAGGTGAATTAAATATACAATTTAAATATATTTAATAAAATATTCACAATAAAATATTAGGACTTATTCTTGGTTGAAATTAAACATTCTACTTTGAGAGTTTTTGACCAACGCCTTGTCTTCTGTACTTTATTTTCAAAGCGTTTTACTATTTATTTATGCAGATGACTGGTTTATAATGTGTGGACAGCCCTTTACCATTAACAGCAAAGCAGGTAAAGGTGTGTGTCTGCGGATATGGATTGTGGAAAAGATCTGTGGCCAGTAGCCCTCTCTGGCTCCAACGAAAAGCATCCTGCAAGACAGAGCTCTCACATGAGTTCAAAGCCACAGAAAAGATGGCAGTAATCATGTTTTACGAGGTCAGAATACCTTGGTGACACAAAGATGCCACCATTAAGTGTTCCGAGGCAAGATAAGGCCACAAGTACTGGAATTACAGAATCCAATCCCTGAAGAGCACAGGTGGCGAATGTCTGCGGGACAGAGAGCTTATCACACAAACTCTGTACACACATCGCTCTGATTTTCTTTTTTAATACAGTACAGAATGTGATGTACCACAGCCACAGCATCAGACAGCAGCAGCTCAGTGGGAGCCAACATAGTGTAGTAGGCCACATTAACAAGCACATATAAGACTGTCACGGTCACCATAGACGAGATTATTGCCAGTGGGATGTTTCTGTTAAGACAGGATACAGACAGAGTGATATAAGAGCTGCAGCCAACTTGGTCTGAGAAAAAAAAATGAAGATGCAATCTACCTGCTTGGATTTTTGACCTCTTCTGTGACAAAGTTCAAATAAAACCTAAAGAAAAACAAGGAACCACACAGGCATTAAAGTTTGTAACAGTATGATTTAATGGACTGTACAAATCTAAGCAAAATAGTTTTGTATAAATTATGGTAAACCCCCCCCAAACATGTTAAAATCGTTTGTATTTGTAGCAGCTCTCCTGATATAATATGTTTGCTTACCATCCACTGTAGGCATATAGGCCATTATAGATGGCAAGTGGCAGCCTGTCCAATGTTAATGATTCAAACTCAAAACCATTCTGGAAGTTTTCAGTCTTTCCTGCAAAAAGGATGATACAGAAAGAGATAGTGACAACCAACTGAATGCATTGTAATTATTATTATTATTATTATTATTATTATTGTTGTTGTTGTTGTTGTTGTTGTTGTTGTTGTTGTTGTTGTTATTATTATTATTATTATTAGTAGTAGTAGTAGTAGTAGTAGTAGTGGTAGTAGTAGTAGTAGTGGTAGTAGTAGTAGTAGTACAAAATCAATTCTGCAAAATTTGGGTTGCTGTGTAAAAATGTACAAAAAACAATGTAAGAATTTACAAATCTTATATTTTAACCCATATTTTGTGCACAACTGAACATGGAAAATATATTGAATGATCAAACTGAGAAAATCCCAGTCTCTGAAAAGCAATGTCTTATTTTCAATTGAACAAAAATTTGGGCCAAGGCCATGTTTTACCACTGTGCAAGAATGTTACATTATTCTGATTTTTTTTTTTTTTTTTTTTGCAGAGTAGTGAACCTCTGCACATTTCTACTTCTGAGAAACTCTGGCTCTCTAAAATGCTCTTCTTATATCCAGCCATATTACTTATTTGTTGCTAGTTAACCTAATTAGTTCCTGAAGCTGGTTCTTTTTAGCATTTCTTACTTTTTTCAGCTTTTTGTTGCCCAGCATTTTTGAAAAATTTCACCACAGTCTAATTTGATTCGCAAATTATTGCATTCTGTTGTTATTTATATTTTATACAACTTCCCTACTTTTTTGTAGAAGTTGCCTTTTTGTGTTGTATATTAACTTTCCAAATATGACAATGTATTTTTTATTTTCTTTTTTTGGGTGGATCTTTGCAGTTAGGAAGTCTGTGTCTTCAGAAATAACAATTGCGTGTTCCCACCTTTGACCAAAGCAGTGACGCCAGGGATGATGATGAGGACTAAAGCAAACATCTTAATGAAAGTCAAAGAGACCTGGAGGTGAGATGCCATGTGCACACTCCAGCAGTTGACTGCCACAAGAAATGCTACAGAGACACAAAGATAAACAACTGGCAAAATAAACTATTGTGGTTTGTATAATACAAACATGTAAAAAAAATACAGGACTGTGCAAAGTTGTTGAGTCATTCTTCATCTCTTTATATTTTGCTAGGAAAATGGGGAATAGATGAATGAATAAAATGTCTGCACGCATGGAAATATGTGTTCTGTTTGGAAGTGTATAGGAAAAACAAGTTTGTACAAAATTGCAGAAACCTGTTTTTACAATTTAAATGAGCTTTAAAGATTAGGTACTCCGACCTTTATTCTTGAACTCCCTAGTTCCCCAGGCTTCTTGAAGGACATTCAAAGATCTTCTTTACATGTTGGCTGCCTCCTTTTCTTTCCTCTGTCAAGCTGATTTTTGTCAAGTTCAGATCTGAGCTCTGAATTTTCCATTGTGTGTTTTTCTATTCACATATACTTTTACTGCTTTGGCAGTGTATTTGGGATCATTTCAAGCTGAAAAATGAAAATATTCCCAGTCAGATACTTTCCAGCTGATATTGAAAGGTTTATAAAAGTCAGACGTTTCTTTTGTGTGTTCAGAATTCCAACAATTTTGACAAGATCCCCAAAATCACAGCATGAAATCAAGCCCCAAACCATGACAGAGCCTCCACTGTGTTTTACAGCTGGTTCAGACACTCACTGTTGTACCTCAGTGATTTGAACAAAACAATATTCCATGAAACCAGACTTTCAGTTAGTTGTATTGTAGCATACCTCAGTGCCTTTGTAACAGACACTCTTCCACTTAGACCATTTCTAATACGGCTTCTGTGAATTTTAGATGGATTACCTGAAGGCCTAGATGCATACCTCAGTCTTTGCTGGATTTTTCCTATAACTTAAGGACATGTTCATTGGATTTTGTTCATCTGCTACAGATTCTTTTAACCACTTTTTTCCATTTCCTCAACATTTTAAAGGAAACACTGCACACTTGAGAGGTTTTTGGTTAATAACACTTTAGGAATCACTTTGTGAGAGCAAAAATACAATTTCTTGCCCTGTTATCTTTTCTGTTCTTCATAGAGTCAGCTAAAGAAATTAGAGAAAAATTATTACAAGACAGTCTATTTGGAAGCAAAACATAAAGAAATCAAGGTAGACTCAAGACTTTCGCACAATACTGAGAACTGAAAACCACTCACTCACTCCAAGGATGCTCACAAGTTTGATTAGCATTGTCGGAGCAGCACATGGTGCAAAGAATGGCTCCACCACATAACGACCGAAGGTCAAGGACACGAGGGAAGTCGCAGCTGGTCTGGATATTAAAAATATTTTCAGTGATTAAGCGCTGATTCTATTTTATAACTCTAGCCTGATAAATAATAATCTTACCTGATAAATAAGAACTCAACCCAGAGTCGGAGGAAAGCAGGAAGGGGTCCTAATGTCTCCAATAGATACGTGAAGTGACCCCCTGATTTTGTAAAAGTGGTGCCTAGTTCAGCATAGCACAGTGCCCCTGGAAGAACAGAAAATAAGCACATGAAAATTTTTTGATTGTGATTTGACAATCAAAGGCCTTTCTGACAAAACCTTTAAAGAATTTGATCATCATCTTGGGCTCAAATCAGATTTTGTGGTTATTAGACAAATGTATACATTGAAGATACCTATTACATTTAATATTTACATATGTTATTAAATATTTAAATTTAAATAAATATAGACTCTTACTTAATATGACCAGCTTAAGAGATTTATTTTTACATCTGTAATTATTGATGAACTTTGATCAACTTTGATAACCAAGCTTGCAACACGATGCTTCAAAATGTGTAGTTCACGAAACAATGAATTGACATCTTTAATTTACAGTTTATGGAATTTTAAGCTTGAGACATAAATACAGCTTTTAAAAGACAGAATACACTTTATTCAGATCTTACCAAACAAGGAGAGGACCCCACACAGTCCCCACACTAGAAGTGACAGCCCCACGCTGCCACTGTTCATTAGGACTCCCTTCGGTGCAATGAAGATCCCACTGCCCACCACTGTTCCCATGATGAAAGATACAGCAGGCAGCAGCCCGATCTCCCTCCGAAGGTGCACCAGCTCCTCATCCGTCTTCTTCTTGTTATTGTCCTCTTTATTCACCTGTGTGTGTCCCATTTGTCCGTGGCTGCAGGTCACAAAGTAAATGAGCTTGAAGCTATAACAGAAAGAAACTAGCCTCGACCTACACGTTTTTCTTTGTTCACTCGCTCTTACTCCATTGTCCAGCCTGACTAGGGAACAAAGCCAGTACTCTTCCAAACTTCAGCCATTAAATATAACAGCTTTAAGCCTTGACGCTTTTGTGTGGCGCTTGTCAGAGTCCTTTTAGACTCAAAGAGAAAAGAGTTGGGATGTTGCAGAAACAGCTACACAGACTGCACATAGCTACTTTCAACAAGGTTCACACAAGCTGTCATTTTCCTCTAGTTTCACACAGTTTATGTGTTCTCATTTGTCTATACCTACTACAGAATGTTCATTTATCACTGCTTCCCTTCCTGTAAAAGTCACAACACGTCACTGATATTTACAAATTTATGAAAAGAATTCAGCTACAGATTGTCTCATGTTTCTTTGTCAAGTTAAATAAACCTTTTTGAAGATTGTTTGACCAGTATGGGAGTAAAATGTTTACAATGTGAAGCTGTATTAGTGTAAACCTAAGCAATGTGGTTTATATCATCTCTGCAGACTGCATTTTTAAATATTAACATTATAAACTATCCACTTGAAAGGCTGCTAAAGGACTCTAATGCATTGTGAAACTATCTGTCTGAGCATATTAAGGGCTACATTAAGAATTTATTACCTTTGTGATTAAAGTGTAGTCAACATAATGTATTGTAAATGTTAAAGCCTACATGTCCCAAACATGATAAATGACACAGTGTATTTATAAAAGAACAAGCTATTGTGATTGAAGGACAAAACAAGATACAAAATAACAGAGAGATTAGTTGTAGATTTTACTGACATGAATCAGCACAGATGACAGTCTTGCAATTTTAAAACCAGGAGCAACCACTACAAACATATGATCATCAATTTTTTAAGTCTAGACGGAAAACAAGCAATTTATCTGATGGTGTTTTAACACTGGTAATGTCAAGGCAGGGTATGATTAAGCTTCTAGGGGCCTATATCTTAATATCTATATGTCCATAATTCCTTTTCTAAATGAAAAAGTTTGAGTGCACAGAAAAATAATTAATTAATTAATTAAGAAAAATAGCTAAAGTGTTTTAACAGCTTAACTAGGACAGATGAGAGGCTTCCATGCCACTATGTGTTAGTAGATAGAAATGGTAATAACTAGACTTTCTACAGGCGTGTGAAAAAGAAAGTCCACATTCACTGTTCCCATAGGAATGAAGAGGGTAAAGAACAAGCAGGTGCTACAAATCCCCTTGTTTAACTGACCACCAGTAAGTGTGACCGCCTCGTGGAAAGTAGAAGTTTTGGCAGTTTGCAGGTCTAAAGCACTCAGGTGTGTGTTAACAAGATGCTGCAAGCATCCCAAGAGTGGACGTCCAAGTAAATTCAACTCAAGATCAGGCTGTGCATGTGCAACCTCTTTGTGCTATAAAGAACATGGCAGCATGGTTAGAAAAGTTGTTTCCCCGAACAAACAACAAGACTTCTTTCCTTTGGACAGACAGAATTCAAGTGGAGATGTTTAGTCATAATGTATAGCGCCAATTTGAGTGAAAACCAAATACAGCATATCAGCACAGACATCTCATAAAAACTTTCAAAGCGGTGGAGTGGTAATGGACTCGCTTTGAAGCCAGAGTAAAGACTTGTAGTCAAGACCGCCTAAACCAAGACCAAGACAATACCAAGACCAGAGGGTATCGAGACCAAGACAAGACCAAGACCAAGACGGACCGAGTCAAGACCAAGACAAAGTCGAGACGAGACCAAGACCGAGACTGAGACACAAAAAGTCTTTAAACTGCAGCCAGATGCTGCTTCGTTTACGGGTGTCAGGCATATTTATGTGTTTTTGCGATGCACTCGCACAGCCCTCCTCACTGCTGTCTACAGTCTCACTCAACTTACTGAGAGGACAGACCCACGCTCCACTTGACTGTCACGTCTCTCACCCTCTCTGTTTTTTACATAATGATATTATCCTATATCCTCGCATGTGATTGGCCACAATATGGAGGGATTGGAGCATAGCTGAGCTACTGTGTGAGAGCTGAGCAGCGAAAGGAAATTAAGTGAGGAGCCGGCTCTCGCTCAATGGGAGTCGACTCTTCTGATTCACTACAAAGCACTCTCTAAGCACGGCTCTTAGAGCTGATGCTTTTGCGCATGACACATTATCGAACGTTACGTTGTGTGTCATGGATACTGTTGACTCCAAATCTCCCGACCACTATGTCGATCTGAGACAGCAAGACCGAGACAGCGAGACCAAGACAAGACTGAGGGATCCGAGACCAAGACAAGACCAAGACCACATAAAAGTGGTCTCGAGACCGTTCTCGAGACATCCAATTTTACCAGAGGACTTGGGCACCTTGCAGTCATTGAGTTGACCATGAATTCCTCTAGAATACCAAAGTATTCTAGAGTTAAAGTGAGCCCATCTGTCCAACAGCTACATCTTGATTGAAATCGGGTTAGTGGAACAGCAATCTCAAGGACATGAGCAAGTCTACAACAGAAGAGCTGAAAAAGAATAGTGCTGCAACACTCCAAAGACAGCTGCGGATTAATGAACACCTCCAAATCTCAAAGAACTGAAGCCCAGTGATGTAAGGAAGAGTGGGCCGAAATTCCTCCATAATGTAAGAGACCGATAAAGTCAGAGAAAAAAATGATTACTTCAAATTATTGCTGCTAAATATGGTTGAACTGAATCATCGGGTGTAGGCTACTCAGTTTTTCACAGGATTTCACACAGGCCAGTAAAAACTTTCTTTTTCACAGGACTGTATGTGCTGTTCACACTGTTTATGGATCACATAAAAAACAAAACATTAAGACGAATGAACATGATAATGAATAAAGAGTATGTATTTGCATCTTTGCCCACTTTTTTGATTCTTACAGACATTTTTCATTGTCTTCATCATCAAACAAAGACGTCTGTGTCCACAAGGTCATGTGACCTATACATATATTTTCTTTGATCAAATTATTGTTTGCGAGGTAGGATCAACACCCTTTCTTTTTCTTTCCATTAATAAATCCAATTTTTAATTAAGGAAACGCTTTTAATCTCTTTTAGAGAAACATCGTTCTGTTTTTTCTTTTTTCAGATCCTAGGCTTGAAACTATGACTAGCAGATGATGTCAGCCTTTTCTGTGCTTCATCCAGTGGTTAAAGTGGGATTTGGGGAATAAGTGAATGCTAGTAAAAAGTTTGAATTTGGAAAGAACATCAGTAGCTTAAATTAAAATTACAATTACTCATGATTACTACTTCTAGGAACCGGTCTTGTAAGTCAGCCATAGTTAAAGGTATCTGGATGCCTACTTTGATCCATTATATTATTTAAATTTCATTTTAATGGTTAAACTGACATATCTAATAGCATTCATTGTTGTTCACATATAAGCTTTAAATTTCTGGTCCTTACCTTTGAAGAGACTCTCCCATCTTCCTCTCCTGACCTCTTTCTCTTTTGTCTTCCTCCATCTCTATGTGTGAACTTATCTCACACTCACTTTTCTTTTTCTTCCAGGAAACTGCGACTACAGCAACTGCAGATAACGGTAGCTCGCAGACGCAGTGTGTTGCAAATGTTACAGAACAGTTTGTTTCTTTGGTGATATTCGTTGAGCTATTTGAAATGTTGCATTTGAAATTAGACGCCACTTCAAGAAACATCTTGTCCCTGCATCTTCTTTGCATCGACACCACTCTGAGGATGTGTGCGGGTGACAACATGTGGTGACTTAGCTGCTTCCATGGCATCCACTGGAAGGGCCAGGGCGGACTACATGAAAAACAAGATTGACTTTACATTATTTTGTATTAAACGTCTTATAAGATTGAACAAAAAGTGCCGGAACGCCGTTCTGAATCGTTTGACCCATGCCTTTATCATACTGCATTCAGTGAGTGTTTAAAGTGTGAATGTGAGTCAGGCATGGTGGCTCAGCATGAACTGAAAACAGGGGTGGTCCGGCATTTTTCTCCTCCACTCTTTCTGTGTGTGTCCAAGAACTGTCTAGTTAATCCAACTGGGGAATTCCTATTGTGCAGTAGACCTTTGTAAGGCCCTGACTGCGCGGGAGGTTCAAGGTCCTAAACATTCAGATTCGGATGATTTGGGGTCATCATGCTTGCCTTTTGTGTGTGCGTGTGTGTGTGTGTGTGTGTGTGTGTGTGTGTGAGAGAGAGAGGTATTTGCATGTATTTGTGTAACAGCAGTGGCGAGATTTTAAACACCTGAGGTTTATGTGACTTTTGAGTCAAGGGCGCTGCTGTGGACTAGGCTACTCTCCTTGGTTCTGCTGCTGATTGAAGCACAAAGAGCATTCCTCGGCTGTGAATCAGAGAACAGAGGTCACCAACATTGCTCCAAATTAGCACCGAAACTCTCATTGAATCTTGGGCCATGTTTGCACACATATATAAAGACACATAAAGCATCACTTCAATCCCCTTGAAAAAAGACCTCCCATTTATATGAGCATTTTCATCTAACCCAGTCTAAACCATGTGCCGTCTACTCACTGTTAGGTCTGGGAATTTCCAGCAAAAGTCAAACCCAATGACTCTGCTCTACCTCCCTGTTTTTTGGGAAAAGTTAGAAGAAGAATGCAGAGGGCACTGGCTTCAGAAATACTACACCTTGTAGAGATGGTGCCTATTTCCCTGCACCACAGAGGTGCGTGCACCTGATTAAACGCCAGCAGGCTCTCCCCGTGGCTTAAGTGGAGGAGATCTAAGTCAAAACTGAATAATATTGTTTTTGGTTCATGTATGATCATGATTTAACCTCTTTGAAAAATAAACAGTGGTTCTTCAGATTTCAAAGAGTCTGGGTGGCTCGCGTGAAGGTTGAGGATATTCTAAGGCAATACTTTTTGAGGCAACTAAAATGATGTCTCCCAGACTTTTGATAGCCTGGAAAAAGTTTTGATAGAATTTTTTTTTAAAGGATTATATTCTGAATAAAATCCCTAACAGTTTGGATTGTAAGTATCCAAAATACACATATTAGATTAACCCTGACTCTGACACAAACTGGGATGAAGCTGATAGTTTATAAAACAGGATTTCAGCTACTCACTTCCAAGTACTTGAATGATGACTGAGTTATGACAACATATAGTCAACAATGTGTCTGAAAATATGAAAAAGCTGTAAACTGCAGTATAAATGAATGTAAGGTCAGTTTCTGGAGGAATTTCATGCTACACTTGTTCGTAATGTAGCATAACTGTGCACAGTTTTCTGTCTTAAAGGAAAATCAGCAGATCACCCTGTATAGATAAACCTAATTGCAAAATCTGTTTTAGTGTTGCTGTTGATTATGCATTAATTAAAAGAGGCTTCGTCACATTGCAATATTCGTTTAACGTGTGGCTGTGCAACAGTGGCACCTACAGGTGAAGCTGTGGAAGTGCAGAAATAAATCTGTTAAACAATTGCTGTTAAGGATTTGAAATCAATCAGTTATCATGTGATTGAATTGCAGTTTTCCAGCTTTAATTAAAGAGATTTTTTAGCATTAACTGTTCACACAACCCCCGCTCCATTTTCAGAGGACTTAATAATAGGACTGTTTTAATACTTGGATCAATATCCTTTGCAGTCAGTGACTGCCCGACATCACCAAATGCTGTGGTTTCGCCCTTGAGATCTTCTGCTGGGAATTTACTGCAGCTGCTTTGACTTGCTGCTTTCAGACTTTCTGTTTTTTGTCTCCAGCAACTGAAAAAAGGTCCATCGGCTATACTGTCTTAGTTTTTTGTCCATTCACACTGGTTTGCTGTATTCGGTTCAATCTGAGCAGAGTATAGCAGTTTACATGTCAGAATTTATCCTGCAGCTTCTATCAGCAGTCACTCAATCAATAAACATTAGTGGCCATGAGTCACGTGACCATACTATCACATTGCCACCATCATGTTGTTTCTTTTCTCCAAGCTTTTCTTCCTATCATCCTAGTACAAGCAAATCTTAGGTTTGATCTATCCAAACAGTTTTTTTTCTTTCTGGGGGCTGTGCAGACTCAGACTCTGTTTTCTGGCAAAGTCTAATTTGACTTTCTTGTTCTGAGTGTAACCAGCAGTTTGCACCTTCTTGTAAAGCCATTTGTCTTTCCATTCATGAAGTTACCTCTTCATTGTAGACTATGTCATTGATACACCTGTCTTTTTAAGCATCCTTGGTTTGGTTAGACGTTGTGAAGTAATTTCTTTAACCCATGTTAACAATTCATGCACTTTAGTGGTCTTCTGTAGTCTTTGAGACTTTCTGCTATTGCTGAGCTCCCTAGGGAGTTCTTTCTGTTTAAGGATCTACTAGATTGTTGCACTGACATTTCTTTGGGCCTCAAATTTAAAATTACAGTGAAAAGCTGTAAAATGCAAATTCAACACTCTGAATGAACTTCACATATTCTGTCTGTTTCTGTCTGCATGGTTGTCATGAAATAACAAGGGAAGGGGTCTCCCCCGGCTGTGAAACTGCTTGTCGGGCAGTTGTCTGATTAATTTTGAGGCTCTGAGAATGAGAGGCTGTATAAAATTGGCTGCAAACAGTCAATGTAAACTTTTTGTAAAACTCAAACATTGATTTAGTTAAATTGCACTGTGGTGGTGTACCAAGGCAAAACTACAAAAATGTGGCTTTTTTCCCCAACAAATTATCTACCTAACAAAGAACATATATTAAATTGAAGGGTTGTAACTCAAAAACGGTGTAATTGTGATTTAAAACATTAACTTATTGATTACAATGCCAGTACAGTTAAGGTGTAGATGTCCATCCTATTTTATACGCATTTCAAATCTACTATAGCAGATACCAGGATCCATCTGTCAATGAATCACCATATGCATGGTATAGAAAAATAAAAGTAAACCTATCATATCACTCTCTTCACAGCTGCATCCAGAAACTGCATACTTTGCTGTGTGTCAGCTTCTTCAGCTTGGCAGCTGTCACCACAATAGAGAGCCTCATTCCCAAACAAAGACAAGTGCCTCTCCACAGAGGCAGGCTGGATCTAACGTAGGGCAGAGTCACAATAGAGCATCTTCAAACATTTGAAGGATAAGTGACTTTAAAAAAAAGCTGCGGTCACACAGTGACCTCGTCACTGATTTATTTTACCAACCATGAGTGTCGGAGAGTAATAAACTCTTTACAGACGAATTGATCCGGCAGTATACGTACTTAAAATGCAGAGGTTATACGTGCATAGCAGAGCTGTGAAAAATTATTAAAACCAAATTGTTCAAAATCATATGCAAACCACAAGTTTTGCTGAATTGTTTTTCCACCATCACCTCCAGGATAATAATGCCCAGTAAATTATAGCAAAATGTATGAATACAATTTAATAAAGTAATGTGGCATCGTTATCAAAACTTTAGCGCTTTTATTCATTTTATAAACATTTAGGGGATGCAAATCAATTAATAAAAAAAAAAAAAATCCACTGATCCTGCTAAAGATTATGCTACAAATTTAACTACTATAAAAATAGGTTTATACACGTATGTGCTCAGTTAATACCAGAAATCCTTGTCCACACAGCCTAGGCAGCTGTAGGTTTATGATTCCTGAAGAACTGCTTTGAGATTAGTCTCTCTGTCTCAGCTATAGTAAAGCATCCAGCTTGAAAAAAAAACAAACTTGTGTTTAGCTTTTCCCTTAACCCACCAGCACCTACTGCAGCAAGTGCAAAAGCACCCGGGAGTGCCAAACCTTAAAATTCAACTCACCAGTGGTACAATTACTGTACACATATAGCTTGGGGCACTCTGTTCAATCAGCCTCCATCATTAAGGGAGACAAAGAGGCCTTATTACACCTGATGCATGACCTTTTGTACACCAACTATTCCCAGTATTTCTGAATCCCCTAGGGATGTAAGAAATTCCGTCCATTACACATGGACTGCAACATGTGACTGTTAAATGTGACTGCAACATACCATCCACTGTTACTTTTATCTTTACATGTATTTTTGCATATATTACCTCTAGTAATAAACAAACAAACAAACAAAAACAAAACACGTTTGGAAAAAAATTCAATTATTTGCGGTACATCTACTAAATAACTAAATATAGCCTAAACATGTAAGTTTTGCTTCAGTTTTGTGTATTTAAACAAGCTGAAATCTCATAAATAATGGGGGGGGGGGAGGTATTATTAGTAGTATTTACATTTATTACACGTGGAGAGAGATGTAACAACTTTTTGAACAGTGATTATAATCACGTGACAGCTGTTCCGTAAGTTACTGGCTTCTGCCTGTGAGATGCTTTAAGAATAAATAATATGTCAGCGGGACTCAACAGTGTGCTTGACCTTATAAAGCTTAATAGAATTTAATTGCCGCATAGCCTAGTTATAAAGATTCCCGACACTCTACCTTTAAATGAACTCCATTCTCGTGCGCATGCGCAGGCTGTGTTTGGTTTTTCTTTAACCTGAGGAACTGTCTAGTGTCTCTGCGCTAGCAAATCCATCGCAGCTGTAGTTCTTGTCATGTTTTCAGAGCAACGGCGTGGTTTCCCCCCCACTGGAGTACAAGGACACAACACCAGACAGTGTCGCCAAGGAAATATACGTTTAAGGATGCTGCAGTCGTTTTGGGAATAGACTAACAGGACCAACAACAGTTCAAAGTGTTTACCCAGCGCTCTCTCCGGTCGGCAAGAATAGCACTGCTGTTTCCACATCGCAGTCACCACATCCATGTTCACTGCGGCAGCCTGCTCTCCGGGTCCTGGGCTTCACACGCTACAACCTCTTTGTTCGTCTGTGGAAAATATCCGGGAAAGTGTTACGACCTGTGGAAGGACTGCCGTATGTTAAAGTGTGCATCCCCTTTTCAGTCCGTGGGATTGTTTACGCATTAAAATGGCTGCTCAAATGGCATTTGGGAGAGAATGGTATTGAATCAATGCAGTAACGTTAGATTACCGAGCAGAGGCTAGACAGCCAATAAGCTACATATGCTAACAAATTTAACTTGTCACAGTATTAATCGACTAGGCTACTTGAATCGCTTTAATCGATGGTCGGCTTTTTAGCTAGGTTCTTCCAACAAGAAGTAGGGTGAAGGGAATTCCTCCCACTCCAAATCTATGCATGCGGTTAACCAAGCAGCTTTTGTAAACACTTAGCTAACATTGCGACTTCTTAGCCAATTTTCTCCCAAATCTTTGTAAGCAGGCTTAGCTAAAGCCCTTCGTTTAAGTATGCACATCACTCAGCGAATATGCAGGACTTTTTCGTTATAATTAAAACATCCTAAATATCCGAGGCTTTCTCCCAAAGTAGACCTCAAGGCCCCGGTTTTCGGTGGAGAAGGGGGGAAAATGGATCCTGGGAGAAACTGTAAACCTAAACTCTTTGTTTTTGGACCCAAGCTGACCATCCACAGCGATTTGCGAGGTATCAGCAGATACTTGTTGGTCTACGTTTTGTTTTACTTTGTACTGGTCACTCATGCATCCCCGGCGAAAGCGTGCGAAAAGAACTGCCTCTCTGGAAAATGTATCAACGGCTCCTGCGTCTGCGACCGGGGATGGGTGGGAGACCAGTGCCAGCACTGCCAGGGGAGGTTCAAGTAAGTGCCCTTAAAATTAAATTTCTGTGTCTGATTGCTTGTAAAGTGATCTGTTTATACAAAAAGTAGGTTAGGAACCACTTTGACCCAGTCTACTTGCTGTTTATCCTTTATTAAACAGCAGTGTCGGGGAGGATCGTTTAACTGGACAAACACACCTGTGTTCACTCAACTTTTTTTTCCTTTTTTTTTTTTGGGGGGGGGGTATTGATGAGAAAGTGATTGCACGCCACAGGCAAACTCACTTCATTTTTATTAACTTTAAAGAGGTCCAGCCTTAGTAATAGAAAACCCATGCATTCATTATTTATCATTGCATCCTTCAAGTGTAAAGTTCATAGATGTTTATTTATACAAATGCTGTCAAATGTTTGATCTTAAATGTTTTCATGCCTTTTATTATTTATCATGTTCTCTCCCACACAAGGGGGGCAATGTGTAAAGAGCCATGTTGCCTTTGCAATGTTGAGTTCAGTCGACACATGAGAGCATGGGGTAGAAAAGCATGACTGTACCATGTCATTATTGACTTCGCGCCTCGCTTGCTGATATGGATTCCAGATACAATCTTTAAACAAATGAGTACAACTGGGTTTTATTTTTCTGAAGGTGGAGCCCGCAGTGGATGCGAGGAAACATCTGTCATCACCTAGCTTTAACTAAAATCCAACTGAGGATGTGACTGATATATTTATCTGCTGTTGTTCCTCTGCTGATCTGCACAGGAAGTTATCAAGGCTATATAGTAATAAGGCCACTAAGTCAAGGCTTGTGTGCAAAGTACTAAAGGAAGGAGGCAGAGACAAAGTGACAAAACGAGGAAAGATTAAAATGTTCGCAATATATAATAATAACGATGTTCATCTTCACAGACGCTTATAATGACCTTTTGACACACTTAAGGAGCACTCTGTGGAACAGAAGTACCTCGATCACAGTAATTACCCCTCTTTCAATGTGCCCTGGGTTTGCTATAAGTTGTCATCAGGCATGCTGTCAGGTAGTAACCTCCCATCAGCAGCAGACACACAAACTGTAATGAATCTTTATCTTTTAGACTCTGTTATCATTAGGAATAGGAACATTTACACATTGCCGCCTAGCACCAACAAGTGTGAATTCCTTTCTTGAAGGTGGATTGCAGATTAATTTCTTGCCTAGTGCTGTGTGGTTGATAAAAAGCACACAGACTCTTGATACGCTGAAGGACAGACTAGTGTTTCCCTGGATACGCTCAAACCTACACGGCCAAAACTGTTTGATAGTTAACTTGAGTTTAGTGTTCACCTTCAGGAATTATTTATGAGACTGTAAATACACCTCAGCCATATCTTTACCCTAATGTCTGCTTTTATGATGCATTATTATCTGAAGCTCATACACATCATTCTGTCTTTATGAATTACAACCAATCTTTAGTCAGTTATCGTGGAAAAATCTAACCAAAATATAAGGGTGGGGTGGGGGGGATTTAACTCGTATTTCTTTTGATATGGGACAGTGATGTATGGCCATTTAGAAGTCATCTATCATTGTGACACACTGCTAATTTGTTTAAGACCTTCTCAGGAGACAGGTGATTGGATGTTTTGGTTGACTGGGACTTTTCTTGGGGAGACAGTTATTTTCTGGGGTCTTAAATTGAACCTTTGGATATGAATACTGTGTGTTGTGCTGTGTTTGGACACCCATGTCAACATTTATGGGCAGAGACAAACACAGACAAGACATCTTTTTAGAGAAACACCAATAGACCTATCTGCGTACAAAATATTTGATTGATATTACAACTTAATATCAATTCAGAATCGCATAGAACTTCTCTGTCAGCCTTGAAAATCTGTTTAAAAGTGATAGGGTGACTGATATACATACCAGTCAGAAATCTTTTTTTCTTCCCCACAAATACTTGAATTTAACCAAATGTAACTGTGCTGTTTTAATTTTGTGATTTTTCAGGCTGACAGAACCCTCAGGATACCTCACAGATGGTCCAATCAACTACAAGTACAAAACCAAGTGCACCTGGCTCATAGAGGGCTAGTAAGTATTTATGTAAATCATTGTGTTGTGTAGATGCTGGGTATGCAGAATTTATTATGTAGTGCAAACTGATTAATGCAGTTAATTGGAGCTCATCAGCATCTCTATGGCGACGGGTATGCTTTTGTTGCTTACGTAATGTAGTGTAAAGCTGGCTGGCTCTGGCATTTTGAAAGTTTAATATGTTTAACAAGGATCATCATTCAGAGAAAAGAATAACCTTTACCTTACCTGTTGATGCTATTTATTGTCACGGCAACAGCAGCTGCTCCAGGACAGACAGGAAACCACAGTTGCAATAAACAGTTTATATTCACTAAGATGGTTCAGCTGAAACGGAAAAAATCATGCAGTGGTATCTTTTTATAGAAAAAGAAACATTTTTGAGCATCTTGAAGTAGCGCTGGTTCTCAAGCTATATCCCCAAGATTACCCTGTACCCATAAACCATAGGCATTGGGTCTTCAGAATAATTTGGTGATTATTTTGGAACATATATGCCAATTTTCTGTTGTTTAAAAGAAAAAGAAAAGTATATGTCTTTTATTTCCTCCTTAGGGCAATGGAAACTGTGAATTGTGACACTTCATACTATATTGAAATTACTCACTTCTCTCAGGGTGTAACCAGGCGTTATTGCTGCTGTAACTGGGCTTATTAGACAGCTAACTGGGGATCTTGATGAAATAGTTGAGTCAGGCCACTGTGTCAGATAATGTTGGGCCAAAGCCAACTAAAGTAATATTATAACCGATTGAGCTTCTTGGAAAAGCGTCTTCCCTGTGCAGGGTCACTGGGAATGAAAAGTTTAACAGTCCTTGATCTAAATTCTTACGATAAATTTGCATGCTGCTCATCACTACACCGTGACTCAGGAGATTTAATGGGGCGTTCACTAATCATAGGGTCAACTGTGTGTCGAAGTGTCCTTCAGTAAGATATTGAACTCGACCCATATTAGAGAGTGTGTAGGAAATGATGAAAGATGATGGGTTGTTTGCCAAGAAAAGTCATTATAAATATGCATTAATGTGTGCAAAAGTGATTGGAGTAGTCAATAAGACTGAAAAGCACTTAAAAAAAAAAACAGTAATCTAGTTAGCTTCCATTAAAACCTGAACCGTGATTCTATTGTTATTTCTCTTCTTCAGTCCAAATGCGGTTCTTCGCTTAAGATTCAACCACTTTGCCACAGAATGTAGCTGGGACCACATGTATGTCTATGATGGAGACTCGATATATGCTCCTCTAGTTGCTGTTTTCAGGTGAGTCGCTTTCGTCTTACTTTATTCCTCGATACAGATGAAATACTTTTACTCTTCTGTCACATTGTAACAAGTGTGTGCACTCTTAACAAATCAGTATTGGTTTGTAAAATAAAAGAATAAATGAAATAAAGTCATGAAAAAAAATTTGTTAAAATTTTGGAGTCAAGGTCTCCAGACTCTTCTTCTGTGTTTGTTTAGTCAGACACATGCAACAAAAGTTCAAGTCGACTGCAGAGAGTTACCAATTTCTGCTTGCAATTTAGAACTGGTGCATATTTCGAGAAAGTAATACTGATTCTTTTTTTGCGTTTCTCTATAGCGGTCTCATCGTGCCCGAGATACGAGGTAATGAGACGGTTCCTGAGGTTGAGACGACTTCAGGCTACGCACTATTACACTTTTTCAGTGATGCTGCCTATAACCTCACAGGATTTGAAATATTTTACTCGTAAGTACTTACCTTGTGAGTAATTATCGGCGTCACAATTCTAATGATTAGGTGTCTTTCTAATTATAGATGACAGCAAACTGTTTTCAGGCTTTCGTGTCCTTATAGCTGTTTTTCTAGTGACATGCTAAACAGTTTTTATGTCTCTCCAGTCTTGTTGTTCCACTAACTGATAACACCCCTCAGTCATCCTCAGTCTGTGTTGGAGTACTAATCCAAATCATATTTGTCCAGGATCAACTCTTGTCCCAATAACTGCTCCGGCCACGGGAAGTGCACACCTGGGAACTCAGCTGCCAGCAGAGTGTACTGTGAATGCGACAAGTACTGGAAAGGCGAAGCCTGTGACATCCCTTATTGCAGAAACAACTGCGGCAGCCCTGACCACGGCTACTGCGACCTCACAGGGGAGAAGCTTTGTGTCTGCAATGACAGCTGGCAAGGTGGGAGCAAGCTGCAGATCTTTTGCAGATGCTAAAAAAACCTCTTACGGTCATTTGGAGCAGCTCTACTCACTCTGATCTAACCCTGTGGCATATTTCTGAAGCGGCATACACAAAATAAATTTTTTCCAAAACAAATCTTATATCACACCATCTCTCAACGTATTTTGCAATCAGGTGTACTAAAGATCGACTCCTCCCACGTGTGCTGCGGTCTGCAAGGCTGCGGTGGTTTTATGTTGTAAGCTTGTGTTGTACTGTAATGCTGATTAGCAACACGCTGATCAGGCCTGTGCATTATTATGCGCCTCGAGCTGGAGGAAACAAAATTCTTTTGCGTGATGAAACTTGACAGACTCATTAGCTGAGGTCTCTTCTTTTTTTTGTCATGGCCTCCGATCGCACAGTCTAACATGTTTACTTCTTCTCTCCCCTGTTTATGGGTTTTGAGGTTTGAGAGCAGCCTGTTTCCTTTTTAAAGTTTCAGTGAGTAATTATGAAAGTAGCTGGCAGGTGCTAATGAAGAATTGCATCATGGAAATATTAAGTTGCCATGGAGCAGATATAAAAGAGACTATAATATTATTGATTTTGGAGATTTTTGTACATATGAGCGTTGGTGTTTATTGTTCCTGAGCTATAATTTCTTTGCTTTTGCTGCTCTCGTGTATGTCCCTGCAGGCCCGGACTGTTCGCTGACCGTACCGTCAACAGAATCTTTCTGGGTCCTCCCCAGCGTCAAGCCCTTCGGCACATCACTCGCCAGAGCCTCCCATATGGCTATGGTGCAAGAAAAGGTCATGTGGGTGGTGGGGGGATACACTTTCAACTACAGCTCATTCCAGATGATTCTTAAGTAAGTAGAGGTTTTTCCTCGAGCAGCATTCTCACTTTGTATGTTGTTGATGTGTTTCTGAATAGAAAAACCACCATTGCTTATTTGGGGTTTTGCTCACACACAATGTATGGCTAAGCATAAGCTGCTCTCATGAAGGCCAAATTGAGAATTTAATATTTAAAGTACTTGGATGGTGGTGTGGAAGAGTTTGCAGGGCTGTCAAGGGGCACTACTTTACGCCTTTGCCTTGCTTCGATGTGCTGTGGATCGCTACGGCTCTATTTTAGTTATTCCCCTTCACTCTGAGACATTAGAGAATGTCTTATACTTTATTCACCAGCTTCTTATTGAGAACAGCTGCGGTGTGTTTTGTCCCAGTTATGCAGAAGTCGTTTGAAATTATCAAGTGGTGACTGTGGTTTAGGTGTCTGTACGCTGGTTTAATATGTGAAAGGTTTGCAGTTAAAATGAAAGTTCATATTCGATGTGCTTTTTATGCATTTATTTATTTTACCCTGTATACTTTTAACGTGTTATGTCTTGTCTCAGATTGTTGTGTATGTGCTGTACTTAGCACAGGAAAAAAAGACCTACTCAAATTTCTTTGGGATTTCTTTTTCTTTTGCCACAGCAGATCATCTTCCTCCTTCTTCCTTCTCTCCCTATCCCTAGCGGCCTCCTCCTCTGTCACACCAACTCTCTGCATGTCCTCTCTCACTATATCCACAAATCTTCTCTGTGGTTTTCCTCTTTTCCTCCACCTCCAGCATCTTAAATTTCTTTGGGACTACTTCTGTAAAAACTGAGAAATATGGCACACGCTCAGAGTTCTCTCGCAGTTTAGCTGACGGTTCATCTTTGTTGCTCAGACGAGCTCTCACCATCTGCTCAGTGTTTGTTCATCACCAGGTGTTATGATTCCTGTTGCTCCTGGAGTGCCTTGTTTAAATTGCTAATGTGTGATGATGTGACCAGGTGTGCTTTTTTTGTGTGTGTTTTTTTTGGATGTTAATGGCAGCCAACAGTAATGTATGCATTTGTCAGCCTGCTAGATTTTTAGCACAGCAAAACGTTCAGCTCGATTAAATCTAAAGACCTTGAGGTAAACTTATATTAGAAAACAAGACACTATAATAGTGTAGATTTTAATAATGTACATTTTGATTGTAAACTTGTATTTTTATATTTTAAATAATAATAGAATGCAATTAACAATATTTTATATTATTTCATTTAGTGCTGTCAGCATTAATCTTGTTAATATGACGTTAACGCCATAACT
Organism: Perissodus microlepis; assembly: GCF_051167445.1. NCBI lineage: Eukaryota > Metazoa > Chordata > Actinopteri > Cichliformes > Cichlidae > Perissodus > Perissodus microlepis. Next base: position 13,981,335 of record NC_140468.1, read on the forward strand.
TCGTTAACGCGGCAAATCCCCGTTAGCAAGTTAACGCGGCTCCGTGAGAGGGCTGCACGCCGCTAACGCGTTAACGAGCTAACCGCACTAATGCGTTGACGCCGTGCAGCCCTCGCATGGGGCTATCCGCGTTAACTTGCTAACGGGGATTTGCCGCGTTAACGCGGTTATGGTGTTAATGTCAATAATTTCATTATAAATCTGAAAAATTATATAATGAGAGCCTTGAAACACCACATGCCCCCCTTTGTATTCATCCTGCTTGCTGCAGGTATCTCTGCAGTATAAAGTGGGAGGGCTCCTGTCATCCGTCAGCGAGTTGCTTAATTTAATCGTATCAGACTAAGTTAATAGTTTTTCTGCAAATTTGAATGTAGCGTCTGTAGCTTTACTGTACATTGTTGTGTAAAACAAAGGGCGGTGGGTGGAGCAACTACGAAGTTTGTTTTTCTTCTCGTCTGAGGTTGTTGATCAGGGGGTTTGATGAAGGATTTCGGCCAGCTCCTGATGGTGATTACAGGAATAAACGCTGTTGTTCTGGACGTGGTTCACTCCTCGTGGGTTGTATATAGAGAGACGGCGGCTCCACGTTAAACCGTGACAGCATCATCTTCAGTGCTGCTGTTATCAGTCTTTTTGTTTAAAACCTGGGGCCTGCCTGGGCTTCATGCTGTTTTAATTTTGTATTCACACACATGCTTCTAGATGTGTTTCTATTGCAGGTCTATGTGGGTGAAACACTCGCGCTTACACCGAAATGACGGAGCGCTACAGAATTTAAACTAAGCATCAAAGCAAAAAAAATGTACCTTAAGGATTTTTTTAAAATGTTATTATTGATCGATGAATCGTTGCAGGCATGTTATGAAGCCACAGTGGGACAAAAAGTGAATATGCAAAGGGCTTTTTTCCCCCTCTTTGGTGTGTTGGAGGTGCATTTAAAGTGTAAAATTCTGTTTCTTTACTCTGCAGCTACAACCTCGAGAGTGGCATTTGGAACACAGTTCCCATCAATAGTGGCCCCGTGCCAAGATACGGCCACTCACTTGCTGCCTGCCAGGTAAACACACACAGATTTAGAAAACCACAACAGTGACTAGGAGGGAGGAATATTTGGGAGAAGTGGGAAGAAAAGCAATCAAATGTGGTTTCAGAAAAGAAAAGGTTGCTTTCAAACAGGAACTGCTTATTTCTTTGAGTAACTGAATGTTGTAACATATTCCAAACACAGAACTATTTTAAAACAACAGCAGGAGAACAACTTAAAATTATGGAGTTTAAAGCAAACGCAGGCTTGTCCTAGAGGCACATTTATGGCACGTTTAGAGATGATTCTTTAGCTTACTAAAAAAATGCCGTCCTGTGTTTAGGATGATATCTACATGTTTGGTGGAAAACTGGAAGCTGGCTGGGAAAACGTGACGGACGAGCTGTGGGTCTTCAATGTACCCAATCGGACATGGCAGCGGAGAAACCCTGTGGTCGGCCCACCGGCCCAAGCTCAGATATACGCCGTGGAAGGACACTCGGCCCACTGCGTCCCGCTGGACAGCGGCGAGACTATCATGCTCGTCATCTTTGGCTACTCCCCCATCTACAGCTATATCAGCAATGTTCAGGAGTACAACCTGAGTGAGTCACAGTGCAGACTCTTTCACGTTTTGTTTCTGCTTATCTATCAGCTCTCTGTAGCTTTCCCTTAGCACTGAGATAAATTTAAAAGCCCTGGCAAGCAAACCCAGTATGGCTGTGCTTTCAAACTGCAGTGGATGGTATCCACTCATAATTGTAGACTTCTTTGGGATCTTTTTTTTTTTAATTTAAAACCTTCCAGCAAATACTTTGTGAATCCAAAAACACCATATTTCATGACTGAATTTTTGGATAGCAGAGTCTAAGTGTCCTGTTTTATTTCTTTTTTTTCAGTATAAACAATAAAAAAGTATAAACAGCAGCCATGTAAACCATCCCTGAAAATCTGTGTTTGAAGTATCAAGATACAAGAGCCCAGCTGTCTGCTTCGATTCTACTAGGAGAGATCTAATTGTATATATATTTTTTCCCAATAAAAAATTTCTTCATATATTTTCTTTTTAGGGTCCAACACGTGGTTGGTGCCTGAGACCAAAGGTGCCATTCCCCAGGGAGGCTACGGCCACAGCAGCACGTATGACAGCGGCAGTGGCAACATCTACGTTCATGGCGGCTATAAAGCTCTGCCCGCCAACAAATACGGCCTTGTCGATGACCTCTACCGATACGACGTGAACACGCGGACATGGTAAATCGACACAGTTGCCCTGCTCTTGTTGTTTCATTATGCATTCCAGACTATATGTGACACCGTGGGAGTTGCATATCTCCTTGGCACAGTTGTCCTTGACACGCCTGTCATGCACATGCTCCAGGTTCATTCTGAGAGAAAGCGGCTTTCCACGGTACTTGCACTCAGCTGTGCTCCTCAGCGGCACTCTGCTCGTTTTTGGAGGCAACACGCACAACGACACATCCCTGAGCAACGGGGCCAAATGCTTCTCTGCTGACTTCCTCGCCTACGACATCGGTAAGAATCCTGTTATTGTTAAATAGTCCTTTATTTATTTATTTTTAAATGTATCTCTCTGTTTCACATAAAATCAGAAGTACAATCAGATCCATCCGCTATGTTAACTGATAATCACACAGCGAATCCAAAATAGTCACGTACACCTTGTTTTCCTCAGCCTGTGATGAGTGGACGCTTCTGCCCAAGCCAGACCTGCACAGGGATGTCAACCGCTTCGGTCACTCTGCTGTGGTTAGCAATGGGTGAGTGTTTCTATTAGAATTTCTATGTAGATCACCCAGATTGATTGTGAAATCAGGTTTGGTAGCTGTCCCTGTGGTATAATCCTGTTTTGTTTCATAGAAAATGCCCAGTTTTTCCCAGTAGTTTAATTTAATATATTCCACTGTGGTCTCGGCACTAATTTATCTTTAGAGTGGATGACTGGGTCTCTTTGTGAGCATTAAAAGCTTAATTTTTTACCATAAATTTGAAAAACAGTGTAGATAATAAAGAACTGTTCAATATCACATCAATAACAATGTAATAAAATGACTTGCTTAAAAAAAGAGAAAGATTAGATAATTATGTTTACCAATTTGAGCATGGCGAAATAGAAAAAATACTCCATAATTAAAAAACAGAAGTCCAGTTTATCTTAATTTGTTGGCTATAGTTTACACCTTTTTTTTTTTTTTTCTTTTTCTACACTGTTTTCTTTCGTCTTGCTCAGGTCCATGTACGTGTTTGGGGGCTTCTCCAGTGTGCTGCTCAATGATGTGCTTGTTTACCGACCTCCGAGCTGCCAAGCCTTCTTGGCAGAGGAGGGTTGCGTGAAGGCTGGGCCAGGGGTCCGTTGCATCTGGAGCAGAGGCCGTTGTCTCCCCTGGGAAGTCAGAATGGCTAATAGCAGCCTGACTCCTGCTCCATTTTGTCCACCTAAAGCTGGTGAGGAAGACCACAGAACTTCTCCAGCCTCTTTTCACTTTCTCGTCACTACTTTATTTGTTGTTGTTAAAACTGCCTTCTTTCTAGAAATTGTATTTTACCCGTATTTACAGACTGACTCATGCACTCTTGTTGCTCTCCCTCTCATCTCTTTGTAGTTACAATGGACGAGTGGTGCTACAGGTTCTCAGACTGTGCCAGCTGTACAGCAAACACCAAGGGGTGCCAGTGGTGCGATGATAAGAAATGCATCTCAGCCTTCAGCAACTGTACCTCTGTAAGTGTTCCAACAGGGGGCAGCAGTGCACTGCTGATCTTGTGTTCAGCTCCCTGAAGCTGCCAAATGTGCACACAAGGACACATGCGCTTTTTAATACAGGATTTGTGAGTCGACGACATTGGTATGATAATTTTGTGGTATTCAGGACTACATGGAAACATCACCTCATTGCTTAAGGTAGCAAAAGCCTTTGCACATGGACTGTATATAAAAGATGGACACGGCCACCATGACGTCACCCGTTGGTCTCTAAAATCTGCATTTTTGAGGATTCATTAGTAGCAGTATTTAAAATATTTTGAACCAGAAGTAAGCATAGCAGGTTTAGTTGGCAGACTATATCCATAAAATGTGTGTGCAGTGCACAGGCACTGCCCTGACTAATTAAATAAATACATTTAACTGATTTAAACTGAAGGATGGACATCTTGGATTGCGTGAACAACACACCAAGCTGTCTTATTTTTTAAATTTCAATATTAATGGTGAAAAAGCACCAACAGAGCAAACACCAGTAAGACACCTTCCTATTATCTATATAAATCTGTAAAAAACAAGTATATAATAAAGTAGGGAACTATTTATAGAGAACAAAAGTGTCTTTCATACCAGACTGTGAAGATTCTATTTAATGCTGTTAATTTAGACATTTTAACACGGCGGTCCATGGGGCTCTATCGTAAAATGACACTTTCTCTCTTGATTCTTTTCTCTGCCGCTGCAGAATGTGAAGAACTTCACTGAGTGTCCTGTGCGGAACGAGCAGGTGTGCAGCAAGCTTGCCAACTGCAAGAGCTGCTCATTGAATCTCAACTGTCAGTGGGATCAGAATCACTCGCAGTGCCACGCTTTGCCCGGTAAGCTTTCCGTGCACACGAACACGCCACCTTATTAAACAGAAGCTTCAGATTTGATTCTCACACATGCATGGCAGAGGATTTTTGGTCATTTCCAGGCAAGCATGTGGGAGACTGTGGGAGATGCAAGATAAATGCAGATATGTTTTAAAACTTAAACCTAATGCAGAGATGCTGACCAGTGTGAATACTCAACAGCGCTTGTAACATGAAACGGCCACATTGGTGGTTGTATTTACTGCGTCAATTAAGTGCGCTGACATTCAGACCTGAAGGGAAGCCTATTTCATTAATTAAATTTTCGCAGATGTTAATGACTCCCTACCAAGTTTACTTTTTCTGCCGCTGCTTGTACGGTTAAACCCAGTATCAGGGATTTGCAGAGATGTATTTTCAAGATGTCATCCCAATGTTGTTTATGAGGTCTGGCAGTGTATTTAGCTTACCTCTCACCATCTACCCCCCCACACCCACCCATCGTGTTGTTGATGTTGACGCTGGCTGAATCTGAAGAGATAGTGCTGTCACTTTATCCATAATTTTCAGTTCACCAAGCCCTGTCGCCTAAGGGGAGTGCAGTGGGAGCTGAAAATAATATCTCTGTGTGTGTGCATGTGGGTGTGGATTTCTGATTCCTGAAAGGGAGTCGCTGATTGCACAAACAAAATGCACACAGAGCAAATGGGTGCAAATTACGCTCAAACAAAATCAGTGACATCCACACAAACACACAAACACACACACACATGTGTTAAACCCTAATTCTTTAGCCCCCTGTGGTTTGTTATGCCTTCCAAGTTCTCTGTTTTCATTTTTCTTGGATTATGGTTCTCCCCGTTGAGCAGTACTTAACTAATATTATTCCATAATTAATTATGTAGTTTTTAGCTTACGACACAATACAAATAATGTCAAAGTAGTTTTTCCTGTTAAAGTTAAAGGAGAGCAAGGTTTTCTTGGCCCGAGGTCATTAACTTCTCGACATGCTCTTTTGATCTTCCAGCTCAGCAGTGCAGTGAGGGTTGGAACCAGGTGGGTGATGCCTGTTTGAGGATCAACTCCAGCCGCGAGAGCTACGACAACGCTCAGCATTACTGCAAGAACCTCAATGGCAACATCGCCTCACTGACCACCTCCAAACAAGTGGACTTTGTGCTCGAGGAGCTCAAGAAGCTCCAGCAACAAGACAAGGTACACTTAAATCAGTCATAAAGCAAGGATATTGTGTTTTATCCTTGCTTTATTGTTTGACAATATACATGTAGTACAGTATCTCACATTCATTTTGAAATATTTTCTTTTGCTAGAATTGCAGTTTACACCTTGGTGTTTAACTGAGTGAAAATAAAAGTGCGTTTTTAGCTGCTGGGGGAGCCTTTCTCTAACTCTGACTTATTGATTCTGAGACGATTTTGCCCCGATCAGTTTTCTGCAGCTCTATTTTATCTGATTGCAGGCATTCTTCTAGCTTTCTTGCCTTTCAACCAATTATGGGGAAATAGTTTTCCACTATTCCAACATCTTGTCTCAGACTGTGTGGTTTGTACATAGTTTTGTTTCTGAGATACCGCACCTGATGAATCAGACTGCGATAATCACTCATCACTTCTGCCTGCCTTACGCAGGGCTAATAGGGCCTCTGTGATTCTCTGTCTGATGGAAGAATCATGTGCACTTATAGTATCTAAGACCTTGACTGCGTAGTCTGGTCTGCATTTAGTTTTTCTTTTTATCTGAGTAATTTCCTGATGTCGCTCTAAGTTTACATATTTATTGCTCTGCTCTGTTTTGTTTAACCCTATGATATGGTGCAGAAACTTGTTCACTGAGAGAAATCCAAATATTCACAGCAACATTACAATTAGAGCTTCTGCTTCTTTAATGGAAATGCGGTTTTGGGCATACTGGCTTTTTCTCATCCCTCGCGGCTACGTATTCTCCTTGCAGTGACAGAAAATTGTGGCATCTACTGATGATTTTAGTTTGGTCATGCCTGCTGTATTCATGAGAATGTCATTTCCTGTCAGTCTGCTGGGTTGAAACGCGGCTGTTTGTTCCAAACAGAACCTTGACATGCCTTTCCACATCATTTTCCCATTACATTAAAAGTTGAATCCTGAAGGCAAATAAGTAATCATATCTGTGAAATTATTCTCAGCAGACTTTTAATAGCATCTTTGGTTCCTAGGTGTAAATGCAGAAGGCAGGCTTTTTTCCCTTTTTTTTGTTAATAGCAGGATGGAGTAAAAAAAACGAGGCACTCTTATGAAATTTTATCTTACATTTGAATAGCTTTTCATCCCTTTATGTGTTTAGACTTTTGCTGTTTTTCCACAGCGGCTGTCTCCCTGGGTGGGTCTGAGGAAGATCAATGTGTCATACTGGGGTTGGGAGGATATGTCTCCCTTCACCAACAGCAGTCTGCGTTGGCTGCCCGGTGAGCCCAGTGACTCTGGTTTTTGTGCCTACCTGGAGGAGCCACAGGTGTCAGGACTGAGGGCCAATCCATGCACTGCTACTGCCCACGGGCTCATCTGTGAAAAGGCTACTGGTGAGATGACCGAACACACAAGTACACTTCCTAAATATTGCATCTGCTTGAAAAGGTTTTTTCATGTCTTTTGTTTTGTTGTTTCTTTGTCCAGGCAATCCCAACCAGAGCACCCGTCCATCCTGCAAGAAACCTTGCTCGCTGCACACCAACTGTGCGAACTGCACCAGCCAGGCCATGGAGTGTATGTGGTGCGGCAGCGTGCAGCGCTGCGTCGACTCCACTGCATACGTCATCTCTTTTCCCTATGGCCAGTGCCTGGAGTGGCAGACTGGAGATTGCGTGGGTGAGTGTCTGAACTTAATCTAGATGAGTCTTCTTTGAAGTCTGCAGTCCGGCATTAAGGTGGCAGACAATAAGCTTTCCCAGATTGGCTTCTGTAAGCAGTCAATATTCATCTCGGAGAGGAAAAAGGTTAAAGGAGGAAACAGGCTTAAAGTGGCGGGTGTCTGTGGCGGAGGGAAAATCGTATTAGTTTTCTGTGATTGGATTTGGAAGCTGTTTTTGGTTTGTAATGGCCAATTACTTTTGCATATAATCACATGCCAACTGTTAGATTTCCCTGTTGACCGAGCTGTAGATGGGCTCTTTATCATTAGCTGGTTTTAAGTAGTTTAAAGACAGTCTCACATCAAGAACAGTGATTGCAAATAACTCTGTGAATAGGAAGTGTGCATAATTAAAACGCCCAGACATGCACTACTGTAAAAGTGGATGTTTTTACATTGAAAGTCATTGAAATTTGAAATGGCAAAATAGAGCGTTTCGTTCTGATAATTAAATATTAAACGTTAGAATGGAATAAATGAACATCTGAAAAAAACTCAGTCAACTTCACTGAGTGATATACTATCCTTAAGTACTATGCCAATACAGCTGAGCTGGAAAACTGGAGTTCCTGCTTGTGCCGTGAATCCACATTTATTTATTTATATTTTGCTGTACTTTTAGGTTTTAATCCACCATCCAATACCATCGAAACCAAAGTTCAGGCTGTGTTAAAGAAGAAATCTTCCATTTCAAATCCATTATATATTACAGAAACTCTGTTTTTGACTTACTGCATTTCCATGTATGTTAACAGATGTTTCAATATATCACTGCACCTGTTCCCCATTTTCCTATTAAAATATAAAGAACTGAAAAGTGAGTCAAGACATTTGCACAGTACTATCGAGGGTATATGTCTGTCATTTGTAAGATATTTACAGTAGTGCTTCTTGTGACCGTCTGAGCTGTGACAAAATAAACACAAAGGGTCACAAAGCAATTAACAAGAAGTGATTTAAGAAAAAAGAAGTCCTCTTTATTAAACAGCGTCACTACTCTTTGTGATTTCCTATTTAGTTGTAGAAATGTCATGCAAATTTAATGATCTGGCAAGGTCTGACAGAGACAGTTTTTGCTTAAAATGCTCTCAGAGACGTGCTAATTGGATGCAAGTTGGCATATTGAGTTTTTAAAACTAAACTGAAAATATGTGCAGATGAAAAGGCTTAAAGTTTTGCTCTGTACAGGTTAGTTCTTTTTACACAGCCTGCAGCTGCAGGTCCTCTTAAGATAACAAATATGAAAATATGAATACCTTTAATCATCCATTTTCTCTTTGTATAACACAGCAAAAAGAAAGGGACTGTCATCCTATCATAACATGACTGACAAACATGATTCAGCTGTTATTTTCCTGATGGTTGTATTGAAATGTGATCATACTAAGTACTAGACACGTACCAAGGTGAAACTGCACAGTAGTAAGTTGATTGGAAAGATCCTTCACATGAAAGTCGGTGTAACCGCTGAGGTCGTTGCTGTTGTGCTACGTGATGTATGCCTTTTGCCCACAGTTGTGTTGGATTGTAAAAACATCTCTGATCAGTTTAGCGAGTAATACATTTAGGGAGCCCAGGAGTGCTGTCTCAAATTCATTTGAGTGTGCTAGTGTTGGGTGATGCAGAGATGTTTCTGTTCGCTGTGGATATTTGTCTTGAGGAATTAGTCCCTGTTGGCATGAAGGACAGAGAAGGTTGTCCTATAAATTGTCTGTATTTTCTCCTCTTTCGCTTTGCTCTGTCTGACTTTGCTCGTCCATATTCACCCCCAGGGTTTCAATCACTGTTTAAGGCTTTTCTCACCTGCTTTACTTCTTCCTTGCTTATTTGGAGTGCATGGATATGTGCTCTAGGCCGAGTATGCTCCATAAATACATGCAAAACTACAAACCCTGGTCTAAAAAACAGCTCTTTTCCTAGTTTTTTACACTGACTTCAAATGTGCAATTTGACTTGCACATCGAGTTTGCACATCAGGTTTTTGACATACACATCACTGTCATTTTGACTCTTTTGAACATCAATATAATGGACAAAGAATTAAAGGAACACTTTGAAAACACATCATATTTCAGTAGGGGCAAAATGATCATGATTGATGTCTGTACTGATATGTACTGGATAATGTGTTAGCAATGAAAGGATGCCTCATTTTTCCTTTTAAATGAAAATGGTCGACCTACACAGGGCTAAATTCAAAGATACCGCAAAAGTCAAAGTAAAACAGTGATGTGGCAGGGCCGTCCATTTAGCTGAAATTTTGTTGCAGCAATTTAAAATGGTTCTCGTAGTTTGTATGCCCCCCTACATGCTTGGATGCATGCCTGACAGTGTCGGGGATCGTGCACCAGGGGGAACTCGGGACCCACTGCACCATCGTAGGGTCTGACAGTGACAATGACTTCATCCCAATACCTAATGGTAGTCCGGGTGCTGTTGTCTAGCCTGTAGAGGTTTGTGCGTCCCTTCGTGGATATGCCTACCCAGACGTCACTGACCCACCATCAGACCAGTCACCCTGAACAATGTTACAGGCAGCATAATGTTTCTACTTTATCTCTAGACCCTTTCACATGTGCTCAGGGTGAACTTGCTCTCAGCTGTGAAACACAGGGTAGAAGTGGTGGACCTGCCAACTCTGGTATTCTATGGCAAATGCCATTCAGCCTACATGGTGCCAGGCAGTGAGCAGATGGCCCACTAGAGGACTTCAGGACCTCAATCCACCCTCACACAAGAAGCCTGCCAGAGTAGACTGTCTAGAAGTGCTCATCCTGTTCCTCTTTGCACAAAGGAACCAATGCCAGCCCTGTGCATGGGTTATGGACCTTCTATGGCCCTGTCTAGTTCTTTCAGAGCAACTGCCCATCTACTAGAATCTTCTCTGTGTTCTTGGATCTGTGCTGGGAGACACAGCAGTCCATCTGCCAATAGCATGTGAAAATGAAAGTGTGACTTTCATTTTTTTCTTAATCAATTTATATCAACACAATGTCTCTAATTTTGACTATTTTTGACCAAACTATTTATTTATTTATCTTACTGTAAAAACAGCCTAGAAGATTATACCAGAAGTAAAATGAGGTCATTGTTCTCAAAAATGCCTAAGTCACTTGCTTTTGCGCTCAAATGGCTCATCCGTATCTCTTTGCAAGTACCAACAGTAGTTGCCCGTCATGGTCGGATTCAATTTTCCCTGATATTGGTTTTCTATCACTTTCATATCTCGATGAAATCCTTCCTGGTGCCCATTGCTGACATCACACAGGTTTGGTGGAAACAAAGTCAAGATGAGAATGTTAATAATAAAAAAAGAAAAAGGTGACATTCATGCGCTCATTCGGTGATTCATTTTCAGCATCTTATCCACAAGCTCCTCGTAATTCTCTGCTCTGTGATTGCCATGAAAATTCTGGACGACCTGCAGGACAGCTATGGTTGAGACCAAACTTATTTTTATAAATGCTGAAATGCATCACCGTGCCTGTTCAGTCATCCTAGTAGTCCAAAACTTGGAATATCAACTAAAAAAAAAAAAAAAAAAACCCAGGATGTGCTAGTCGTAGGTTTTTAGATTTTGAATAGGCAAGTGAAATGTTTTTAAGTACAGGTGAAAGGATCCCAGGTATGTGGTATCTTTTGCTTGCTGGGCTGCTTTGAGATTTGGCTCTCTGTATGACCTAAGCAGCTTCTTACTTTGCTGAGGGGATGGACTCTAAATATATGTCCTTTTAAATTGATTATTTAAAGATCTCATTTGTCCACACTTCGTCTTCCCTGATCAAACAACCAAACAAAACCTGGGGTCATCTGTGCTATGAGTTCGCGGTCTGTCCGCTTCATTATGACAGACCAGAAGAAAGTCCTTCAAGCTGTGAGTTCAGTTGAGGCAAAATTTTAAACAAGCAAGGCTCACAGAGTCTTCTGTGGTCTTTAATTCAGTCTTTTTTTATATTGAATCGGGCTTTTCCGCTCACTCAAGCTAACAGCTTCCATTCTTTCACAATGAATTGAATCTTTTAGTTAAGTACTGTAGTTTAGCAGCTGCTCTGTCATTTTTTTTCAAGCAGAAGTGGAATTGTCAAATATTCCTACTCTTCAGATGCTGCTTTCTGTGGCCTATGTTGGTGAGAGTGGCAGCCATGGGTCAGAATGGAAGGTTGCTCTGTAATTACAGGGTTGAAGGTTTGATCCTCTAGCAGATGTGATAAAGTGTACATGCTGGTGCAGATGCAGTCACGCTGCAGTTTTTCTGTGAATTCCACATTCTAGTATCCTCTCTAGTGGACTGTCCACTTTGTACCCTGCCTCTCATCTGGGTTAGAGTTAATTAATAACTCATTTGACAGCTTTACACAATATGTTATTTACATTTAAATGGCTAAATAGCTCATCTTATCCGTTTATAAGATGCCTTGGTTTTTACTCCATTTGGTTTAAGAAGCACTTGGCTGTGGCACAAGCTGTAAAGCAGCATTTGAAGTTTGCACAATTGGAGGGATACTTGTGATTGTTAATCAGTTGATTACAGTGTGCAGTTCAAGGAAAGTTAAGACACAGAGCTGTGTAATTTCCTTCCTAACACTGCTTTCAGATCAAAAGCAGATTGGATACTGAAGCAGTAGGGTTATCACGATGATCAGTAGTCTGTGAAATCAAAGAAGAACAGTTTGAAAGCTGCGAAACAGCCAGCCAGCATAAATACTCACAACTCTGAAGAGAAATGTGGATAAATGGATCTTATAAAAATTTTAACATCTTGAATTTGGCCTCGGACGTCACACTTAACTGGAGTTTGTGACTGAATAAAAGTCTGTGCAAAAAGTCTGGAGCCACCCCTCTTTTCTTCATATTTGGGTTCTAAGTGGTCTTAAGTAATAGTTCTCCAGGCTTTCTGGACATTTGCTGCATTTTCACTTATTTCTTTCAAAGCAAAACATCACCACTGTCTTGACCAGCAGCAGTGCCTCATCCTGAGAGCAGTTTAATCGCGTCATAAAAATGGCACAAGGACTGTCGTGAGCATGCTTCCTGCCACACGAATTAACTCTTCACATTGGCTGTGGATGTTAAATGCACACTTTTTAATATGGACATATGAAAATTATCTGGCCCCCGTGACTGTTTTAATTTTGTTGACCAATAATATTCATCATAGTTCTTGTCAACAACCATTTTTTTTCTGATGAAAACAAGATGATAACTAAATAAATGCTAACGCACCAGGACCAAACCTGTGATAAAATGTGTTGACACTTTCGTCACCAAATAAAAACAAGATGAAAGTGTTCTGGACAGATAAGATCTAATTAAAACTAATTAAGTTGTGAAGAAAGGCGGGACAAGTTTACTTCTGATTGGATCACTTCTAATCTCCTTGTGCAGCAAGGTTAGAGCTGAGAAATGGAGTTGGAGTGAGAGGTTCAGCTCAGTGACTACAGGCCAGTGGCTCTAACACCAATAACCATGAGGTGCCTGGAGAGCCTGGCCCTCAAATACATCAAAGTCACTATTCCACCTACTCTGGGCCCATGTCAGTACACAGACAGAACCAGCATCAACAGATGATGCCATTCCCATCACCTTCTACACCACATGCACCGCCTGAAACCACAGCGAACATTTAATACCACAGTTAGTCAGGATGGGCCCCCGCTGCTCCTCAATCCTCTCCTCAGCACAGGAGCCCGACAAGGCTGTGTTTTTAGCCTTTTCCTGTACTGTCTGTATGTATAAGACTGCATAAATGTCATTGTTAGGTTTGTAGATGAGATGGTGGAAATAGGACTGCTCACTGATGGGGATGAGTCTGGCCACAGAGAGGAGGTTCAGAGGCTGACAGATTGGTGTACTGAAAACAATCTGGCTTCTAACACCAAAAACACCAAAGAACTAATAACTGACTTCAGGAAAAATCAGAATGTTGACTCTGTGACATACTGGGGAACCTGTCTGGGGTGTACTCCACTTCTTGCCCCATGGCAGCTGGGATAGGTTCCAGCACCCCTGTGACCCTAAATTAACTGAATGGATGGATAGATGCATGCAGGTAGGGCTGTTCGATATAACGATATATATATCGGATGACGTCTATCGTTTCATTTTACGCTATCGTTTGTTTCGTGGTGTCACAAAATAAACTGCTTACGGCAATATTTTTCATCGTTTTGACGGTCACTGTAGTGGCTATATTAATTTCTTAAAGTTCTCTCTTTCTCTTATATTTTATATAACCACACTACAGACGGACAAGCGCCTGTTTTTATGCGTTGTGGTTAGCAACAACGACGGTAACACCACCGCGTGTCCGCTTGTTTATGTTCCACATAAACCTTTCACAATAAAGCTCAAGATCCTGTTGAGACTTTTCAAAATAAACTGAATCACGTGAAAGAGCAGATTATTTACGGATGAGAAGTAAAAAAGAGCCGCCAGGTGCTAAAAAATAAACCTTAGACTCAAACGTTAGAACAGGCTTTTCCCCGCAGCACGCCGTGTAATAAATACTCACAAAGAAAACGGCGGCCTTTACAACTTATGTCTAAAAATGTATAGTTTCATGCATCGGTTAAAACAGCGGTCTCCAACCTTTTTTGCGCCACGGACCGGTTTATGCCCGACAATATTTTCACGGACCGGCCTTTAAGGTGTCGCGGATAAATACAACAAAATAAAACTAGTACCGGTACCGAAAAAAAGAAGATTTATTCATAACACACGTGAAAAGACCAAGGAAAACCGAGTTAACGATAAAAACGATAACAAAATAACGCTGAAAACCGATTAAAAACCCTGAAAACTATAAATTTCACACCTGAGCCTCAACTCTCTCGGCCCGGTACCAAACGACTCACGGACCGGTACCGGTCCGAGGCCCGGGGGTTGGTTACAACACTCGCCTCCAGGTACATGACGCGCAGCTGGAAACACTTCCCGCAAGTCGAGCTGCCCGAGATTCACAGAATTTACAGAAAATGTTACATTTTTGTGATTTATATCGTTATCGGGATGATAGAATTCTTATATCGGGATATGAGATTTTGGTCATATCGCACATCCCTACATGCAGGGATCAGGGATGGACACAGGGCTGGATCAGAATGCCCAGATACCATTGAACGTAATTGAGAGGATGTACAGAATGCCTAGTTTTAGGTTCCTGGGCACACACATCACAGCAGACCTCACATGGACACACAAAACACACAGCCTTGTTAAAAGAAAAACGCCCAACATAGACTGTAATTCCTGAAAACTATGAGGAACATAAACCTGTCTCAAAACCTTCTGGTGTCTTTCTGCTGGCACACTATTAAAAGTGTCCTCCTTTGCAGCATGCTGACACGGTAAGGTAACAGCTATGAAACGGATAAGAAGGGACTGCGGAACGTCATAAAAGCTGAACAAAAAGATCACCAAGACACAGTTGCCAACACCTAGAGACGTATACACATCGTACTTCTTGCAGAAAGTACTCTGAATCCTAAGGGATGCATCGAAACTGTTTGAATATCTGTCCTCAGGCGAGCGTTACAGGTCCATCAAATCACAGACGACAAGATTAAGACGCTTTTTATCCCAGATACATCACAACACTGCAGATGTTTCAGTAAACTTCATCAATTTTCAATGTATCCAGCAAAATATAAAGAAATGAGGCGTGGCACAAGCTCCTTATGTTTCTCAGTTAATTCAGGGTTTTTGAGGAAACCTGAGTCAGGCTGTATATGCTGTGATGATGAAAACTGGTGATGCAGGATGAAGAGAATCTTGTTTCTCGGGTGCAGACAGAGTCATAATCAACATCCACTTAACAGAGCATATCTAGGCATCAGATTTAGTTCTTAGATATTGATTTATCTGTCAGAATCCAAGTGAGAGACGTGATTCAGGTTTTCGTGGCAGATTTTGTGTTTCAACATGCTTCTTGTGTGTGGCAAGACAAAAGTTCCCATCCAGCTGCTGCTTTCTTTTCTCAGAAGGACGTGTTCCTGAGAAATTCGCCACTTACGTCTTGTCGTCAAAACAATCTTAAATGGCCTTACTTTGTGCTTATTGCTCTTGTGTTGTCATGGTTTCACATCCATTAGTGGAATAGCTAGAGATTTGTTTGACATAAACTGAGGTAAAAGCACTCAATGTTTGTCTCCTTAAAATAGTAGTGGCATTTTCTCTGCTAAAGTGTCTGTCTGGCAGGCAAGTGGTGGCGCTCAAACAGTTTAGAGGCCTGAAAGTTCATCTCTCAACTGACAAAAACGGCATCGCTCCCTTGGGTTTCTAAGCTTTTTGTGCGGAGCTACTTCACACATCACACTTAATCCTTTTGTGGGACTTTTTCTCAAATCAAACTTTTCAGGGGCCTTGGGTATCTGACACATTTGCTCTCATTATACAAGCGTCCTCAGACTGCGTCAGCTATTAAACGCTCAGCAAGTTGTTTCGTATCCTTTTATCTGTGTTTAGATCTGTTGTCCTGCCACCTCACTAGATAACCTGTTTTTGTTTTATTGTAAAAGACACAATTGCTCCCTAATATCCATTGCCTACAAATGCTCAGAAATAAATTAGGGTGACTAGTACAAAGGATAGAATTCAACAATATGCATAAATGCATATAAAAGCAACATTGTTCAGAATTTAGTCTGCTCCAGCATTAAGGTGCTGTGGCTGATGTTTTGTTTTTGTTGTTTTATCATTGTGTTGTGATGACTCTAGTAAAATGGAATGGAAAAATGATGGCAGTGGTGGTGGGTTAAAACATACAATTACCTGCATTTTTCCTCTCCTGTAGCCCAGAACTGTTCAGGCCTGCGGACGTGTTCTCAATGCTTGGAGCAACCTGAGTGCGGCTGGTGCGGAGATCCCACCAGCACAGGAAAGGGCCTGTGCATGGAAGGTTCGTTCCGGGGTCCCATGAAAAGACTGGCCAAGCAGGGCCACCAGGGCCCGTCGCACGACATGAGCCTGGAGCCAGGCATCTGCCCCAAAGACAAAGGCTACGAGTGGGCCTTTATTCAGTGCCCCGGTGAGTGCTAAACTTCCTGTCAAGCTAACTGAAATTACAAACCATCTGTCATGTCAAGTGAGAGATTATTACCTATTGGAGGTCACTACTTAAGCTTAGGGGAAAAAAAACAACAAAAAAAAAAACGCTACCATGGATTCCTGTTACAGCCTCCCTATGCAACTAATCCGTCCCTGCTGATTCCATGCAACCTTATGCCGGTGTGACGTTTCATGCTTTCATGAAGCCCCTGTCCATACTGCTATGTTATGTAAGATGATAATGTAGCCACTGTAAGTTGTAAACTGAGAATGTGAGCAGCGCTCAGCAGCTCGCAGATTACTTAAAAAACCTCAAGAAATCAGATATATTTAAGACTTGTAATATTTTGCCCAATTATAGTTTTACACCTCTAGGCTTGAACCGCACCATCATTATGTCTTTTTCTCAGTTGTTCACTTTTTATAGCATGGTGCCTCCGGCCACGGTTGCTGCCATCGTGGACCCATTAGAGTTTTGAATTGTCTGTCCATCCTTCCCAAACGCTCTCTTGAATGCCTTGAGGGACTATCTTCAAATTTAGAACAGACCTGTATTTGGACTCAAAGATGAACAGATTCGATTTTAGTGATCCGCGTCAAGGTTGGGGTGACCTCAAAAATTCATATGATTCACACAAATGTCAAGTACGATTTGGGCATTATTGAACACCACATCTCAGGGACAGAAAGGGAGATTGTGGCCGTATTTTACATTTGCCATAAACTACACTGGTGACACTAATGGATACCCACCTTGAAACTGTTCTGCTTGGCCAAAAATGCACATAAAGTATTCATAATTGTAAAATCTTTCCAGTTACATGCTATTTAGCAAGTCAGTTCAGTTTCATTTATATAGCATCACATCACAACAATTAGCGTCTTGGTGTGCTTTATATATTAGGGTAAAGACCCTTTAATATTAGAGAGAAAACCCCCAACAATACATGCTCACTGTGTCCACACGCTTTGTCTGAAAAATCAGTAACAACAAGGTTAATCTGCAAATTGTCAAATAGATTAACTTCAGGTTAAAGGATTAAACTATTACAAATATTACAAATATTTTAAAAGGCAGGTCTGGATAAAATAACAAGTCAAACAACAAAAAGCTTTTGGATTTCTAGGATGCTATAACAACTCACATATGACAAAGGAAGCTTATGAATCCAAGAATATTTGCTTGGGTTGTCAAGTTAACAAATTTCCTATAATTTTTCATTTTTCTTGCTGTGAGAAAGCAGCAGAATGAACTCTTCTGTCTGTTTTTTGCAGCATGCCAGTGTAACGGCCACAGCACGTGCGTTAACGGCAGCGTTTGTGAGCAATGCCGTAACCTCACCACCGGTCCTAACTGCGAGACCTGCATGCCTGGTTACCATGGCGACCCGACCAATGGCGGCAAATGCCAGGGTGAGTGCCGCATCACAACAGACATTGGTTATTCTGCATGCATACGACTTAATGGCTCCACTTGTTTTTGTTGAAGCAGTCGAGTGATGTACTTTAACCCCAACAAGCGCCCACCCCCAAGCATGTTCTCATCATCATTATAGATTTCATTGCAATGCAGGAGATCAGCATTATGAAGTTTAAATGATACAACACAGAGTGCCTTCTCTAGGTTGCTTTAATTTGACTCAACCTGCTTTGTGTAAGTGATAATTAAGCTTTTTAGAAGGATATGGTCTGCTTTTTGAATTCTAATTCATGTAATATGTGATGAATATGGTGTAATGCAAGTTGATAACCAACAGAGGGAACTATTGAGTGTTGATAGTGATAATTTGCCCACTCATGTTTGATTAATGACATGCAATATGTTGATTTTCTAAACAGGCACTTTCCACCCATGGGATCCAAATACTTTAAATTTACACTGTGAACATGCACACAGCCTGACACACACACACACACAGCTAGGAAGGGGGAAAATTGATGCTTTAAGCTCAACTTAATACAAACTTCAACACATGCAGCTCAGTAGCCTAACTGCTTTACCAGTTTTCTGGGTGTGGTGCTCTTTCTTGATAGAAAACCTCTTTTGATTGAGTTTTTGATTAGCTCATGAGGGAGATTTATTATCCCAGTCTCCTGCCCAATGGAAAATAAATTTTTCTTAAGTGACTGCAACCCATAAATTATGCTGAATTCCTGTTTTCTAAGCCAAAACACATAATGTCTGCTAAATTTATTGTGGAGAGTCGATGTGAACGCAGTACAGGAATGGGTATTAAATCAAATACACAATGATCACACTAGTATCTGATAACTGTCTTGGCTTGTGTTTCTTAATGAATGGATCACAGACTGGCTGAAGGCTGGGAGTACAGGCTCCTTGTTGAGAGGAGATTTAGCTGCACTCAATGGTTATGAGACATGAATAGCATTCCTGAGAAGTTACATGTGGGGTTTTGTGTGACTCGCCAGACATGGGAGACACAAATTTTGTGGGAGCTTTACAGTCTCAGATACCATATGTTGCTGCTCAGGCTAAAGCTGTGAGTTGTAAAGTGAAACTGCACCAGTGAATACCTGTCACTATTCCCCTCATTCTCCTGGAGCCTGAGGACAAAAAAAATCACAATTTGTGATAGGAACATGTGAATTAATTCACAGTGAGGAGAACCACATCTAATGTGGCTTTCACATAGTAAAATTAAATCCCCGTATCACCAGCTGTCAATAACAAGAAGTGTTGGAGGAAGTGTCAGTATACTCAGTTAAAAGCTTTCCAGTCTCCCAAAATATTCATGCCATGCTGGAAAGGGTGCACTACTTGGAAAGGAGGGAGGAGGATCCACTGGTCCTTCAGTAATGCACCTTTTCAGTGTTTTAATGATTACTGAACTGAAAAGAATTGGTCAGTGTTTTTTTTTTTCCTTCTTTTTTTGTCCTGCAAAAGCAAACCTGAAAGGCTGCCACAGTAGAAGCACTTTAGAAGCCAATTCACTCATCTGTCACACATCTATTGCTGCACTTTCTGTATTCCCTACACACACACACAGACACACACGTACATGCCGTATCTTAGCCTTTGTTTGGAGGTGGTGGTTCTCCTTCATGTCTTTGAAGTTCAGTCAGTCTTTTGGGAAATACATTTGTTTACCATCTTACCCAGATCAATATCAATTTCCCCCTCTGTGCAGTCTTACCTGCACAGGTTTCAAATGTATAACTGATCACATACAAGTGTACAAATCCAAACCAGCCATGTGTTTACTGTATCAAGTTTTTTTTCTTTTTTGTTCAGGTTTGATATTGATCATTTCTGTTCTTGTACCTGTCTTTTTTCCTTTTCCTTTTCTTTTATTTTTTGCTACTCTGTCTTCCCAACCTTCTTTTCCATCTGGTTTTGCCTGTTACAGCCTGCAAGTGTAATGGTCATGCAAGTGTGTGTCAGGTGTTAACCGGCAAGTGTTTCTGCACCACCAAGGGGATCAAAGGAGACCAGTGCCAGCTGTGAGTATATTGGTCACTTCTTGCTTTCTCACACTCACTCACTCACAAATTTTGTTCCTGAAATTTAACAATGCTTCCATCATTTTCCACTATGTGCATAAATGCACTAGATAGCAGGGCTGTTTTTTGTTTTTTCCTTGTAACTACTTTTGTGCTTTGCTCATACCGAGGCTGATGACTTGTAGCTGGTTCTGAGCTTTGGGTTGCTTTAGATTGATCCACTTTGCCTTTGTTAGCTTCTTTAAAATGTCTGTATTCATCTGGGTGAAGGTGACTGAAGTATCTCATTAAGTTTATTGTTATGAGCGTTTTATGTTTACTTTGGCCAACTTTGTATCTTCACTCTCAGTAAGGAGCTTCCACACTAATGACATGTTAGCGTGTGACTGCGAGTGTGCAGCTGTGTGCCTGCGGTGCTGGGTGCGTGTTGTGCGTGAAATGGACCGGCCTGTAATCGGACACACGTGAGGACGATTGGCTGTTTACGGGTCAAGACCGAGAATGCTGGAAATCAGCTGATTTCGGTTTGTGGCTGGTTGAGGTTGATAACAGAGTAACAAGATAAAAAAAAAATAAATGAAAAGTATCTGATTATATATATTCCTATTATATCCACAATAGAAAAATGCCATTTAAGTGATGGAAAAAAGTTGCCGCCTGATTACTGGTGACTGTTTACCCGATGAAGATCAGGGTTGAACTCTCGCCTCTTTTCAGTGCACTCGGTTTTTAGGAGCTGTTGTCCCATTACTTATGACCTGCGGCTGACCTCATTGTAGTACTTGCTCTTTTGGTTGAGTTTTATTTCAGTATCAGAAAGGTCAGATCAGAAATACCAACAATGTTCCGACTAAACTCCACGGTAAAGTATTCAGAGCGATTCTCTGAACAACATAAGCGTGTCAGTAATCACTTGGGATAGAGCCTTGAAGATGTGCTTGAGGCTGTTTAAAGGAAAACAAGTGAGGTACCCGGCTGTAGGAAAGCATTATGTGCTTTCTTCATGCTTTTAAAAAATTGTAATTTGTCTTTACAGACACACAAACTGAACTGCTGACTGAGTTAAACCAATCCTAGCAAAACAACATTGTTGCAAATTAGAGTAACAGGTAGCTGGTTACCCAAAAGAGGTCTTTGTTGACAAACAAATAATTAGTATGTTAAAAATATTGAATTTCTGTGGTGAAGTGGATCAGTGTGTTTGTGTAATTGTTTAATTTGGCCCCTGTATTGCCGTCATGGATAATTCCAAAAGACATTAAAAGGCATTAAAACAATTACTTTGGTTGATTTTTAAGTCATTATATAGCCTGACTTTCACTAGCCATTTTTTAAAATGATTTAATGGGATTTTTTTTATTACATGATTTATCTCCTGCAGTGCCTCATGATTTTCATAATATAGTTATGAGGATTGATTTCTGACCAATAAGAATGGCTCAATTTCTCCTCATGTCGAGGCTTAGATGCTGATGCTAATGGCCCTGTGGTGTAAAAACAGGCAGTTTGCACTATTTGCCAGGAACTCCACCTCCAGGGTGATTTCTGCTGACACAGTCGAATCCACTAGCGTAGGAGGACCATCTCTTAGCTGTCTGCTTTCCCAGTTGTAAGCATAATGGAGACTGATATTTCTGATAACCCTAATGCAATAAGCCTTATGGATGGGTCAGCGGCAAACATATGTGTGCTTACATACACACTCACCCACAATCTAATGATTTTTTTTCTCTCTCCAAAGTCACCCAACACTCCTTTGTGTTTTGATCAAAATGAGATAATCCCCCTCCTGCTTTTCTGCTTTTATAATTCTCTTTGAAAACACAAGGAAAATAATGCATGATCACAATATACATGAACAATAAAAACATTGACTAGAAGAATTCATAAAGGTTATGGGAATAAGAGGGAAAGACTGCAGAGAAATAAAAAATTAAAGAAAGAAAGAAGGGCTACAGGAGAGCGAGACCTTTCCAAACCCTCAGTGCTTTCAGTCAACATTGAGAGCAAATAACTAACACTTTGCACAATTGGAAAAAAATGTCACATTGATTTCTGCTACTAGATTTAACGTTGTGCAGTACAGTGTAGTGTTATACTCAGATAGCAGGTGGATAACAGTTAATAAAAGCAACTTATTTTCTCATTTACTGCAGAATCAGACTCGAGTATCAGAACAGGCCAGGCAAAGCTTTGAAGCCAGCTTCGAGAAGATCCTTGTAGCTGTTGCTGATTATCACCTTGAAATTTCAACAGTACTAAAAAACTCCCAAAACAACACTTCTAAAGTGAGGGCACTCTGTTATTTTGTAGGTTACTTTGCCGTTATGCTCATGATGGCTACATTCAGACATACTCATGGCAGTGTCTGTGTCATTGACAGCTGCCAGACATATTTTGCCATATGTGCAAAGACTTGCTGCACTTGTCAGTGTCCATTAAGCCCGTGAACTCCAACACGATGTAAACACGTTAACCACACTGAGGGAGCTGCCCCTTCTCCTCACATACAGGAAAGGAGTGTAGAAAAAAATTTCTCTTCTGAATTGAGAATTGGTTATTCTAAAGTCTTAATATGCCTTAATATATATGCTCCTACACAGTGACATATTGATATGATAAGCAATTCACAATAGCACAGATTCAACCATTAGTTTTGGGTCGGCATTTTGTTGCTCCGGTGTTGCTTTTTCAGCTCTTTGACGCCATGATAGTTTAATGAGCTAGAAGTAACTTATATTTAAAGAAGAGCTGCATTTGTAAACTGTGTGGATGTGTGCTGATAGCAGTGAGTGTGTGTATCAAAACAAAGACACACACTTTCTTGGTGGGCTGAACCTCACAGCAGCCCACATTTTGTCAAATAATGGGATAAAAGTACTTTATTAAGTGACTAAGTTAATTTATCCATATAGGACATTATAGCATTTAAATCACAAGATACTTCACATCAAATAAAACAAACAAACAAACAAAATGAAACGCTACCTGAATGCGAGTATAAAAATATGAGTCTTTGGCTCTGTTTTGAATGAATCTGCTGGGCTCACAGATCATAAACTGGGGGGCAAAGAATGGGCTGCCATGATTACAAAGGATCTGTCACTTTTAGTTTTTAGTCTTAGATCAGCAGAGGTGTAACATGAGAATTTTGTATAACCAGATAAGAAGCTTTTCAGCAGCATTCTGCACAAGCTGTAGATGATGCATGGAGGGATTGTTTGAGGCAAGTGAAGAGGTGAATTGCAATAGTTTAAAAAAATAAAATAAAACAAAAATCTAAATCTCTGACTTGGATATAACAGGATGAAATGTACTCTTTCTTAACTGATGAAAACAAGAGCTAAAGAGATGCTTACAAACATGCAGAACCACTGACAACTCCCCACGCAAAACAACTCCCAGGTTTTTTTAATAGATTGGTTAACATAACAGAAGAGTGAACCCAGATTTTAAATAACAGGGTAGCAGGGGTGACAATTAAAACTTTAGAAAAATACTGAGGTTTAAAAGTGATATAAAGCTGAATATCATCAACATGCCAGGTTTTTAAAAAATTGTTGGTAAATGAACTTAAATGCCGATATAAAGGAAGTAAATACAGTGGGGTGCAAAAGTTTGGGCAACCTTGTTAATAGTCATTATTTCCCTGTATAAATCGTTGGTTGTTACAATAAAAAATGTCAGTTAAATGAAATGAGATGAGATAGCCTTTATTTGTCAGTTGCAGGTCTTTTGCCCACAACAGAGATGACAGACCTTGCCGACCGTACATACAATACAAACATCACATTGGGGAGACAGGTCAGGCTAGGTAGCGAGGGAAAAAAACATCGAAATGTGCAACACAAAAGGATAATACAGGAATGCACAGATATCAACACACCATAGCACAATAAACACAGACAGCAACATGGGAAAGTGTTCCAGTGTGTACATCTGATCTGGGACCGCTGCAATCTTCGACTGCGCCTCCAGCTGACCCGATGTCCACATCAGAGGGGAGGTAAGCGTTGGAGGTGGCGTTGGATAGGGAGGGTGATGCGTCAGTGAGTGCTTATCAGTATCAGTATATGTATGTGTGTGCGTGTCCATAGTTCAGCTGAGACGGTGTCCTTCACCCCGCCAGGCTAAGTAAACAGTCTTCCAGCCAACCCAGGTGGCCTTGCATGGAATGGGAAGGAACAGACTCAACACAGTCGTTATCAGGGAGTTTTTGTTCGGCTCCAGCCTTGAGCCCACAGCTGGCGCCGAAGGGGTAGCCGGATTATGATGGTGATTTTTCTTTTGCAAACAACTCATGAGAATTTCAAGCTGTTTTTAACACTCCGACACTGGTCTCTCAATCTCCCGTTGGATAGCCGTGAGTTTCTCCGTGATGTTATTAGCCGTCGATTCTGTGGTCTTGTCACTCTTTTGCTCACATAGCAGATTCTGAGACCTCACGACCGCAGCCAACTGATCCGAGATGTAATCCAGCTTCCGCCCAGAGATGTTGTTCTGAGTTGATTCTTTCCTGATGTAATCCAACATACATACGCTCAGAGGTCTTGTTCTGAGCATTCACTGCAGTCGTAAGCGCCGCCAAGCTCTTAACCATGCTGCCTTCAGCGAGCCCTTTCTGAGAAGTCGCACCTGTCGTTCCAATCCCAGCGGGCAGCCTTGTGGGGGTTTGAACAGCTGGTTCTGCTCTCTTAATTCTCCGATAAGCCAGGGCCAAGCCAGCTCCGATCAGCAAGAACCCTGTTATCATGGGTCCGAATAGGTAGATATCTTCAGCGTCCTCGATCCCACGATCCTCTGCCACCCGTCCATCGTGTATCCGGCAGGGAAAGTCCCTCCAGGGCACTCGGGCTCTCCCGAGCCCAGACTTCTCGTCAAAGGGTGTCAATAGCATTCAGAGACCAGTTGATCAAATCCATAATTCTCTTTTAGGTTATTGACACAGACTGTGAGAGAGTGTTCCAGGGAAAGTAGTACAAAAAAGACACGAGACTAGACAAGGACATAAGAACTAGCAGGGAAGATAAGGGAGAGGAGAAAAAGTGCGTCCGCCTCCTCCAAGAGCCAAAGAAAGAATATATCATATAGGAGACACACACACAGTGATATTTGAGAAGTGAAATGAAGTTTATTGGATTTACAGAAAGTGTGCAATAATTGTTTAAACAAAATCAGGCAGGTGCATAAATTTGGGCACTGTTGTCATTTTATTGATTCCAAAACCTTTAGAACTAATTATTGGAACTCACATTGGCTTGGTAAGCTCAGTGACCCCTGACCTACATACACAGGTGAATCCAATAATGAGAGAGTATTTAAGGGGGTCAATTGTAAGTTTCCCTCCTCTTTTAATTTTCTCTGAAGAGTAGCAACATGGGGGTCTCAAAACAACTCTCAAACGATCTGGAGACAAAGATTGTTCACCATCATGGTTTAGGGGAAGGATACAGAAAGTTGTCTCAGAGATTTAAGCTGTCTGTTTCCACAGTTAGGAACATATTGAGAAAATTGAAGACCACAGGCTCAGTTCAAGTTAAGGCTCGAAGTGGCAGACCAAGAAAAATCTCAGATAGACAGAAGTGACGAATGGTGAGAACAGTCAGAGTCAACCCACAGACCACCACCAAAGACCTACAACATCATCTTGCAGCAGATGGAGTCACTGTGCATTGTTCAAGCATTCGGTGCACTTTACACAAGGAGATGCTGTATGTGAGAGTGATGCAGAGGAAGCTTTTTCTCCACCCACAGCACAAACAGAGTCGCTTGAGGTTTCCTAAAGCACATTTGGACAAGCCAGCTTCATTCTGGAATAAGGTGCTGTGGACTGATGAAACTAAAATTGAGTTATTTGGGCATAACAAGGGGCGTTATGCATGGAGGACAAAGAACACAGCATTCCAAGAAAAACACCTGCTACCTACAGTAAAATATGGTGGTGGTTCCATCATGCTGTGGGGCTGTATGGCCAGTGCAGGGACTGGGAATCTTGTCAAAGTTGAGGGACACATGGATTCCACTCAGTATCAGCAGATTCTGGAGACCAATGTCCAGGAATCAGTGACAAAGGGCTGGATCTTTCAACAAGACAACGACCCGAAACACTGCTCAAAATCCACTAAGGCATTCATGCAGAGGAACAAGTACAACGTTCTGGAACGGCCATCTCAGCCCCCAGACCTGAATATTATTGAAATCTGTGGTGTGAGTTAAAGAGAGCTGTCCATGCTCGGAAGCCATCAAACCTGAATGAACTAGAGATGTTTTGTAAAGAGGAATGGTCCAAAATACCTTCAACCACAATCCAGACTCTCATTGGAACCTACAGGAAGCATTTAGAGGCTGTAATTTCTGCAAAAGGCGGATCTACTAAATATTGATTTCATTTCTTTTTTTGTGGTGCCCAAATTTATGCACCTGCCTGATTTTGTTTAAACAATTATTGCACACTTTCTGTAAATCCAATAAACTTAATTTCACTTCTCAAATATCACTGTGTGTCTCCCATATGATATATTTATCATTTTTTTATTGTAACAACCAACGATTTATACAGGAAAATAATGACTATTAACAAGGTTGCCCAAACTTTTGCATCCCACTGTACAATGAATGAAAATGGGGCCAAGAACAGACCCCTGTGGAACTCCATGTGAGAGTGGCAGAGTGATGATTTGTAAGTTGATGTGGCAATGGAGACACTTCTATAAGCATTAAAGTGAACTGTTCAAATGCTGGACCAGACTTGCTCACCTGCTGTTTCAACCTCTTGATCAATACTTGTTGGTCAGTATTGTCAAAGGCTGGGCTTAAATCCAACATCACTTCAAATGAACTCTCCTGAATCCCTGAACATCAACAAATCGCTTGAGAACAGCAGGCTCTGCCAAGGGACCTCTATGGAAACCAGACTGAAACTTTTAGAGAAAGTTCAATTCTTCCAGAGAACTGAAGTGCAGTTACCTTTTATTTTTAACACTTTTGCAATAAAAGGGAGTTTTGAAATGGGCCTAAGTTGTTCTCTGAGGGTTGTATGTCTTTTGGAGCCAACTTTAAGTGGTCACTAAGCAGTTTTTGGTACTTAATGGGTTGGCTTTGTGCTTTGTTTATCTAACCAAAAGACTGCCACTCGCTTATGCAAAGTTAAAAACATAATATGCCTTAATATAATGTAACTTAATATATAATGCATAGTACATATAACCTACCAGATCATATCAAGGATGATTGCTGCAGAGATCTTCATGGAGCCCTGACATTTCCAATACATAATGCATGTTTGCATCTCTAATGTCAAAATCAAACCAGGTTTCATATACAGCTACATTGGTGTAATGACACAAATGTAATCTAATTACTTTTTTTTATGTCTTGTAACTTTCAAGCTCTCATTACATATAATCATTGTGTCCCCAAACACTGTCAGCCGCTCGCTTGCACCATCCCTCCCTGTAAGCCTAAATAAAGACCTCTTCACAAGGGTACTCTGCCTTTTGAGCATTGTGCACAGAAGTACACACATGCAGATTTTCACTCGTGCATGCACTGCATCTACTGATGCCATTAGGACCTCCAAATAATAGCTGCACTAATGAAGTGAAGGGTGCATCGGTGCAGAATAGAATTGCTTTTGAAAGCGATTGAAGAGGTCTGAGCTGCATCATAGCGATGAGTCAAATAAAACCGGCGAGGGAAATATTTATCATATTGCTCATTTGGATGCATCCAGTGTTCAGGATCCTTCACATGCTCGGGGGTAACGTGGTGTACCTCTCAAGAGTGTGTGAACATATGCATGCCTGTGCTAGCCTGCACAGATGTGAATCAAACTGTAAGGGTTTCAAGCACATTTCTTCTCTGTTGTTGTGTCTGTCTTTGCATTTTTGTCTGTTTTAATCACTGAGCTGGCACAGGGACAGACAAAGGTTCAAGCTGAGTGTAGATTAAATTAAGATACAGTTCAAGGGGACTGCCTGAAGTTCAGATGTGTGCACGGATGCATGCAGGTCTAGATTAAATTAAGATACAGTGTTGGGAAGCTGCATTATACTGATGAGCACATGGGTACTTGTGTGTTTTGCCATGCAAATGCCAAGCAGTTGAAATGCCCTGCCAGTGACGTTCTGTTAGGCTCAAAAGCCTGTGGCAGCATTTGTCCTCTGTCCTTTGTACCGTGGTAAAAGACCACTCTGCCCTGTCCTTGCCTGTATAACATTATAACAGCAAGAGGGGGCAGAGCTGACTCCTCCTGAGCTGTGTGAACCTGCCTCCTTTAGATCACTGAAGACACCAATCCTTGTTATTTAGGTTTTGCTGGTTAGATGCAGTGTTAAAAATCCATCTTCTGCACATGTGCATTGCCGTGAGTTATTGTTTTCATTACATGACATGTTTTCAGTTTGAATGAGTTTACCAAATGATTAAAAATGTTATCACCTCTTTATAATTTATAGAGAGATTATTCCTTATTTTCTAATCCACAAAAATCTAATACTATAGAGTGATTTTAGTGTTGTAAAATGTGAACACTAGAATTTGAAGATCCGACTGTAATGCTGCATAAAAGCTGAGAAAGGATGCATGGAGGTTGATTGCTGCTCAAAATGAGTTAAAACACATTTGCAGCAGTAATCAGCAGGTATAATAAGAGCTATAGTACCAGTAATTGAAGCCACAGTGACGATCCTCTTAAAATGTTGCCTTGTACATTGTCGTTCTGAGAAATAAATGGGCAGATGCCTCAGATTTGGCACAGTGGTTATATGTAGAATCACTCTTAATCATGACTTCATGACATTGCAAAAATGCAAAACCTTGCTTGCTCTACATTATGAAGAGTGGGAGCACATTCTTTGGTCTGATGAGACCAAAACAGAGGGAGGGGAAAGGAAAAAAAGTTAATATCGGATGCACTACAAGACGTTTTGCTCGAACCTGACCAGAGCTACCACTGTGAACACATAGTCCTGACACTGAAGAGGTGGGAGTGCGATGATATGGTGCTGCGTGAGTGCAAAGGGTGTTAGAGAGATGACATTTATAGAGGGCATCACGAACATGGTTGACGAGATGACTCCAGGAGCCTGGGAGAGGAGGAATATTCCAGCATGATAACGATCCAAAGCACATGGACAGAATTACATAAGAGTTTGTCTAAATGAATAAAATGAAAAGTGTAATCTGTTAAAGTGTTCCTTCTGATGCGAATCCAACAGCACACCTTTGTAGTATTTCAGTGAGAAAGGTAAAGGGACACAACCCCTGCAGCAAAGGACAGGCTGGGCAAAAATTGTCACTGAAAAATGGCAAGACAAACGTCCTCCACGCCAAGAAGGATCAAGTCTACCATCATAATATAGCTGGAGATGCACAATATTGAGAAATGAACAGATTCAGTTATTGAAGCTGTGCAGACTTCTGTTGCTGGTGTTCTTTTGTATGATGCAGTCAAACGAAACTGTTAGTTTGGATTTTGAATAAATCCAAATGTCCCGTTTGAAAGCTTGAAAGTAGTGCAACTGTTGTAAGATGATATGATTTTGAATCATTTGAATTTGAAGTTGCTGCACAGGGGTGTAGTCACTTCTGCTGTGCACTGTACTCCTGAGTGTCTGAGAGGAGTCAGCAGCTACAGTAATATGTGACATATAAAGCTGTTGTCAAATCAAAGCTGTTGTGTAATAGCTTTTTTTTTTTTTTTTTTTTTTTTAAAGCACTTTTGACAGTATTTCTCCCTGGTGATATTTAATGTGCCGAATGGCGTCTGGTGACCTTCAACCCCCGTATGACTGGGTTTTTATTTTTGTTGGTTTTTGCACAGTACCTTAGGTGGTGATAGCGTCTGTCTTGCAAATCCGAAATGCTGCAAACCGAGCCAGTCCCAAATTATTTTTAGGGTCAGAGTCATCCTCATTCAGTGTAACATCACTGACGGCCTCCTCCTCCTCCTCAGCGGCGTTCGTGCCTCTCGGTTGGCTCGCTCCCCTCTGACTCCTCGACACCGCCTTGGATATTCACATTCTCACAAGTTTAATTGGTTGTCTGTAAGATGAACCAACTGTGAAGCCTAATCAGTGTGATAATAGGTTTCTTATCTTTAAATTAACACAACAATTTTCACCTTATTTGTGCGCTTCAATTGCATATGTGGCATTCATCAACCTGCTCATTGTGGTCAGTCGCTTAAGAGTGATGACAGTGAAGTTCGGAGTGAACTGCGGACAGTTAAATGCATGTACGTGCGTTGAGAGGCGGAGCGGAGAGATGCTTTAAAAAGGATGGAGCAGTGCAGTCCAGTGAACATTGCCATATGTTCCTCCTCATTACGGGGGCTTTAGAAAGCAACGGGGCTGATAAAACAGAGCAGTTGATGGCGGTCTATGGATGTTAACAAATTATTTTGCTTGGAAGCACTTCATTTAAAAGTCAGACTGTTTTTTGGCTGATACCACAACATCCTTGTTGTGAAAACCCCCCCCCCCCCAAAACTGTAGTGGGTTTTAGCAAACTACACAATCTTACAGGAAAACCTGGATGTTTAAAAAGTGTTGACTTTAAAGGAAAAGCTTGAGACTTGAATTTAACCTCTCTTAGGCTTATTGTAAGTTTGACATCCCTGCCTTAGAGGGAGAAAAAAGCATGGCTGCAAACCCCTTTGACATCATGAGCCACGTACAGTACCAAAGAAACTAGTTTTACTATGCATTAACTACCCACTGTAAACGACTGAAATGTAAATAGTGAAAAAACAAACAAACAATAAAAAACGGGCACTTTTAAAGGGATTTTTATTTTGTAGGATGAATAGGAAGTTGGAGATTTTTATCAGCAGGAAAAATTAGGGCTGGATTGCGGGCTTTGCTGTGGCGATTATGACACCCCTGCCCTAAAGTATCAGAGAAACAAGGAGTTGCACTTAACAGCGTCCAAGCAAAAGCCTCCTGTTTTCTGTAAAAACACTTCTGAGTTATGGACAGAATTAAACGTCATGGGACAACCATTTAGTTATTTAGCCTGTGACTGTTGTTACTGTGTTCAACCCCAGCTCTGATTATCACATCTGAATTTTAACTTGGGTCAATAAACCTGGTCCATTTTGAACTTTAAATTTCCTCCTTACTACGCGCAAAACTCTGTCTTATCTGACTTTATTCCACGAGGAGGATTCCCCTTGATCACCGGTTATTCTCAGTTAAAGATGATATTTCTCCAAAATTCAAATAAGAGCTGTTTTTGCTCCAAGGATTTTAAGGGCTTAAACCTGATCACAGACCTCTGTGATCAAGCGGAATGTGAAGTTTTGTGCATGTGTGACTGTGTTACTTTGATAAACAACATTTTTTTGGGGGGGGGGGGAAGAGAAAAAAAAATCTAATTAACTTTTACAAACTATCAGATTATTTCCTCTTTGTCAAAAGTAAGAGACTTGATGAGGCGCCAACAGCAGGAGCTAATGCGCTGGCACTTGGCAGACACTGCTTCTGATAAGAGGCATTCTTGCTCTCAATCTGTTCGCACTCTTCTTCATCTTGTTCTCTCCTCTCTGTTTTCTTCACTGCAGATGTGACTCAGAAAACCGTTACCTTGGCAATCCACTCAGAGGAACCTGTTACTGTGAGTAATTCTCCGCTGGACAGCTACTTGCTGGAGAGACAGCTCATATGCACTCACTCTCACAAACACACACCTTTATTATTCTTGGCGATTCTGTCTCTCTGCCTCTCTCTCTTTCTGTCTCCCCTCTCTTTCTCTCTCTCTCCCCTCTCTCCTTCCACTTCCACTCTTCCACCCAGGGCAGATGGAGCATTTTAGCACTTTGGCACCAGGGGCGCTTCTTCGGTGACAGAATGACTTGTCGTGAAAATGTCAAGTGCATCAGAGGGAGTGAGTGATTGAGCTAATCAAGGAGACGGAGGAGTAAAAAATTCTCCACTTGTCTACTCAATCACGCACCTACTCATTTATTCATTTAGAAAGTTGACTAAATGATAGATTTTCCTTTCACTTAACAAGTCAAACTATCAGTGTGCGTATATGGAAAAGGAGCTCGAATGACACAAAGCTGACACCCAGCGCCGAGTGGTAGCACATCTGTGCCCCCCTTCCTGTGTATACTGTACACGCTGGTGTGTTTGTGCGTTTATTTGCATGATGTCGTGTCCTTCACGGTCCTGCGGTACTTAGTGATTTGTTATCTGCCTTTCAGCACTCTGCTACTGACAACAGAGCCTTTGCCAAGGTTTTGTCCCTTTTTGAAATGCCACAGCCTGACAACAGGCTCAATGGGGGGAAGACAGGAAACTAAAAGCCTGAAGCTTGTTTTAACCTCTGGACACCACTGGGACTTGTTCTTGAGCTTAGCTGTGCACTATTGTAAACATGGCAGTGCTCACTATCCAAAAGGCCACTGAGCATAGATTAGCACTTTGAACTCATGCGACATTATCCAGCTCCTTTGCAGTGTGTGTTAGTTTGTAGTTTGTAATTGAAAAATGCAGACCTAAATGTATCTCCCAAAGCCTTCTGTGGCTTTAATGCCATTTTACTATTAATATGCAGTTTTTTGGTTTTTGTTTTTAATCATAAGTCAGATCTTCAGGACGCTTATTTAAGCCTATAAAGAAATACTTTTTATTCTGTGGATTTACAGGACATCTCAGACTCTGGCCGGTAAATTATGTAATTTATATGCCAAAAAATAGCTCCTGAAAATTCGATCATCCACTGTCTTAGTACTCATGCCCCTGCAGTCCCCCAGGGGAAAAGTAAACAGCTGTGGTACAAATTTGAAAGGACACATTTAATAATAAAATATTTGATGCATGTATCTCCTTTTCAAAAAAAAAAGAAAGAGATAATTTAGCATTACCAGTGAAATCATCTGTGGCAGTTCATTAATAATAAAAACTTCATTAATCTCCGGTGAAGATTATTTACTCTCAGGGTCAGGTTAATCTGTTAGTTCCATGCTTGATTGCAGCAATCAGATTTTAGCCTCTAGCCTGTGGTGGTAAAGCTACATCTGCCAGCTAAGTTCTTGATGAAGCTGTCATCTACGTATGATGTACGGGACATGGGACAACATCTGAGTAATTTCTTTCCTGTCTGGTTTTCTAAACAGACAATCTCCTGATTGACTACCAGTTCACCTTCAGTCTCATCCAGGAAGATGATAATCACTACACTGCCATAAACTTCATGGCCTCGCCTGAGCAGGTAACTTCTTCAAGAAGAGTTTTCAGTGAGTCATCAGGAACGATGTTAGAGTTAACATGAACACAGCCCTCTGAGGCACTCACATTTAATTATGCTGGTTACTGGTCAGTTGTAAATTGTGCAGTATTTAGATGATTTCATAAATGGATTTATGTTTTTCATCTAAAGCAAACCAAGAATTTGGAAATGTCCATTAATGCGTCCAATAACTTCAACCTGAACATCACGTGGTCGGTTGGATCAACAGGTACTCTCTTTTTTTTTTTCCTTCTTTTTTTTTTATTATTAAAAAAAAGCTTTTCTCAGTACTTGAAATGTTTCTGGTGAGTTATTAGTCCCAGTCATTTTAGTATCCATCCTTTTTTTTATCCATTATATCTGATATTCAGGGTTGGAGGTGGCTGAAACTTATCCCCTCTGGCAAAGAGAAAAAGATGGGGTACACCCTGGACTGGTCTCCACTATAATGCATGGCTAACACAGCAAGACAGAAAACCATTCACACTTTTTGGCCAATTTAGAATCACAAATTAACCCAACATGCATGTTTTTGGAGTACAAGAGTACCCAGAGAGAAGCCATGTAGGCACAAGGAGAACAGACATAAGCAAGATTAGTAGTAGTAAGTTTGTCTCTCCTGTTCCAACTTCTTTGTCAGCACTTGGCCACAAAGGTCACAAATAGTATTGGGTATTCTCAGCAAAAGTTATGTTTCGTGAAGTCAAGAACCAAGGGAAAAAAAAAGTATCTTTCAGGGTTTTTTTCAGTTTTTTTTCAGTTGTTTTTGTGATTTGCGTGACAGAGGACATAAATGAATAGGCTGGGCCTCAGGAGGATATTTGGATGTTATAAAAATGTCCAACAAAACATCTATAAAACTTTCTCAGCATTCAAAGGTCACCAAAGCCAATATTCAAACTGACAACAATTTGTTGCTTATTTTTATCCACATGGACTCAGGCTGATTAGATGTCCTCTATTTATTCTGAAGTCTGTGACATAAAAGGTTCCTATTGTTCCCACATTCACAGCATTAAATTAAATAATGACTAAGATGCTTTCAAATTGAACCTAATTACAAAACAAAGCCCTTGTTTAATCAGTTTCATTCAATTTGAAAAAGAAAATGTATATAATAACAAATGTGATTAATACCATACAATCAGTGCTTTAAAAAAAATAAATGTATATACAGTATAATGTCTGTGTGTGTGTAACATTATGATATAAATATTAAAGTAATGATTTAGTCAGTCAATATAAGAGATATAACAGGAACAACAACGCGCCTTCTCTTGTTAGTGTGTACCATGTCACTGTTGAGTGGATATTATAGGTTCCCTGAGGAAAGACACCCAAGGACACTGCAGTCGTCCAGTGCCACTGTTTATCTCTGGCCTCCCCTCCTCTCAAGTCATCTGCCGCTTTCTCCTGTCCACACAGCACTGACATTTTCTAGCCACTAAGACACGTTAACCTCCCGCGCGCCTCGCCACCACCTTAACCTTTTTGGAGTAGCGTTATTAATATTTGAAGTTGGTTCCCCTTTCTCTGCTAAGATATTGTGTCTCAGAAGGAACGGGACCCTATTCACAATCGACGAGCGCGCGAAGCGCCTTTGGGTGGGGGAAGGAGAAGGGAGGGGAGGGGAGGGGTGATTTCAATTAAGATAAACGTGCTCACGTAGCCACAGTCAAGCTGTCATTTTCACTGCTTTTGTTTCAGAGCCGTGGTTTGGAATGTCAATGTTGAGAACCCACTGACATGAGGAAGAATAAGAAATGACTTGGAACGTTTAGATAGATGGAAGATAGAGTTTTAGTCCAGAATGTGTTTATATATTGATTTCATTAGGGATATCAAGAAGTTTGTATACACAAGACAGAAAATTTACGGTTTAGTGTTTAGCATACAGAATTTCATTTAAGGCACATTGCATCATCCTGTTTTAAAATGTTAAGATGCCACTCAGAGAAAAGCTAAAAATGGACACAAGCAAGAACTGATTGTTAACAATAGTGGATCTGAGCAGACCTCATGCAGACTTCATCTTCTATAGTTACATTAAGGCAAATTGTAGGTCTCAAACGACTTAATGTCCCTCTTTTAGGCTT
The DNA here is from genome assembly GCF_051167445.1 of Perissodus microlepis. NCBI lineage: Eukaryota > Metazoa > Chordata > Actinopteri > Cichliformes > Cichlidae > Perissodus > Perissodus microlepis. The sequence goes on from NC_140468.1 coordinate 14,016,684, forward strand.
TTCAACCACATCTAGAAATATTTAAAACATTTTTGTTTTACATAAATAACAATGAGTGTGTTAGATGTTTATATTCTGAACATAAACTCTTTAACTCTACAGCTGGAACAATCTCTGGAGAGGAGGTGCCCATCGTGTCCAAAACAAACATCAAGGAATATAGAGACAGTTTCTCATGCGAGAAGTTCACCTTCAGAAGCAACCCTAACATTACTTTTTATGTCTACGTCAGTAACTTCTCATGGCCCATCAAGATCCAGGTAAGAACTGCGTGTGTGACCTTGGACTGACTTATGAGAAGCGGATAAGACAGTGAGCTAATCCTCTCTTATGTGCTGTGACTGTTTTCAAAATGCTAAAAACACACATGAATACAGTATGTATGAATAAATCTATAAAAGAATTGACACAAAAACACAAAAAGAGCAGGAGCAGCCATCTTTGCACATGCAGAGCTCCATTGTCACTCTGGGTGATTTCGAGTGCACTCGATTGTAATTACACCTTCAATGAATGTGTGTTCATAGGTGCACAGCTGCTTTTTAGCAGGCAAAGGCAAAAAGCATTGTTTCAAATTTGTACCCCTCTCCCTGAATGGATCCAATTGAGGCTTTGATTGGTGGGCCGCTTGAAAATGCAACACTGAAAGATGTCTAGTCCATTTGCTTTTATCTACTTGCAGGAAAACAAAAGGTCTAGTGTAAAGGGATGGGGGATGGGCAGGGTTTCTTTGTAAGGAAAGCTTGCCCATGGACAGCACACACGAGGAGTGTTCTTTGACATTTTAGGGATTATAAATGTTGCTTAACATTTTAATTCTATAAATTGTAACTAAGCCTTAGAAACGCTCTCTCTGGAATATGCTAAGCTTGATATAAAGTACATTAGTACTATAATATGAAAGGTGTCACTTGTACAAACCCATAGAATTAACACCCGAATCTGCTGTCACCATGCAATTTAATACAACGAGATAACAATTGTCCCCCCCCAAATATCACACAATATCCATTTTGCTAATTAGTCCACTCCCAAATATTGATTTTTATATTTCGTCCTACAATTTCACGAGGTAAATGAATGGAACACCTTGGAGTAATAATATCTGTGGGGTCAATCCATCTTTGGAGGGGGCCTGGTAATAGTTTTCTATTAGATTTCCCAGCCAACAGTCGCTTATTTATTATGGACTAGCCCGGGCTGTACAGCAAATAGCTTCTGTAACAGGATAAGGGCTCTCTTTCTTTGCTTGTCTTCATGATGCATGGATGAGAATAGAGACCTGGATGAGATAAGACAGGATTTCTTCTTATGAGGGTTTGTATGTAAGGCCCAAACACATAAACAGATTTAAATATAGACTTGGATCGTAAAGAGCAGCTTTCATGGAGGGAAAATGTTGCCACCTAATCGTATCGTCAGCATGTTCCTCCATGTAATAAAAGGCCAATTGTAATAGAAGAATGTTCTCAGATGATGAAATTGATTGGCTGAGATGGATGAATTGAAACTGAATTAACCCTACACATATTGCTTTGACCTCATGTCGTGTGAAAAACAACTTTATAAGCACTAAATAGACATGTCCAATTTACTTAAAAGCCAGCTAACATCTGTGCACAGTGTGCTTTGTGAGTCATGTTAGCCATGTCAGTAAGCATCTTATTTCAGATCAGTGATTCTCATTTTCTACTTAATAGGGTTGGAAAAAGTCAAAGGTGGCAGAAGTTTGGGGGGTAGATGAAGTTGTCATTAAAGAATATTAGCCCCGTGACTCTGTTATGCTATATGATCATTAACGTACCCCTTTTTGTTTCCTGTGATATTGACATAGCCAAATATTTAGCTAACCACTACATTTCAATACAATCTAGACATATCTACACTAATAAATCAATGTGTAGGTTCAGCCACGCATCTTCTTCTTCTTCTTCTTTTTTTGGAAGACCAGATTAATTTGATTGTTAAATTAGCATTCAACGCAACAGATGTGACGCAAGTAATCCACGTCTAAAAGCACAATTCGTGCCCCGTTACCCAAACCAATGTGTTGCCAACCAGGGGCTCCAGATGACATTGTGTGTGTTTGTCTAAATGCTTTCAGGCTACAGTGCTTTCAAAACATCTACAGTAGATAATGACTTGTCACAATGATGTGGCCTGTTATATGTGATTTAGCTGCCAGGACTGTGCGTAATCTCTCTTTTAATGAAGATGAAACATGTTTCTGATGAAGCGTCATTCACTGCCATGTTGCCTTTTGGATACGTCGGCTATGGTAGAGAGAGACTGTGTTATTGCTGAGATCTGAGATCAATGGGTTAAATTTAAAAAATATCAGCATTGCGAGTTATTTTGGATTTTAAAATTTTGTATTTATTTTAATTTATGCATCTGAAAAGAAAAATGCTATTAAAAATATTGAACATTAACCTTAAGACACAATTACAAATTTAGGTTAAATTATACATTAGAAATCTTAAAATTATAACGCATATCCATGCGTTTTCTCTCATAGTAAGTCATTGCTTATCGTCTTCTTTCCATCCACTAGATCGCCTTCTCCCAGCACGGTGGCATTATGGATCTTGTCCAGTTCTTTGTTACATTTTTCAGGTAAGTGTATAAAACATTTATTTATTCCTAAACATGAACTCAGTCATTTCTTTTAGTCACAAAGCCTTGAGACTGATTCACAACAACCTGGCAACCGCTGGTCTCTAGGAAGCCAGTTGTCAATTGCCAGCAACTTTCACCAACCGCTTGTGAAAAAGTGATTCTACCAATACAAATCGTGGTTATGACAGCGTCACCGACTGGTTTCTAGGCCTATGAGACTGAAGCCTGTTGTTACGTTGAGATGGTTCAGTCTAAGAAAAACAGGTTAAATAAATAAGTGTATATAATAAGAAAAAGCTGTTGTTTAAAAAATTATTGAACCCCAATTAGTTTTGCTTTTCAGATACGTATGTTTCACTGTGAACGACTGTGTGAGCAAATAAGAGTTGAGCAATAATGTTTCCTAGCATAAAGAAAACTAATATTGAATGATGGTGAAAGAACCATTAATGCCAAATTATATATTTTAAGGTTGCCGTGACATGCATTAAACATCTTTTGTAGGGAAGTCCTCCTTTGTTCGGGTTGCCAGGCCACAACCTGGTATATATTAGCAGCAACAGAGCAGCAGGCTCAGTGAAAAGAGCCTTGGTTTTAAACTTGCCCTCCGCAGCCCACACCTGTCAGTCACTAAAAGCATCTGAGACATTATAAAATGAACTACACCACGAAATGGGCCTGACTGCATCTAAAAGCATTTCACTTTAAAACTACAGAAACTGGTCTTCTCAAATGTTACACAACACGAACTTTTTAAAAACTTTCTAATGGAAAAAAATGTTTTAACTGATTAATTTTATACTTGTGTTCGGTTTTATTTGATTTTTGCAATGCATCCCTACTATTTGGAAACAGGGCTGTAAGTGTTCTCCAGTCAGGAAACATTATCCACTATATCGTCACTCTCAGCTCTTCTCTCCTGGGCCTTACTGAGTTATGTGAGCCTGTTAGGTCAGTTCTGCTAACCGAATACATGTAAATGCTTCTTGTGTCTTCAAGGTAGCAATTTTCCTTTTCAAGTGCCAAATGAACTGCCAGTTACAATTTAAGTAGGTGCACATTTCTATGAAAGTGCCATCTAAATAGAAGGTGTGGGCGATCAAGATATGAGGACTGTTAATGATTTTTCATCCAGAGAGCTGCGATGAAAGTCTTTCATTGAAATGTTTAAAAGGAGTAAATTGGGCTGTCTCAAAGGTACATCAAAGTCTGAATAAGTTAAGAAAATGTGAGTATAATTGCAAGATTTATACTGTAAGTTATCCTAAATATTGCTATCTTTGAAAAGGTTCAGAAGATGTTCCCCACAGCCATACGTGTGGTTTCTGGTTACTGACCTTATAGCAAGAGTTGTTTTCTGTGTATAGGCGTTCATTTTTTGAACTTGTGCTGCCCAGAGTAGCTAAATGGACTAAAATGCTATGTGTGTAGGTGTCACGAAGGGAATAGAAGATCATCTTTGCCTAAGGCACCTGCCCATCATTACACAACCCACAATAACTTTCCCGTAAAGCTGTCACACAAACAGTGATCCTCTGCTTCAAGCGTATCACGTTACAGTTCAATAGCCAATTTCAGGAATCGTTGGAAAGAAAAAGAGAGGCTGATAGTTTAGTTTGTCTAAAATATATTACACACAAAAAACAGTTTTGAACAGGTTCACAACATGGACGCAACACAGCTACAGTTTGGTCCTTCTTTTTGTTGTTTCAGTATTTTAAAAACTGTTTATGCTTTAAGTATTTCTAAGATCCAGGATTTGTTTCCATTGTTAGAGAGGTGATAATAATTCTCATAATGTCTACATCGTCCTTCTGTTGTCCAGTTTTTACTGACCCATGAAAAAGGAAAAAAAGCCTTGATGCAGTGACAAACAGCTTGTTTTTTTTCTGAAGAGGGATGAAATCCGCAGGAAACATAATCAGCTTGATGACAAAATGTCAAATCACCCCACAGGGTTTCTAGGCCTCCTTGTATAAGAGGTAGAGGGCGAAGAAATGACAGCATGACTCTTCTTCAACTATGTTTATTCAGTGTTTACTTTACCTTTTCCACTGCAAGCCTTTTGACACCTAGTATTTTTCCATTATTTCCATATTTCTTCTTCATCTGAATTCATAAACAAAATTTGTGTACTTCACTTGTCTAAGTTGTAATCTAGTTAGCGTGATTACGCTTTGTGTTCTACAGCCAAAAATCTGTCTGGTCATTTCTGCCACATGAAAATCCCATTCAGACACTCTCAACCCCTTTTTCTGCCGCTCACTGTTATCTTCAAAGGTGTCTAAGATGGCTCAAGTACTTCTAAAAGAATGAAACGGTTTCAAAGCTTAAAATACATTTCATGTGTGACCGTGATATTTAAAGCAGAGTTTCACTTCAGTCAACGCTTAAATTTCACTTTACTTATTTTTTTCTTTTCCTGTTATCGCTTTCTTCAAACATCCTGGCCAATGGATCTCACGGGTGTGGTAATCTCAAATTTACACACATAACAAATTAGCCCACGATGTTGCAGCTAGTTTTGTATCTATGGTGAAATGTGCTTATTGGATCAGACTTCCTCTTGTAGAAATGTAGCATATCAAGTCAACATCTTACTGTTCCTATTGCAGCATTTCAAATTAAAACGGCATCGCCTTTATTCCTGTGCTTTAACACAGGTTTCATTTCAGTGATTAGAGAATAGCTAGAAGGAAATGTGAAAATATTTACCCTTATTTGTTTCAAGTGGATAAAATGTTCAAATTTCAGATTGTTCAAAGTAATTGAAGTAATTGATTAAATCAAATGTAAGCCAACACTAATACTTTCCACGAGCTTGCTTAGGTAAAAACACCATTTGGCATGTGTTCTTAATTAAAACAAAGCTAAAATGTCTCTTTAGCAGATAATAATCTTTACATTCTCATCTGTCACATGGATAATGAAGTGGAAGCTCTCAATCAGTCATATTTTTCTATCTCGGTAGAGCTCAGACCTTGCTGAATTTCCCTTGACTAATGTGCTGTCGGATTATTAATTGAAGTAATCAGCCAAAATATTCAGTCTACTGAGAAATGAATATTCCGCCTCTTCAAATCATCTTTCCTGTTTTGTTAACAGGAAACTTTGAAATTTTGAGTCTGTCCTGTTTTGATCACTGATAATGTCAGGAGTTTAATCATGTCGAAGCTACGTACTTGTACTGTAAGAAAAGCTCGCAAAATTTAGCTCATTGTTTTGCAGAATTGCTGGAAGTTGCACGGCCGCTTAGATTAGCATAAAAGGGCTAATGTGGCTTTGTCCAAACATGATAAAGCTTACTAATTAATAAATGATATGCCCTTTGTTTAGATAAAAAAAATAAACAATACGACAAGTTGTGAAGTGTTGCGCAGAGCTGGTACTTGAAGGATTGCCTACTCCTTTGACCCAAAGAGAGATTATGCTTTCAACAAGCTTGCAAGTAAAAATATAATCTGCCAGTTTTTTTTCTTGTGTCTGTGTGTGTGTCCCTTCCTCCCCCCCAATGCACTTTGACAATTCTACACAGTCTTTCAAACTGAAAGCAAAAACTTTCAGCTAAATTAAAAACAGCATGTCCTCGGTCACGGTGACATTCATTCAGGTTGCTTGCAACCAAAAAGGAGCTCTACTGTAGCTAAAGACTTTAAGTGATTTCATATGGGACTACCTTAATGTTGCATATGAAAAAATAGAATATTTTGCTGATATTGTTTCCTCTCTGTCAAAACAGTTGCTTTCTGTCACTACTCCTGGTGGCAGCGGTGGTGTGGAAGATCAAACAAACCTGCTGGGCTTCTAGACGACGAGAGGTAAGTCAATAAAACACACCGTGCTTACATAAATACACCTGACTTTAACAAATTGTGAATATGTGCAGCCGGTTGTTTATGCAAAAGCATTTGGCGTTTTAAGGAACGTGGGATGGCAATCACTGCATGTTGTTACAGCTTCTGTTCCAAATACACACAGCCCCTCTCTTCTCAGAGGCAGTCTGACTTCTGCTCTCTAGTGAAATCAAAAGGAAAGAGGGCAGCATTTGTTCTTTCTCTTCAAGACGGTGTCTGAAATCAGATTTGAAGAGTTGTATGGGAGTTGGCAATGCTGCAGTACCCACAGAGTGGAGAGTTGAGATCCGTCACTGTGTTATTTGTAAAATCAGGAGTTGGAGCTTAACTCGGATGATAACTGTGGTTAAAGGACTGCTTTCAGACTGGTAGATTGTGGTTTGATTACATTTTTTAATGCTTATAGTTCTGACCATTTCTTCATATTTTCCTCACCCCTCATATTTTGCTAGGGAAAATATATATACACATTATATATGGCAAAATGAGAGTGGGCACAATTCTAAAGAGTTGATATAACCACCTTCTTGTAATTTCTGTAAGTAATCTATGGGAATAGCTCGACAGATTTCTTCGAGGATATGCCAGAGTTCTTTGGATGTTGACTGCCTTTTGTTCTGCGAGAGAGCCTCCACTTTGGGGCAACCTGTTAACGCAGATTTTCAGTCCAGTTCTTGTGTAATTTGAGAGATCTCAAGCCTTGTTTGCCTTTGTTAAAAATGGCTTCTCTACAGCCACCCTTCCACCTCTGAGGTGGTTTTAGAAAAATACTACTTTATACCAGCTAAACTGGCATTTTATGACTTTGGCATTTACATAGAGAAAACTAAAGAAATTGGAGGAAATTTTCTTTTCTTTTTTTTTTTTTTGCAACATGCTGCTAGTAAGAAAGTGTCTAAAGATATAAAGATACAATTTAAAATTGCTTTGCTAAATTGTGTGTTACACGTGGATAGAAAATTGACTCACCCCTTCTGATTGCTCAGGTGTCACCATTAGGCTGATGATGGTACAGGGCAGGCTGTAAGGTTCTCAGCATGATGTTTAGAACTCTTTTTAGAGGGCTTTAGGCTATTTGATTATTTTGTCAGAAATACATATGATTAACAGTAAAGATGATAATTGTGATAAATTGTGAATTTAAGTTTAATGGCCCAGTGTAAAGAAGAACGAGAAAGGAGAAAGTGCAGATACTGTGAATGACCAAAGGAAAAGGTGGATATGAATCATTAAAATTCAACGTTGGAAAGATAGGGCTGAAAAAGACGGGGAAGAAGAAGGATTATAGATGAGATGATTGTCAGTGGAAATTATAAGAGAGGGTTAGAAGT